>NC_044059.1:19436965-20036965 GCF_902167405.1 Gadus morhua | reverse complement strand
CGATTTTTTACACACAGGCCTTTCCTACCATAGACAAGCACTTCTGCGTAGTTCTACTGACATGTTGGGACAACAAACAATTACTGCTTAAAAGATGGTATCATATCATGTCTTGTGATGTGGAGAACATTTCAGCTGCAACATTAGCTTATTGATATCTTAGATAGCTTTGAATATGAGATAGGTTTTTGATATGTGTGATGTGTGAGGTGTAAAAAAGAACGGAATTCTCTAAAAAAATATGTGACTGCAATTCAAAAATAACGTTTATTTTTTATAAATTGTGGCAGGATATTTGACGTAACAAATAATTGTACATTGCCACTTAAAAATAAAACAGATTTTAGCTGAACAAGGAAAGAACACTTTCAGACTTTGAACTTTGAACAAAAAGTAATCAGTATAATACTCTTAAAGTTAACACGATTGTAAATAAATACAATAAAAAGAAATATTGGTTCTTATGAACATAATACATTTAATACATGTATTGGATATCCAACGGATATCCAACGGATATATAACTGTTGCTGCCGAAGAAGTTCAACGTCACTACCTTGCGCACCATAGATATACTATATGGGTGCGTGCATTTTGCACACGACGCCGGCATGACACACGATGCCGGCCAGCGGCCAATCACAGCAGCGCTGATATAGAGCGACAACATTGCGACCTCGAGTGTGATATTGCTTTATACAACAGTTATACTAGTAAAATTTACTGTTAATAATAATAATTGACAATAGATTGTGATTTGTTTGGTATTTAATCATATAAACGAATGAAATTGCTTCCGGCAACAAAAATAGATCACCGCTGAGCGGTCAGAGTGATGTTGGATGCTCATATCTCAACGGTATTTAATGGAAATTGTCACAAGTTTCATTACAATTTGTTTTGTGAGCAAGTATTTTATTATTTTTATCATATTTATCTAATTTTTTTTTTTTTTCAATTGAGGGTGCAAACATTTTTGCACCCTCAATATGTCATATTGCAAACATATGTCATATTGTACGAGCATCTCATACACATATACATACAGGTATTATTATGTGACAGACTCTGACTATAGTTTTGTCTCACTGATATTCTTATTGATCTGTGTAAAGGAAAGACTTGAAGTAGGTGGACACACGGTGGAACAGTACATTCCACATGTTGGAGAGGATGCATGGAGAACGAGAAGCAGTTAGTGCAGCCATGGCTTCCATCCAGACTGAGGTAACATTTTAAACTCAACTGAATATGTTGTTGAGTGCCTTGGTGTAATATCCCCATTTAATAGTCAACCGTAGAAAAGAAGGTGTCCGCTTCCAAGGTCATTCCACAGATGAAGATTTTGGACTTCGCTATTTGATAGCAGATTCCACAAGAGCAAACTACCATAGCCAAGCAGCTTGCAGAACATTTAAATGGCCAGATGAGGCAGAAACTGAATTAATTTGAAAGTATGAGCATACTTAGGTTGCCAACTCTGCTGGACCCAAGGTTCAAAGCACTTGAGCTTCTCAGCCCAGCCAAGGCAGATGAGGCAGTGCAAAGACTGACTGCTGAATACATGTTCATTGTTTCCACCCAAACACCACCTAGTCCTCTATCAACGCAGCTACCAACAGCTGGTGAAGATGAAGGACCTACCACCTCTACTGGTATGTTCAGTGCGGCAATCTATGATGGCATTTCATTTTCACATTTAATAACCGTCTTCTATTTTTTTTCTCAGGTAATCTCTGTCGCCATTTAGATGCCACTGTGTAGCATAACAGGCAGACTCACATCTCAACCGCTGATGCCATAGTGGAAGTCCAAAGATAAATGACTGAAGCTCGCATACAAAGAACTTAAAATCCACTGACATTTTGGAAAACACACAACACTTTACCCAAACTTGTTTGTGCTGAGTCAAAGATTTTTATGTACACCGGCTTCTTCAGTGCCCTGTGAGCAGTGTTGGGCAAGTTCACTTTCTACGTGAACTAGTTCAAAGTTCAGTTCACAAATTTCAAACTGAACTAGTTTGGTTAAACGTTCATATTTAATTTTTTTTAACTAAGTTCACAGTTCCAAAAATGAACTAGTTCATAGTCCTTTTTTTCAGTATGTTGCTGTGAGCTATTCTTTTTTTCCTGTATTTTGAACATTGAGCCCCCTTTCTGGTTCGTCTAGGATGAAATAGAGTGGTTGAATCCATTATCGTAGGGAAATACAGTTTCTATCATGTTTTATTGCACATTTAGCGCATTTTGTAAATCCCATTGATTTCTGTTGGAAGACTCATTGCTCGTTGGCCGGAAACGGAAAGGGGGGGTGTTCACGTTTGGTTGTAGTCTTTTCGCTTGGTTCTAGCCCTTCTGTTGAGATGGAGAACCGAGCAAAAAGACTACAACCAAACGTAAACAGCCCCCCTTTCCTTTTCCGGCCAACAAGCAATGATTCTAGGTGGTATTCTAGTCCGCTGAGCTATGAGCCAGAGAGTGAGCTAACGTTATGGATTATACATATTTATAATTTGAAATTCGTCCCAGTCTTTATACCACAGATACTCTAGGGTCTATAGCATATAAGCGCGTTGTCTGATTACTGTTTAACCCTCCTGTTATGTTCCGGGTCAAATTGACCCGTTTTAAAGTTTGAAGATCTAGGAAAAATAGTTAAAAGTATTTTTTCAGTATGAAACTTCTTCTGCTTGCCTTAATTAGTGTAATCAATTTGCAACCACCCCCTGCATGTTTATATCACATAGATACTGTTCGGGTCAATTTGACCCAGCAGTAAAACTGGAGGTAAAAGGGTGTCAGAAATGTCAGACTAATTCTTTCTTTACAACTGTGAGACATATTTCACCCAATTCACACACACGTGCACACACACACACCTACGCGCACACACACACACACACCTACGCACACACACACACACACACACACACGTGCAATTTTTATGACTTTTGACGAGAACCATTTATGTTCTCTGTTCTCGCGGGAAAACTCCAACCACATTCAGTGGACAGTCAACAGGGGAGGGTCAAAACATATCAAATATTCTCTGCATGGGAGTCCTACCAACATTACACTCCGTCAGGCAGACCTTTACAAAATGAGCAGCAGAAGAAAATGGATGACAGTCCAGGAGGCTCGGGACTTCATCACTGATCATGAAAGTGAAATAGAGGAGGATGTGTCTGAAGACGAAGACGATCTTGAGCTAAATTCAGATTCTAATGAATCTGATTTTGAACCAGATGAGGGAATTGCTAATCCTATTCCTCCTAGCAAGACATTCATGTCAAAACATGGTGAAATACAGTGGTCTTCATCCCCAAATATGCGTCAGGCAAAACTGTCTGCAGAAAACATAATAAAGACAGTGCCAGGGCCCACTAGGATGGCAGTGACGCGTGTGACTGACAACAAGTCAGCTTTTGAGCTGGTCATGCCAAATTCAATACAGAAAATCATTCTGGAAATTACTAATCTATGAGGGAGGCGTGTTTTTGGGGAGAAGTGGAAGGAGCTGGACAAAACACATTTAGATGCGTATTTGGGGCTCCTCATCCTGGCTGGGGTCTATAAGTCCAAGGATGAATCGACAGCCAGTCTGTGGGATGCAGAGACAGGTGTCGCGCAAACCCCTAACTAAGGATTCCCCCAAATACCACAACAGCAGTCGATGGATCAATTATTAACAGAAATGCTTTATTAATACAATTTCATAAAACAAAGAGCACAAGTAAGTCAAATCTACCTATCACTTAATATGGGAGGGAGAAAGCCAGGGGGTAGGCTGGTACTCTGGATAACCGTAACCATACTTTCATGAGCCAACCTCGACACACTACACCGCACACGTTGCACACCCTGCCCCCACTGCAAGCCTATAGACACAGCACACGTTGAACTCTGCACACTGCACACGCTGAACGCTACACGCTGAACGCTACACGCTGAACGCTACACGCTGCACGCTACACACTGCACGCTACACACTGCGAACACTGAACGCTACACACTGTACGCTACACACAGCACACCTCGAACTCTACACACTGCACACGCTGAACGCTACACACTGCACACGCTGAACGCTACACACAGCACACATCGGACGCTACACACTGCACACGCTGAACGCTACACACTGCACACGCTGAACGCTACACACAGCACACGTTGAACACACGTGAGGGGGACCAACCTCAAGAACACAGAAGGAAGGGCTCGCTGAACAATTCAGCCTGGTATCCAACAGGGCCTGCCGTAGCCACCCCCTGGTTTATAGGGGTCCCATACAAGGAGGACAGACTTGTTGATAAAATATCCCTATAACAGACAACAAACAGTAAAAGAGTATAAAAACGTTTGTTCCAACTCGCGCCAGACCAGTTCCTCAAACGGCGAGTTGGAAAAACAAAGCAAACCAAATAAACAGTGCTCTAGGATGTTGAGTGGAGATCCGTCCGCCGGCGCCGTCCCTCGCTGGTCACGGAGGCCGGAGCGGACCAGAAGACCTGCACCAGATCCTCTAGACAGAACAGACAAAACGATGCGTCAGGGTGATTAGACGTTACGGAATCCGACTTACTCACGCTTACGCTAGAGTACGTCCCTTTCTACCGGGACTCGCAGGCGTTGTAGGGAAACGACGGTACGCCCGAAAGGTCCTTCCTGGCTTGCGAAGTCTGGTTGCGTAGTCCTCTGGAGGTAGCGGGTAGTGATGAGCGGTCCGGGTAGTGATGAGCGGTCCGGGTTGTCGGCGTCCAGGCATAAATCCTCGTGTCCTCGGGCTGAGGAGCGCCTCGAACTCCATGTTTTCGCCCCTTTTATTTCCTGGTCTCTTCTTCTGTGTACAGGAAACTTCTTCTGTCACCAGGTCGGGCGACACCATGGTCGCCCGACCTGGTGAATCAAGTATAGCGTGTAGGTCGTACCCCAAAGTTGCTTCGCTGGGAGCGACGAGGCCCCATTGTGTGCTGGTCCGCTTCCGAATCAGTGGACACGGATACCTCATCATTTAACACAACATCCTCATCATCAACCAACAGCGGACCATAATTAACAACATTCCTATCATTAATCAACAACGAATCATTGTTAACAACATTCCTATCACTTACTAACCCTGGTCCCCCCCCAGTGGTCCTACCTTGGGTCCCTAACTCAAAGGGTTGGGCAGTAGGGGGGTGAGGAGGCATCATTGTGGGGATGCTTAAGGAAGGCCTTGGAGGACCTATGGGAATGGAGGTGGATTGTATAGGGGAAAAACGACCGGGGGGTAGCGTGTACTGCCCTAGGCGAGACACCAGTGACGGCTGGACGGGAGGGGCACGGGGGCACTAGGAAACTGGGAAGATTGAACTGGGGCGGGACATCCACATTGGCCACAGGTGGGCCTTCCTCTTGTACCTGCGGGCTGCCCAGCACTCCTGCTGGGCATGGGCGGAGGTTGTTCCGATGCAAAGTGCGAGTGGGCCCTTCTTCCACTTCCGGACGAATGAGGTAGACGGGCTGTTCTGGCCGGGGTCGGTCTAGCACAACATAAGGTGTGGGAAGCCACCTTGATGTCAGTTTCCCCCGCGCCCTTCTGCGGAAGTTCTTGATCAGCACTCGCTCGCCAGGTAGCAGAGGAACAGCCAATGCCCGTCTATTGTACCGTTTCTGGTCCCACGCCTGCCGGCGGGAGACGTTTCGCTACACTCGGGCGTAAGCGTCCATCAGGGTATTATGGTGCTGGTGGACCCATTCTTCGAGGTCACCTCGCCGCTGGGGCGGGGTCACTCCATGGATCATGTCAATCGGTAGTCTGGCATGGCGTCCAAACAGAACAAAGTGGGGGGTCATCCCTGTGCTTGCATGGACAGAGTTATTATAAACTTGTATCAGGGCTGGAAGTTTGTGATGCCATCGCGGGTGGTCTGTGGGATCCAGCGAGCTCAGCAATCCCAGAATTGTTTGGGTTAACCGCTCACATGCCCCGTTCCCTTGGGGGTGATACGGGGTGGTAAAACTTTTTGTACAGCCATACAACTCGCAGAGTTGACGCATCAATGCTGACTCGAAGGCGCCCCCTTGGTCGGTCAGAATTCGTTCTGGACACCCAAACGGCTGGATTAGGGCTGTCCATAAAGCTTTTACCGTGGTTGTGGCCGTCTGGTCCCGTGTGGGTACGGCCAGAGCGTAGCGGGAAAATAAGTCAGTAATAACTAAGATGTATGGGAAGGCATCAGCCGGTCTCCCCAAGGATAGGTAATCTAGCCCTACTAGTTCAAAGGGGTAGCTACATTTTATTGACTGCAGGGGTGCACGAATCTCAGGGCCGGCCTTACTTACAAGGCACGTAAGGCATTCTTGCGTCCACACTCGGATGTCCCTACTCATTCCTGGCCAAAACAACCGTCGTCTTAGAATGGACAGGACCTTCTCCACTCCACTATGCCCCGCGGCCCGGTGGTACTCCAGCCAAAGTTCAAAACAGCACTTAGGCGGGAGGATTATTTGGAGGCCTGTCACCCCAGTATCAGGTTCTAGCACCTGCCTCATCAGGAGACCCCTGTCCATCTTCAGTCAGTCCCACTCACGCAGTAGTTGGCGCATCTGGAGAGAGAGGGAACGCTTGTCCAGGTCCGGTGGTAGAGTGCCCACTTCTACCCAGAGGCAGATCTGTTGGAGGTCGGGGTCCTGGCATTGCCAGTCCAACCAGGGCATCTCTTCTGGGTCTCCCAGGTGGGTCGGGGGTTCAGCAGGGGTGGCCTCCGCTCTGTCCTCTGTCACCTGGACACCTGCACTCAGGGCCCCTGGGAGCCTGGACAACAAGTCTGCATTTTGGTTAGAGGCACCTGGCCGATACTTGATGTCGTAAGAGAAATTGGCCAGTTGGGCGGCCCATCTCTGTCGCTCCAAGACGGGCGGTGTCGAGGTGTACTAACGGGTTGTTGTCAGTGAATACGGTAAACGTTGCACCCCAAAGGTAGTCCTTAAACTTTTCGGTTATAGCCCATTTCATACCGAGTAGCTCCAATTTAAAGGAGCTATAGTTCTGGTCATTGCGTTCGGCCGGAACCAGGCTGCGGCTCGCGTAAGCTATCACTCGTTCCTTGCCATCCTGCACCTGGGCTAGTACTGCACCCAAGCCGTCCAGACTGGCATCAGTGTATAGCTTAAAGGGTAGATTGAAATTAGCAAAGGCCAGGATGGGTGCACTGAGCAACTGTTGTTTCAAGAATTCAAAAGAAGTTTGACACTCTGCGGTCCACGTTACTGGTGCCGAGGAGCGGCTGGCTGTCCCTTGGAGAAGGCGATTGAGGGGGGCAGCTAACTTTGAGAAGGAAGCGATAAATCTCCTATAATACCCTACAAAGCCCAGGAAGGAGCGTACCTGTTTGAGAGTGGTGGGGACAGGCCAATCTTGGACCGCTCTCGTCTTCTCTGGATCGGTGGCCACTCCTCGGCCACTTACAACATGTCCCAGGTAGAGGACCTGTCGCTGGAAGAACTGGCACTTCTTGGGCTGCAGCTTAAGGCCATGGCTTTGGAGGCGTTCGAAAACCTGTTCCAGGTGTCGCAGGTGGGTCTCAAAGTCAGGGGAGTAAATGATGACGTCGTCCAGGTATATCAGAAGGTGGTCGTGTACCTTGTCCCCTAGGCAACGTTGCATCAGTCGCTGGAATGTGGCGGGGGCATTGCACAAACCAAAAGGCATCCGGGAGAACTCATACAGGCCCAGTGGGGTGACAAACGCAGTTTTCTCCTGGTCAGGGGGTGCCACCCCGACCTGCCAGTACCCACTGGCTAAGTCCAGCGTCGAGTACCATTCCGCCTGGTGGAGGCCCGTCAGGGACTCCTCAATCCTAGGGAGGGGAAACGGATCTTTATGAGTCACTGCGTTAAGTCTCCGATAGTCTACACAGAAGCGCAATGAGCCATCATTTTTTCTTAAGAAGGACTACTGCGGCGGCCCAGGGACTCGAACTCTCTTGAATCACACCACTGTCCAGCATACTCTTCAGCAGTCCGCGTAGTTCAGGGTACAATGTGGGTGGAACAGGTCTATACATTTCCCGGATGGGGGGTGCCGTGCCGGTAGGGATACGATGGTGCACGGCCGTGGTAAAACCAAAGTCCTCCTCGTGGGCAGAAAACACCCCTGGCCACTTTCGTAGCAAGGCTGAGAACTGTTCCGACTGCCCTGGAAGAAGTTCAGTGCTCTCCTCTCCCTGCAGTGGTGTCTCTCTTGCTGGGCCCTGGCAAACTGGCCGCACGTCCACCTCCACCACTCCTGGGGTCGAGTCTCGTAGTACCAAATGGTTCCGCCCCTGGACGTCCCCGGGGTCAACTGAAGTAACGGTTGCCAATGCCTGTCGGTGGGGGAGAAGCACAGGGAACAGCTGGGGGTTACAGATACGTACTGGGACTTTACCTCCTCGTGCCCAGCTCAAGGTCCGGGCCACTCGCCAACCGCGCTCCTCTGCTCCAGTATCGTCTGGGAGGTTTTCCACTAGAACGAGATGATCAGGGGAGCCTGCTACTGGGGAAACATCAGTCCAGACGATCATCTCCGTGCGTGGGGGGATGGAGATGGGGCTCTGCTGAGTCAGCCTTGCCCTTACTTGAAGGGGCTCGTCTGGGGCCTGGATCCTCTTGCATATGGCAAATGGACTTGAACGCCATTTCCCCAGGATGGCCATTTAGGAAAAGCTTCTCCCAACAGTCTTTGATCACGTTCATCCCTAGAAGGCCATACTCTGTGCCCATCAGAGCATGTGAGCGGAGCGCCGCGCAATTCCCGCTCCCCGCTCAGGAGGATGTCCGCTCATTCGCTCTGCCGCTCAACGTTGTGCCAGGGCGCTCCGCTCAAAACCGCTCCGCGCTCATCTTAAATTTCCTGCCGCTCCGGCGAAATCGCTCCACGCTCCGCTCAAATTTTTAGGAGAAATTATTTTCTGACATTTTCCCTTCATGTAATTATGCCAGGGCCCTGGGACATATGGCGTTTGATTTAATGATGTCACCGATAAATGTGTCAAGTCTCATTCAGTTACTCGAAATGATGCAGCGATGATGTCGCCACATTCTTCCTCATGCTCTACATCTTCCTCTCGCTTTTTGACCTGAATTTTGCTTTACCTTGCTTTTCAAAGTACTTCCCAAACTCCATCTTGCTACTCTCGCGGGTACACGAGCCAGTGTTGCGGGGGGGGGGGGGGTGGAAGGGTCTCACGTGACGCGTTTTGGGTTAGCCTTGACCTCGATCCCTCCAACGGCAAAGTCTAACACTGCATATCCTACGTAGGGGATCCGCAGTCCGTTGGCGGCTTTGAGGGTTAGCCAGGGGATCCTTTCCGGGTCTTGTAGCAGTTCTGGAGCCACGCAGCGCTGAAATAAGGAGTAACTAAACAGAGTCACTTGGGAACCCTTGTCCAAAACGCAGGGAATTTTAACCCCATGGATCATCAGCTCTACTTCGGGGCATTGGCCCACCAAGGAGGGCTTGTCTAGGGTCTCGCTGGGGCTACCCTCTTCGGTCACCTGCCCTACAGTGGCCGAGGAGCAGGAAAACCCGACCGGTTGGAACGTCGTGGGCAGTAACGTTGAACGTGGCCAGCGACTCCACACTCAGCACATAGGGGGCGCCCTTGGTCATCCCACTGGAATGATTGGGTCTCTCGTCCCGTCGGTTGTCCTCCCCGGGTAGGCTGGTAGTTACTTCGAGGGGCCAGGGCTGGTTCCTGCTGTAACTGACTGTGTATCTCCTCTACAATGGTCTTGCCCAGGAGGGACACCTGGCTTTGTATCTCCTGTTTCAGCTCGGCGTGGAGAGCTTCCTTCAGCCGGTCCCACTCCGATGGAGGGATGGGTCCCTGGTGTGAGGCTGTGGTGGTGGGGGCCACATAGGCCCTACAAGCCAGCGTTTCCCTCCTGGTTGTCTCCTTCTCCACTGCCTCGGCCTCGACGCAGAGAGCTCCAAAGGTCACGGTAGGGTTACGTCTGCCATGTCGCTCCAGCTCGATCTTCAGTGGGCCCTCCCTTAGGCCCTTAACGAAGTGGTCCTTCAGGACCTCGTCTCGAGGGCCTGTGGTGTCGGGGGAGCTCCTCTGCCATCTGGAGAAACACTCACAAAGACGCAACGTGAAAGTTTCCACTCCCTCCCCCTGTTCTTGTCTACAGGCAAAAAAGTCTGCACGGATGCTGGATGATGTCCTAGTGTCTCCATATAATTTGGTCAACTCCGCCAGAATAGTTTCCTCTGACTGTCTCCGTTCGGGGGGAAGCAACATGACTTGTCGGTGAGCTTTCCCTTCTAGCGCATCTAGGACAAAGTCTACTGTCTGACTAGCGTCTAATCCCTGTGCTCTGAGGTAGGACCTTACTTTAGGTTGCCATTTGCTAAATGGAGGCCCATCGTCCTCGCCTGTGAACTTAGGGACCCAAGAAGAGCTCATAAACCATGGCATCATCACTGTGTTCATTAGTGGTCTAACAGACGCCTGTTCTTGGCTACCCCCTGGATGCTCTTCGGACTCAGCATGACCGTCTACAGACATGTTGTTGTGATGAATTGGGGGATCCTGCCGACAACGCCAAAAGAGGTGTCGCGCAAACCCCTAACTAAGGATTCCCCCAAATACCACAACAGCAGTCGATGGATCAATTATTAACAGAAATGCTATATTAATACAATTTCATAAAACAAAGAGCACAAGTAAGTCAAATCTACCTATCACTTAATATGGGAGGGAGAAAGCCAGGGGGTAGGCTGGTACTCTGGATAACCGTAACCATACTTTCATGAGCCAACCTCGACACACTACACCGCACACGTTGCACACCCTGCCCCCACTGCAAGCCTATAGACACAGCACACGTTGAACTCTGCACACTGCACACGCTGAACGCTACACGCTGAACGCTACACACTGCACGCTACACACTGCACGCTACACACTGCACGCTACACACTGCGAACACTGAACGCTACACACTGTACGCTACACACAGCACACCTCGAACGCTACACACTGCACACGCTGAACGCTACACACTGCACACGCTGAACGCTACACACATCGGACGCTACACACTGCACACGCTGAACGCTACACACTGCACACGCTGAACGCTACACACAGTACACGTTGAACACACGTGAGGGGGACCAACCTCAAGAACACAGAAGGAAGGGCTCGCTGAACAATTCAGCCTGGTATCCAACAGGGCCTGCCGTAGCCACCCCCTGGTTTATAGGGGTCCCATACAAGGAGGACAGACTTGTTGATAAAATATCCCTATAACAGACAACAAACAGTAAAAGAGTATAAAATCGTTCGTTCCAACTCGCGCCAGACCAGTCCCTCAAACGGCGAGTTGGAAAAACAAAGCAAACCAAATAAACAGTGCTCTAGGATGTAGAGTGGAGATCCGTCCGCCGGCGCCGTCCCTCGCTGGTCACGGAGGCCGGAGCGGACCAGAAGACCTGCACCAGATCCTCTAGACAGAACAGACAAAACGATGCGTCAGGGTGATCAGACGTTACGGAATCCGACTCACTCACGCTTACGCTAGAGTACGTCCCTTTCTGACGGGACTCGCAGGCGTTGTAGGGAAACGACGGTACGCCCGAAAGGTCCTTCCTGGCTTGCGAAGTCTGGTCGCGTAGTCCTCTGGAGGTAGCGGGTAGTGATGAGCGGTCCGGGTAGTGATGAGCGGTCCGGGTAGTGATGAGCGGTCCGGGTTGTCGGCGTCCAGGCATAAATCCTCGTGTCCTCGGGCTGAGGAGCGCCTCGAACTCCATGTTTTCGCCCCTTTTATTTCCTGGTCTCTTCTTCTGTGTACAGGAAACACTGAAAACACAACGTACACCCCAACCCACAGTGCCCCTAGGGGCAGGGAATATCGGCTCTAGCCAGAGTCTATTGTTCGGGATCTGGGGGGGGAAAAGCAGTCTTTTTAGTTAAAGGTCCCATGACATGCTATTTTATGTATTCTTTAATATAGGTATTAGTGGGCAACTAACACAGTATTCAAAGACGTTCCTGAAATTCAGCCGTGGTGCAGAGTTACAGCCACTCCGAGCCAGTCGCACATTGAGCTTCCCCCAAATGCGCTGTTTCGGTGGGCGTGTCAAGGAGGAGGGTGGGGGTGTGGCCCTGAGCAGCTTGCAGCCAGGGACGGTACCATGCGCTCTGTTTACAGTGGATGTATCGCAATGGCGAGGCGCACACAGCCTTTAGCCGTGTTCTGTAAATATTCTAGAACACACGGGAGTCCTGGAGCTCTATATCTAAATATTATCATATAGCCTACACAGATATCTATATCATATAATACATATTATCACGGCCAAAAGCTGTGTGAGCCGATATTCCGACGTTCCTGGTTCTTCAACGTCCACATCAATGTGAATACACACACTGTAACGCAAGTGTTTCTTGTCGGTTCTTTGACGTGTCTTGTATTTCCACAACGAGACTGTCGTGGGGGTTATCTGAGCCACGGTTGAGAAGGAATTGGGGGAAAGGAACTTTGGTTTGACTCGCTGAAGTAGGCTACATGAACTGCGACATGCCGCGAGGCACCATCGCCCGGCAGCGGGCAGCCGGCAGCAGGCAGCGCGCAGTTCAGTCGACTTCAGGTTGATGTGAAAGTGGAAGAACCAGAGACGTCGCAGAACCCGTCAAAGTCGTTTGTGATTCATAATATCGTCTGGAGGCGCACACAATATGTTATATGATATAGATATCTATTTATTATATGATATTATTTAGATATAGAGCTCCAGGACTGTAACGCAAGTGTTGTACACTTCCTTGTTATTTGGATAACCGTTCTGCTGTTGGTGTGATGGCGCATAACGCGTCGGACTCTCGTCTCTGGTATTTCTACAACGAGACTCGTATTGGGGGTTATCTCAGCCAAGGTTGAGAATGAATTGGGGGGAAAGAACTTTGGCTTCGACTCCCTCAAGAACATGAACCACGACATGGAGGAGAAAGGGATTGTTGGCGGCGAATGTCTCCCGCTTGAACCCCGCTGAGGGACCACCGCCGGAGGCGGAGGTGCCTAAGCGCTGACCGGCAAAGATCCCTTTCTCCTCCTTGTCGTGGTTCATGTTCTTGACTTGAGGGAGTCGAAGCCAAAGTTCTTTCCCCCCAATTCATTCTCAACCTTGGCTGAGATAACCCCCAATACGAGTCTCGTTGTAGAAATACCAGAGACGAGAGTCCGACGCGTTATGCGCCAAATAACAAGGAAGTGTACAACACTTGCGTTACAGTCCTGGAGCTCTATATCTAAATAATATCATATAATACATAGATATCTATATCATATAATATATTGTGTGCGCCTCCAGACGATATTATGAATCACAAACGACTTTGTCGGGTTCTGCGCAGGCCCGGTTCTACGGGGGTGCATAAGCATGCATTGCACCCCCCAAAAAATGTTTGCACCCTCAATTGAAAAAAAAAAAAATAATAAAAAAGATTATTTTTCTTATAAATATGATAAAAAATAATAAAATACTTGCTCACAAAACAACTTGTAATGAAACCTGTGACAATTTCCATTAAATACCGTTGAGATATCAGCATCCAACATCACTCTGACTGTTCACCAAACTGACAAAATCACTCCGCATTTATTTATGGTGTTTTGTTTATATGTTGCTTGGCAACAGTCCGCTCAGTGGGGATCTATTTTTGTTGCCGGAAGCAATTTCATTCGTTTATATGATTAAATAAACAAACAAATCAAAATCTATTGTCAATCATTATTATTAACAGTACATTTTACTAGTATAACTGTTGTATAAAGCAATATCACACTCGAGGTCGCTATGTTGTCGCTCTATATCAGCGCTGCTGTGATTGGCCGCCTGCCGGCATCGTGTGCAAAATGCACGCACCCATATAGTATATCTATGGTGCGCACGGTAGTGACGTTGAACTTCTTCGGCAGCAACAGTTATATATCCGTTGGATATCCGTTGGATATCCAATACATGTATTAAATGTATTATGTTCATAGGAACCCATATTTCTTTTTATTGCATTTATTTACAATCGTGTTAACTTTAAGAGTATTATACTGATTACTTTTTGTTCAAAGTTCAAAGTCTGAAAGTGTTCTTTCCTTGTTCAGCTAAAATCTGTTTTATTTATAAGTGGCAATGTACAATTATTTGTTATTTCAAATATCCTGCCACAATTTATAAAAAAATAATCGTTATTTTTGAATTGCAGTCACATGTTTTTTTTTTTTTTGTTGAATTCTGTTCTTTTTATACCTCAAAAACTTATCTCATATTCAAAGCTATCTAAGATATCAATAAGCTAATGTTGCAGCTGAAATCCACATCACAAGACATGATATGATACCATCTTTTAAGCACAGTAGCCTAATTGTTTGTTGTCCCAACATGTCAGTAGAACTACGCAGAAGTGCTTGTCTATGGTAGGAAAAGCCTGTGTGTAAAAAAGCGAAGTCTGAACTGAAGCTGGGTAGCTGGTTTTAGTATAGTACTGGTGCACCCCCTGTAATCTCAGATGCACCCCAAGGCATTCTGTTCTGGAACCGGGCCTGGTTCTGCGACGTCTCTGGTTCTTCCACTTTCACATCAACCTGAAGTCGACTGAACCGCGCGCTGCCTGCTGCCAGCTGCCCGCTGCCGGGCGATGGTGCCTCGCGGCAACCGGCGGCATGTCGCAGTTCATGTACTTCAGCGAGTCAAACCAAAGTTCCTTTCCCCCAATTCCTTCTCAAACATGGCTCAGATAACCCCCACGACAGTCTCGTTGTGGAAATACAAGACACGTCAAAGAACCGACAAGAAACACTTGCGTTACAGTGTGTGTATTCACACACACACATGTGGCGCTCGCACGGTCGAGTCTCATTGGCGGGCCAACGTCTCTGGGCGGGCCAGGCAGAGTAAGGGGAGGAGCCGAGATTCCTCATGACGTCATGAGCACAGACATTCCAAATCAGCGCGCTTGAGCCTCCGTTTTTTCAAAGGCGAGCAGAACAGCTAGTGCTCGTTTTACACCAAACGCAAGTTTTAGCCACTGGGGGACCATAGGCAGGCTAGGGGAACTCATATTTATGTTAGAAAACCTCACAAAGTGAGATTTTCATGTCATGGGACCTTTAATATACTGTTCCCCCCTTTAGTCGCCTTCCGCGACACAGGCAGGGCTATATTTCGAGCCACAATGTCTCTGGAGACTTTTCACATTTTCTCCAGAGTAATCAGATTTGATAATCGCGAGACAAAGGCTGGTAGACGGGAGAGAGACAAGCTGGCAGCTGTTAGGACAGTGTGGGACAAGTGGGTAGAGCATCTTTCACTACTCTATAACCCAGGCCCTAATATCACAGTGGATGAAAGGTATAAAGGCCTAACCAATAATAAAGTGGTGAAACATTAAAAAAAAAAGTTTGAACAAATATTTGTTTTAATGAAAAACGATTTTTTATTTTAAATGATCCTAATTGAACCATTACCTGTTAGAGGTAAGGAACACTATTGCACTAAATAGTGATAGAATAGTTACTAATGGAGTTAGTAATGACATGTTCACACTGCTTGTTTTTTCATTGCTGTTCCTGACAAACGAACATAACAGGAGGGTTGATTTTTCACAATTTACCAGCTCTCGTTTTGAAGAATATTCACCGCGCCATTCGTTTCAATGGGAATCACGAAGGTCTATACTTTCAAAATAAAGTGTACATGGTAATAATTTGAAATTCGTCCCAGCCTTTATACCACAGATACTAGGGTCTATAGCATGGTTTCTCAACGGGGGCGCCCCCTGGGGGGCGTTCACACAACCTAGGGGGGGCGCTGGGAATGTGATTCCATTTTTGGGGGGAGATTTTAAACTTCCTTATTCTTTTTTTTTTTTGGGTGAAAAAATAGGCTACCTGAAATAAATAGCCTATTTTCATTTATTGGTTTCTAACCCCTGTACCGACCTGTGTGAAGTTGGCCCCCCGTCTCATTCAAAATATTAAAATGACACTGCTGTTCGTTTGTGCTAGGTTTGTGCTGGTTTGTGCCGTAAAAATTATCGTTTGTGCTGGTAAGGATTTTGAGTAATTCAAAATTGCATTTTCTGGCATGTGACGTCACCCAGCCCCCCGTTCACGCCCAAATCTCATCAAAATAGTCCCAATCGTTAGTGCTACTTTTGTGCTGGTTTGTGCCGTCAAAAGAAATTGTTTTGCTATTATGGTTTCTTAGTTGTTCCCGTTTGATTTTTCACACATGACGTCACTCAGCCCCCCGTCCTCCTTCAAATCGCGTCAAAATGGTCTCTATCGTTAGTGCTACGTTTGTGCTGGTTTGTGCAGTCAAAATAAATATTTGTGCAACTATAGTTTAAAAGGTAATCCAGTTTGATTTTTCTCACGTGACGTCACTCAGCCCCCCCTCCATCTTCAAATCGCGTCAAAATTGTCTCTATGTTTAGTGCTACGCAGGGGCGGATCTACTGGGGTGGCATAGGGTGGCAACTGCCACCCTAAAAAAAGCCTTGCCACCCCAGCTGCCACCCCAGTTGGCAGTGCCAAATTCATTTTTTTTTTTTTTTTTTGCTTTTACAAGTCATTTACGAAAGCGAGTTTCAAATGTCCGACTGCAAGTGAATGCAACCAGGAAATATTGCCCCATCCCGCCTGCCCCCCCCCCCCCCCCCCCCCCCCTCCCCGAGACTCCCGCCGGCACTGATTTTGATTACAAGGAAGGCGCGAGAGTCCTCCAAACGAACGAAGCAAGCGGCGCGGCAGAGAGACTACATTCTTGAGGTAATACTGATCAACCGTCTATCTATGAAGAAATTATAATAATTAGAAAAGAACAGGGCTGTGTATTACAGAAACATCATAGTTAAAGACTTAAGTTAAGATTGGAATGCCTTATAGCTGCATAGCAGGCACGTGCCGGCCATATGGGCAGGTGGGGCGGCGAACTCCCTGCAAAAGCATTCTCCCAAAAAAATAGTCCCTCAGTAAATCATTGCTCCAAGTTTATTTTTAATAATGTGATTGTCACATTAACTATCTATAGTTTCTGTAGGCTTTCCGACTATTTTTGTTCTGTTGATATCAAATTGATGGTGGCGATTCTAGTTGAGTTTAAAGTGTCATGCAATGTGGGGCGGCGGAGCTCAACGACCGCGTCTCTCCGTATGTTTCTCGCATAACCCTGCAGGCTGCAATAAGAATTGCAATCCGTGCTAAAGACGCGCTAACAAACACAAACCCTTCTACACTCAGCTGGTTTTCCTGACCGTTAACTTCATGTGCCTCATTTTGTATCAACAGTCATTCGATTTGATTATATTAAACTTTATTGTCATTGAACCAAGTAACAGGTACTTGGACAACAAAATGCAAGTCATCTTCTGTAAATTATTTACAAATGGCCATCTCTAATCTACTTGGTTGCACACCTGTCTGAACTTTTATAAACCAATATAAGTCATCAATAATTAATAATAAAACAAGCTTCACATCAAGAGCAAAAAAAATAATATGGTAAACCCAAAAGGTCTTGAAAATACTTAGAAATTAAAGATATAAAAAAAGAAAGACAGGGAAATCTTTGATAGCACTTCCCCTGAATCCCCATTTGGCTCTTCCAAGCATGCAGGTAATACACTCTACTTTGGGAGTTATTCTATGTCACCGCGCTTTGAGGGTGGCATTGTATGTAAATTATTGGAATCGGTGAATAAAGTGATATTTGCACTCAAGTTGGACTGATGATTGACATCTGATAGGAATATCTCATGGACAAATACCAACTTATTGTTAACTAAAGTACATATTGCAGCTCTCTTTGCATATATTTTTAGCCCCATGCCCCTGCTGGTGTAATAGTGCAGGTGTTTGTTGTAAGGCAGGTTGATTTTGTAATTATTCAGTAATAATTTATTAAATTTTGTCTGAAACCTTTTATGTTTAAATGTAAGGCTTTACTCATCCCACAATAAATTAAATATAATGTTATTGAGTCAAAATATCTAAATGTGGGGGCTTTCCAAGTAAATATTGATTGATATGGCTATAATTAAATCGGCATACTGTATATACTTCTGCCATAGGGTGCCACCCCTCAAAATCTCCTGTCCCCCTCTTGCCACCCCATGAATATTTTTCTAAATCCGCCCCTGGTGCTACGTTAGTGCTGGTTTGTGCTGTTAAAATAAAAAAAATTGATACTTTACTTTTTAAGTAATTAATAAAACTTTATTTTCCCTTCTTGTTATGTAAACAGACCACTTGTTATGCAACCAGCACCCCTAGAACATTCAAATCGCGTCAAAATGGTCTCTATCGTTAGTGCTACGTTTTTGCTGGTTTGTGCAGTCAAAAGAAATGTTTGTGCCACTATAGTTTAAAATATATTCCCGTTTGAATTCTCTCATGTGACAAGTTATTATTAAAACTTGATTTTGCTATGTTGTTTTGTTATGTAACAGCCCCCTGCAGGGGCGGACTGGGGGAAAAAAGTGGCCCGGGAGTTTCTGTCAGACCGGCCCACTCAATACACGGCGCGCGGCCCACTAAGTACACGCCGCGTTGCCCACTCAATGGATCGCGCGTATCGAACAGTCAGTGGCCTTCTGGGAAAAATACCCATACACTTAACATTATTTTGGATGATTACAAAGAAATTACATCATATATGTATGTTTTTTTTTTAATAACATTTGGATCCACCAATTTGCCTGGATGGACACATGGAATAAAATGATTATTGGCTATTGTAACACTCCAAGGTAGGTATAGTTTGCTAGATGAATATGCTTACCTACTTTGCAGCGTCGTTAATAACGCGTTAATCTGACTTTATCTTAATACATCTGCTCAATTGAAATACACTATTTTTGTACTTAAAGTGTTACTTACGGTGTACGTTGTACCCTGGCTCTTATCTTGGCTCTCATGCCCCTGGCTGCTGCTTCCAGCAGCTGAATCATCAATCTAGTTAACATATTAACATTTTGTATAATATGTTGTGAAATGCATGCTATACTTGGCCAAGTCAACGCCTCTACATAACATATTAACAATCTAGATAACATCTAAACATTATTTGTAATTTTAGATTTTAGCATAACAAACTAGCTGGTTAACTTATTTGTCACAGGTTAATAGAAATTATAAGATTGCCTTATTTACAACTACCACCATGGATAGCTTGCTCATCGATTGTAAGCCAGTGACTACGGCTAACATGTTAAAATAGATAATCTAGATGTTGACAACAACACCAGCTTGCTTATTTTACCAGATCATAACGGTCTATATATGCAAGGCTAGCTGTAGGGAACGTTACCTCATCTGCGAATAGAAAGCTCACATTTGGCAAGGTCAACGCCACATCTTACCTTTTCACTGTCACCAGTCGGTGGTTTTCCAAAGAAATTAGATATTTTTAAATGTTTTGAGGCACCTTCCTCCAGACATTTTTTCTTTTTATCTCTTAGCTTTTCAGCTCCACCTTTTCGTTTTGGTGCCGAGTCCGACGACATGCTCTCTCACTCTCAAAAACAACTTTGTCTGCTAGAGAATGACGCAAGGCAAGGAAAGGCAACTTTTTTCATTTTTTTATGCAACTCAATGTGCTATAAATAAACAATAAAAGGAAAGGGCACAAAATAAATAAAATATAATATAAGCTAGAGTGAGTGATATTTAATAACACCTAAAACAAGAGTTTGGAAGAGGCAACGAAGAGCTGGGCCTCATGGGTTGAGCGCATGCGTAGAACTGGGTGCCGCGTTCCGTGTATGTATGCAAATCCAAATTCTCTACCTCAATCCGCACAGCTGAGAACACTTCGGCTGTGTAAGAACCAATTTAGAGGTGTTTATTAATAAGGTGGAGATCTTTTCTTACTTTGGACTTCCGAAGTCTGTAAAACACATATTAGAAGACACTTAAAAAAAAATCGAAAAATAGTCACCATGAGTGTGAAGACCGATTGCGAGTAGCAGTATAAAAGTCAGTCAGTGCGATTACATAGGTATAGCTCTTGGTGAAAATTACGCTTGTGCCGATGGGCGTGGGCCGGTACATAATAGTGATGGGCCGGTGGGTTTATATTTTCGGCCATCGGCCCACCGGGGATGTCCCCGGTATTCCCGATGGCCAGTCCGCCCCTGGCCCCCTGTCAACGTCAAAATGTCATACAAATAGTCTCATTTGTTTGTCCTACGTTTGTGATTTTTTTCTGCTGTCAAAATGAATATTTGTACCAATTAGTAAATGTTTATAAACTATTGTGAAGTGATAAAATAAGGGGGATATGTGAATGAATGAATCCCAAAAGGATTTGTATGAAGGCCACCGATTGTCCGGTAAGAACAGATGATGTCAAAGTCCTAATAACAAAATAAGAACGGTATGTATTTCCACACGCACACTCTCTATATGTGGATGGCAGGATGAACGTGATTTGACTGATGAACACGCTAATGATGACGCTCTCCTCCAGCTTCTGTATTGACAACAACTGGACAGGTGGGTCAGGGGGGGGGGGGGTGCGGGGGACCATGAAACTGGACTTGGGATAGCCAGTGAAGGTCAGGGTCTCTATGGAACTCTGGGATCAAGTGATTGGGTGACCTCTCTATCATCCCCCAATCCCTTTTGACCTGCACAACGGGGTGCACAGCTGGAAGCCGCTGGTAGAGAGCAGGTTTTTGAAGAGGAGTAATGAGCGACAGGATTACTTAACACCACAATAAACTTGAGAGATATAGTTATTTCACCAATCTGTAGCCTACTTTCTTGTGATTGTTCTTGAAAAAGAAGGAACCCCAAATAACTGCAACGAACTTCATCTGTCAAAGGTAAGATATAGCACCCAACATTACACATTTCTTTAGTAAAACTTAACGTTTGACCAGAAATCAAATTGAACTATGTTTTAAATACATTCGTTTTAGATAAGAAATGAAATGCATATGATAAAAAAGCTGCTAGTCATTAGCAAACTAACAGCTCATCGTGGGAGAAAAACTCAACGTATCAATTTGGAGCTGACACAAGTAGTGGGGGATGGGCATGGCTAATGTACAGTGGAGGTACCGTTTATCCAGTAAGTGGTAGTAGCGCACCAATATCAGTAAATTAAAATAACAAATTGTAACAATTCTACCTTAAAATAACAACTTGAAAAAAATTGTGCCGCTACAATTACTGTTAATACGGAGAATGGCATCTCCGGCCTTGCCATGGGTGTCGGTAGGGAAATTACTAGGGGAGCAAAAAACTCCTTAGTGCTGCTTAAACGTTTTGCGCTAGGAGTACGAGGGCACATTGTACCTCATTACATGCCCAAATGCAAAGGTGTTGATAGCATATGATAGGCTGATATGGACCAAAGATTTTAACAGCTGTAACCACTTTTTTTCTTTTTTTTTTACTGTATATGGTTATATGTAGTATAATATATCTATAACAAACCTATGGAGAATGTATGCATCTCATGTTAAATTGGATATCTGGTTACACATCGTTTTACCATATACAATACTTTAAGACCTCAGATTTGTAAGAGACATTGTCAAACCATTCTGAAGACCTAGAGAGTTATATTGCATCTCAATGACAACTAGATCTAACTGAACAGTCATCACATTTATTAACACGAACTAACAACATAACAAGCAAGGATTGTACATAAATTACATTAAAACTGAAATTACAAAACATTACTTCTTGTAATAGACGTACATGCTGTGATCAAAAATTCAACCAAAGACATTAATTACAAATGTAATGGTTTTCCCTTAGATGCCGAGGATCCCATCTTGTGGCCACGATGAGGTCACTAAAGTTATGTTGGCAGCCAAGGACGACATATTGCACGGCCAGGACATTGTGCCACCCTCACATGCAATCTGGGCAAATCTGAGTGAGGAGCTTGGATGCAGAATGACACCAAAAGCCCTGTACACCTATGTCAAACTGAATAGGCATGACATTTGGGAAAAGCTGGGGAAGATGGAGGAACATCCTGAGGAGTCTCCCAGTTCAGATGACCGCCAATCGGACACAGTTGTGTTCGAACTGCAGATTCCTTTTCAGGAATGGAAGGAGCAGTTTTTGGAGGAAGCACTGTACCAGTGCAGTGAAACCAAAAGCAATGCATGGCGTTATTCAATTTTAAAGCCCTCTTGGACTCGCCTTCTAAGTGAGAAAATTTGGAGAGCAAAACAGTCTAAATGTACCCTTACCTTTAAAAGGGCAAAAGTGCACCCCAACAGTGCCTCAAGGTGCCTAATTATAGTTGGTAGCTGCACAGAATGCCATGGTACACTGCAGATAACCGCAGACATACTGCCAAAGGAGCATGAACCCGTGATCCTGGACTGCTCACTGGAACAGGTGAATGAAAGTCTCCACAGCGGCAAAGGAAAACGACATTTAGCCGGTGAAGAGAGGGTGAAGGTGTCGGAGGAGCTCTGGCGGGGGAAACAACTTCCTCATGTGTGGAGAGCAGCCAAGGCCAAAGAGCTGATGTCCATGGGCGACCCTGAGCCAAGCCACCTACCCAGCCTATCTACTCTGAGAAAGGCAAAGTCAGACAGGGGAAGTAAGGAGTTGCAGCACACAGATCCGGTCTTGTCACTGCAGCTTCTGAAGTACAGTGCCAGTTTGAGTGGGAGCATTTTTGACATTGGGCTGGACAAGTTCTTTTGCCACTACTGGACCCCTTCGCAGATGGAGGTGTACAAGTCCCTTTCAAAGCTCCATGGGTCCTGTGTTAGCTTTGATGCCACTGGTGGTGTGGTAAGACGACTGAGCAGACCAACAGATAAATCTGGCCACATATTCCTATATCAAGGAGTCCTGTCTGCTCACACTGGTATACACACACCGGTAGTACAGATGCTGTCTGAAAAGCACAACATTGACAGCATTGCAAACTGGCTAATTGAGTGGCATAGAGCAGGGGCACCAATTCCAAAAGAGGCTGTGTCAGATTTCTCACTGGCATTATTAGGGGCTCTTGTCAAGGCCTTCACACCTCAGCCCGACCTAAGGGCTTTCATAAATACCTGCTTTGGTGTACTACTGGGTCACGCAGACTCACATCAGTTACCTCCCTGCTTCATACGAGTAGATGTTGCCCATTGCATCAAACTCATCACTCGATGGGAATGTCTACGAAAAAAGGGACGCAGAGTGAAGGACTTTTATGTAAGGGCATTTGCACAGCTTTTGCAATGCCACTCAAATGAAGATGCAAGACACCTCATCCAGTCAATTGCAGTTGTGGCCCTTAGCGAGTCAGAGGGAAATGATGAACATGGCAGACCAGTCAACTCCGAAATCTGTAAAACAGGTCTCAAAAAAAGAATTGCAGAGGGGTACAACCCTGACATATGCCTGGATGATGATATGGACCAAAGCGGAGTGACTGAAACATCCAGCCATTCAGTGACTGAATGCAACACGGATGCAAGATCCTGGGTTGCCGAAATCTGTGTTGAGGGCAGAATACTTGCATCACATGGGGGTGACCGGGATAATCTGCATTTCCTTCCTGAGCTGCTTCCTCACTTAATAAGGATGTGCTCATACCTGCCAATATGGACTGGTGTGATGGTCAAATATTTTGCAGGCAGCACGGCCACCGGCAGTTCTTCTCATGTAGAGGCGGAATTAAAAAATCTGAAACGTGGCTTATTTAAACATGAAAACCTGGCCATACGCCTGGACCGTTTCATTAGAACACACCTTGGTTACATCGAAGGACAGATGCGGCTTTCCTCTGCAGCGCTCTCAGTCCATTCAAAGGACACAGAGCCAAATAAAATGGACACACCTCCAGTTGAAGGGGAGGCAGAAGACAACCCCATGGAAAACTGGAGAGGCCTTGCTGTACCACCCAAAAAAAGAAAAAGCTATCTAACCCCATGCCCAGAGTGGCTTCATGTTGACACAGCTCCTAAAAAACAAAAAATGCAAATTGGCCTTCTACCAAACGGCAATCTGACCAAACCTGTTAAGATAGGCAAGGCACAGGTCAGTCTTCAAAACACATGTGCATTTGACTCATTCTGTCAGTGTCTCTGCTCTGCATTCTGTGACAGTGAAAATTTCTGAATATACATACAAAGTCACCAGGAAAACAGTGACATTTTCAAGTTAGTCACAAGCATTGTGACAAAGGGAATCAACAATGATGCCTACAGACAGAGGGCAGAAATCCTCCTGAACATTTTTGACCACAAAGTACTGCATTCAGGAGCAAAGCAGGTTAAATCCGTGTGTAACATTGCCCATATCATCACAAGGTTGATGAACCATGCTCCTAGTCTGGTGACAGAGACCCAGTGCTCAAATTCAGACTGCAGGAGGGGTTTGCCTGTCAGGAGGCCAGTTCCCCTAGTACCTGTTGATGGGGGCATTATAGAAAGAGAGGGCATTCAAGGTCTCCAGGCAGCACTTGTGGAGGGAGTCGAACTGCAACCCTCAATATGCCTAAGACCTCTAAACACAGAAGCAGCTAAGCCATCAATGGAAGTGGACCCTTCCATGCCAGCGCCCCTTTGCATTGGTATGGTTGACCATGGTTACTCCACAGGTGCAGCACTGTGGGTCGAAATTGCTGCAGAGTGCACCTACAGACTCCAAGACTTTCCCATGGACATCACCATTGGAAATGAGCAGTTCCTCCTTAGGGGCGTTGTTCATTTTTACTCCAGGGCATGACTGGCAAGCTATGGGACACTATGTGGCATTCTGCAGGAGGACGTTCTCGGCATGGGAGCGGTATGATGACCTGACCAAGGGGGTTTCCACAGTACAGGAAACACATAGCGTGCAACCTCATGTTTTGTTCTACACAAAAGAGCAGTAAAAACATTCCATTCATGTTCTGCTTCATGTTCAGCAAGAGATGCTATTTTTATAAAATCTAATTTGTTGGTATTTTTGCACTTTGTTTGTTGATTAATAAATGGCACACGCAGTTGCGTTGCCAACCTGAGAAATTGCCTCTTTACTCCTCTTATCACATTTCCGAATACCTTTAATCCTTTGGGTTCATACAAATGAGATGGTTGACTTAAATTTGTATTTGGTAAAGCCTTGATTGGAATAGACCTATTAAGAATTGATGCGTCGATGTCATGAGGTTGTATTTTAATTGTTCAAACACTGTCTCACAAGGTCTTACCTATACAAAAAAGAAAAAAAACCTTCCTGTGGCGAGTGAAAAGTGGTAAAAATAGATACCTAGGCAGTTTCTTCTGCTTTGCCGGTCAAGTGGTACAGTGGTATGGTTGCCTGTTGCTCTGGCTGAGTGCACATTCTGTGCATCTATTTGTTTGTGTTTCATCTCATGACCCTGCTACTTACAGCAGATACCGTGACAAGTGGCTAATAAAGAATATTACATCTAAATCAAAACCAGACTGAAGTGAACCAAACTCAAATGTATTTGAAAATAACGCACAAAAAACAAGCAAACACCTCATATAAACAGGACATACAAATGTGATGATTGGGGAACAATCAATTATTTTGACGGCACAAACGATAGAGCCTATTTTGAGATTTCAAAGTGGACTGTGGGCTGGTGAGGTCAAACGTGGGCATAATAAAGCTTTAACATTAACTTAAAAACTATAGTTGTTAAGAATTGAAGGTGATGTGCAGAACTTAAATGCACGACTCAGAACTCAGTAGTTGAATAAAGAACAAACGTTTACTGGCAGGATACGGTACACAGGTAAGCAAACATAATCCAAATAGGGCACACAGGTTCAGTCCGAGGTCAGAAACACGAGTAAACAATGAACACACGTAGCACGGAGAAATACAATGAACACAACCTGAAATGACGAGAACGCAACGAGTAACAAGAATACAAGACAGCACAAACCTGGCACAAACGATAAAGACCATTTTGCCGCGATTTGAAGGTTGACTAGGGTTGCCAACTTTAAGAAATTAAAATAAGGGACGCTCACCACGGGCCCGACTCCTTTGGGGCGGGGCGCCCGCAGCAGTGGTATGTTTTATTTTGTGCTGGTGTTTTTAGTAAAGGGTTGATCAAGAAAGGAATAGTCATACTTGAAGCTTGAAATGCTTTATTATCATAAAACATTCTCTTATAAAGTGCAGTCAATTAAATCTTGAATGAAATCTCTTTGTGTGGCGTGTGCAGCAATGAACTTTTAAAATATAAACTAAATAAACTGAGAACTTCATGTTACTTTTTAAGTGCATAACTATAGGGACTCTCTTTGAACATTTTTACAAAAAAAAACAGTACAAATAAACAACAAAAACACTTATGTAAAAAAAGAAAGTGCAAAACATTACTCCTTCCCTCAACATTACTCCTCCCCTCAAAACTGTTACTTCTTTTTCCAGGCGTACTTCTTGTTACTCCTTGCAGCACTGAGTAACTCTTTGTCTTTCAAAGCGCTGTTGTAAAACTCTGAACAGGACTGCTCAAAGTTGAGTGATCAGGAGCTCACTTCTCATGAGCTCTGTGGAGCACCTATTCCTGCAGTCACTCCATTTGTTGGCCATTCTGGAGAAGATCCTTTCCACACATCCAGTGGAGGCAGGGATGCTCAGGATGTGTCTGGTGATAGACAGCATGTTTGGCAGGTCAGCTACTCGAAAGAGAGCCACCAACCTGGCAGCCACACCTTTGGACTTCCATTCATCTTCAGCATCTTCTTTGAGCCTCTTCAGAATGGGTTTTGCTGTGGACCATTCATCATAAAGTTCATCCATGTTGACTTTATGGATGACGTTGAGCTTGGTGGTCACCCTCTCAATGTCAGTAAAGGTCATGGTGCCATGGTGCAGAGAGAGAGGTTGCAGTGAGAACAACCAGTAGTCTTCCGAAAAGTTGAACCATTTCTCAACATATGAGTGTGCTGTGTTTAGGAATACAGTAAAATCTGCCCTTGCCATGTCAGCATCAAGTGGAAGGAGACGCTGCAGCTTCAATTTAGTTAAGTAGCCATAGAACTGTTAATCTCGTCTCTGTGTGAGCTTTTGCTTGAAGTTTTCCATGATGGAATATAACTCAACACAGGTGGTTTCATCACTCTCCAGCTTCTTTACAACTTCCTCAAAGAGAGAGAGGATATTATTGCAGAAAAGAAGGTAAACCTCCACAATGTCTCCATCTTCCTCAGTTGAGTCCTCACTGAAATTTAACAATGCTCGAAGTTGTTTGGGACACTCCTCCCCCCAGGCTGATGAAGTACGATTTCAGTGCAATCCAGGTTTGCATTAGCCGGGTGATGGCTGGATTAAGGGAGAGCCACCTGGTTGTGACATGTCGCAGAATTTCCTGGAACGCAACATCACAAAAACTACAAAACTCTTTGAGTGATTCTCTTCGTTTGGCAGATGTGGAAAAGAAGGCATAGACCTTCAGCACAACATTTTCCACATCTACAGTGAGCTGGTCAAGAGCATGCTTCACTGAGTTGTGCAAAATATGGGCATGGCAGTTTCCTTGCAGCAGATCTTTTTATTACTTCTTCCAGTTGGTGAAGACAGAGTCTTGAATTCCATAATTCACATTTGTGTTGTCTGCAGTGCACTAAATGCTGTCACATGATCCAACGATAAGCCAAATTTGTCAAGCGACTGCTCTGTGAGAGCTACAATCCCAGCAGCGGACTCATCTGCATTTTCAATGAAATCCAGCATTTTGTTGGTGACCCCGCATTCTGGACTGAAGTATTGAACAGCAAGGGGGAACATCTTCCTGTTGCCTTTATTTGATGCATCTGTCTGAATCGAAAATGGGAGGGGTTTATCTGATGTTAGGGCCTTAAGAACATCAGCCACTGCCTTTGGAGCAAGGACATCTTTAACCACTGCCTCTGCCTTTGTTCTCCCTATACATTTCTTTTACAATTTTTGAATCCAGGAGAATCTTTTGATTCAGTTTATGTGCACAGTCAACACTGTTGTAGCTGAGGTTGTGTCTGACTGTGTGGTACACCTGTGTCACCTCAGCTGCGGTAATATAGAGAGGAAGAGTGGGATGACATATTGTTGATTAAATTGAACATTTGTCTGCTGCCTGTCTTGTCACTCGAAAATAAGTCAGGTCATCCAAACAGTTAAACCACACTAATAATATAATTGATGTAATGATCACTGAACACTGCATTCCTCAAAAATATAAAAATTGTGACACAGAATACATAGAAAGCTCTACAAACATTTTTAATCTAGGAAATGTATGTATATTAAAGAATAAAGGTTTTCTTTTAACAAATGTATTTTTTTATTTATTAACTGTTAATCCATTAGTATGATTTGTTATTTAAATGGCCAAATATAATATTTATATACTTCTGTATATTAAATAAATGGTCGTTCATTCGACTTTTAAAACTCAACATCCTAAACAATCAATCAAACCACAACAGTTTACTAAAATAGGCTCTGCCCATGCACTGCGATGTTCTGGCAAAAGCACAACCAGATAGGAAATCAATCACAACATAATGTCCCATACCGTATCAACCTCAGGAGATGATTGGGGTATGAAGAACTGTGACACTGACGCTTGGGTCTTCTGTGATCTTTCGTGTCTGCAGTGTTGCTCTCCTGTTGCATGCTGTCTGATGTCAGACAGCCCACCGTGCGCCACTGAAAACACTCGTCGACATATTTTACAACTTGCCTTGTAAACATCTCCATTGACGCTGTCCAGCCAAGGATGTGCGTCTTCCCACTCACGTCCGTACTTCGGCAAGCGTTTACGCTTTTGAGGACGTGGTGGAGTACCGGGTGTAGTGGGCATTTTTAAAAGGCGCGGGTTTTGTGAGCAGCGCCGGTGTGTGGTGTCTGTCGCTAGGCAACCGTGACCACCAAACGCATGCGCAGACACACAGATGACCGGAGCGGGTCTTGCGTAGATCCCGCCGCGACAATTTCGCTGACCGTAGTATTCCCTGTGTTTTCTTTTGATCATTATTGTTAGATTTAGTATTTGTGTGTGTGACAGACATGTGTATTGGACATTTATGGAAATACGGAACAAATTGCGTCCCGTATTGGTTCAATACGGGCCGCAACATTTAATTGCCAAATAAGGGACGATTCCGTATTTTACGGGACGGTTGGCAACCCTTAAGCCTGCCACACACATAAAGATAATCGGGCTGATTTTGCCCCGATTTTCCCCCTTCCGATCACGGACAGACATCGCCCGATTATCTTAACTCTTAAGATTATTTTATAAGATTCTCTTGTAGTGTGTGGTGTGTTAAGAGTGAAATTCGGCCGACAATGGGCCTATCTCACGAAAATCGGAAATGACGTCACACCGGGTAAACATTCTTCCGGCGTAGTCATTTTTGTATTGCCGTCAATGCAAAAATGGATCGTTTCTTCGCCACTTCCCTGGTGGGTATTCCCAAATTGCGATTCGAAGATGTGCAGAAGATTGTGGAGACACACTCAGCAACACCACAGCCCAGGCTGACAAAGGGGTACAAGTTTTTTGTGGAGGAGTTTGTACACAATTATCAAGGTAAGTTGTCTAAGGTGTTTTGTTGTTGTCAGTAGGCTACTCAATGGCCGCCTTGCTCATTCATGTTTTGTGATAAGCAAACCATTTACGATCCATATAAATCGTCAGAAATATTGTCTGTGTGTGAAATGTGTGTAAAATGATCATATTTGTTACGTGTAGACTATAATATTATGAATATAATTAGCCATGGTGGCTATGAAGTCTCCGTGTGTAGCGTTAGCATTTTAGCATTAGTTTAGCCAAGGATAGGTTCAGCTAGTTATTTGCTGACCAGTTTTCTTCCGATCAGCGACATATCATTAACATTATGTACATGCTAAGTGTCAAATATAGTTGATGGAAAGGTGGTAGTGAGAGGTAGATGCAACCGCTCGATGAGGAGCCCCACATACTACAGGTTTCTGCTGAGTTAGGGCCCGTTGGCCCAAGTCTGTTAGTTTTGATAGTCTGTCTGGACTAACAACTGCAGTTGCAGTTTTCCTCTTCTTCTGAAGTTCAGATCATTTTCATTGTTCTTTCTTACAAACAGTAGCGTGCTTAAGACTTGGCCCACCTAGCTTGCTGCAATGTTGTGGCTGTACAGAGTAGACCTATGTATTTTTCTTCCTCTTCATTAAGGCACAAGCCGTAAATAAAGGAAATGTGTTGAGTGCATTAAAAGGACAAACATCTGGGCTAGTTCATGTTATAACATTGCTAAAACAACAGATGTAATGGTGGCCCAAGAGTTTTGCACAGAACTGTACATGGCTTTTCTGCGGTTGCAGGCTCCTTGCCAGTTTCCAATGGCCTTATATCAAGGTCCTACCTACTAAGTTCAGTAACTCAATTCTTATGGTGTTCACAGATCACCCTGGAGGCTGTTGGACAACTGGGTCTCTCAGAGCTGTAGCTGTGCTGCGGGCAAAGGCTTCTGTAGCCATATAACCGCTCTGTTCCAGACAGCGCATTATGTGCAGCTGGGCCTTGATGTGGTTCCACCTTCCCTGGCCTGTACCAGTCAACCACAGATGTGGCATCGACCTCGAACCCATGTGTGCTGTTGTGTCCTCTGTTCAAATCATACACTTCAGTATTTGTCTAGAGTATATGCATTTCCTGTATTGTTGTTCGCCTCAGGGAATCCATCCAGAGGCTGTGAGTGACCTGGTGGTGAAGAAACCCAAGTCGGTGGGGAAGACTGGAGTCAAGTCCACACTCTACAGAGCGTATGCTGGTAAGACATTTGTTTTGCAATTTGCACTCTGTTAAACTTGCTCATTATGAAAAGATGCATATTAGAATACATCTTTTATCACTACAATATATAAAAAAAAAGTCACATTTTTATTTGACGTTTCGCCCTTTAATGTCCCACATCCTAGAGGGAATATCCAGCTTGGAGTTGGTACCATCTCAGCTGTGCTGACCTGGAAGATGTCAGCAATGACCTGTTCTTTAAGGCCAGTTGCTACTCTACAACAGTAGATGAAAACTCATCAATGACTGGGATCTTCCTTGAAGGGCGTGGTGTTGGAATCGCCTCTTGTCCAATCCTCTGTGCTTTGCTCCAATGAAGAATATATTGTGTTGAGGGGCAAAACAGACTCCCAAAACACTTGAAACACTTCTTGAGATGGAAACACTTCTTGAGATGGAGTATAATATGTCATGGTCTGATCAGACACACAAAACCTGTTGAGGACAGTTTGTGGCCCCATGGACATTTCTTGCAGCCTTGCCTCCAGCTCAGCAATATACTCCAGGGCATCATCCAGTGCACCTACAAAAAAAGAAGACAAATAAGTCTTCATTACCATTCATTCGTATTCACCCTTTCTTTTTATTGTATTGTTATTCTGTATACTTAAGTTTATTTATATTTCTTATTATTAAATTTATTTGTACTGTTTTCTGTTTTTATTTTTTATGTATTAACTATAGGTTGAGTGTACATAGAGTAAAAACCAAAGTCATATTCCTCGTTTGTTCGCAAACCTGGGCAATAAAGCTGAATCTGAATTAATATGCAACCCCAGTTTAACAGTACGTCTGATGTTGATTGAATGTTTTAACGTTAACCATGCCATGTTTGGCAAAATTATACAATAGCCCAACAAGTGTTGAACACAAATAACAGACATAACAGCTAGTTAGCACACATCTACTTACCGGCAGGGGGGCGTGTCGCGTAGTCATGTTCCCCGGTACCTCTCCGGTCCGTTCGTGTTTTGTCCTCTCCTTCAGCTTTTCGAGCTGACACCCGTTTATACACGGGTGTTTTTTTCGGGGCTGTGGTGTAGCTGTTCCAGTCAAAACGACTAGGAACAGCTCCAGTATTCAGCGTAGCACTCCCGTCGTCATAATCAGCCGCTGAGAAATGCCGACTACAGACCAGTGTACTCCCCTTCTGAATTACGAAATTTACTCCTTCATTCCGTCTGATCGCCACTGCTGTATTGGGTATTATTTGGGAAGTCGTGGACATGTAAATACGGTTGTTTTTGTTTTGAATTGGCGCATAGAGGTACACAACAGAAGCTTTTGTTTTTTGACCGCGCCATTGTCAAATATCATGGACTACGCGACCGGAAGTCACTTTACCCGGTGAAGGCAAAATCGAACGCCGAACCAGGAAGTTGTGAGATAGGCCTGGCTCCGAAATCAGCCGGCGCCGATAATCGTAAGTATTAAACATGTTCAATATTTACGATTATCGGCGGAGAACGTTGTGGTGTCAAATCGTCTTGTGTAGGGGGGAAGCCGACAATCGGGAGTCTCCAACGTGACGTAATATTGAATTTAACCAATAAAGAGCGAGCTGACTGAACACGGAATTATAACGAGCTATCTCCATGGCTACGATATCCCTGAATACCACCAATATGGCGAAGACAGTTAAAGTTAAGGGATTTTTCAGTTAGGATTAATCCCAAAACCACCATCATGCAGTCGGTATCCAGCTGGTCCTCCATGAGTTTACACCGGTTTACACTCGCTCTTCTTCACTTCTTCTTGTAGTTAGTTCAATGACTATTTTTGGTGTGACTGCCCCCACAGGTCAGTCAGAGTACTACGTCAGATCACGTTTGTTCACGCGAGATTTCTTGCTTGAGGGACAAGATTCTAGTGCGTCTGAAGACAAATCTTTATGTGTGTGGTGTGCTGTGTTTGGAATATCGCAGGACACCACACACAATACGATCAAAACTGTTAATGTAATGTTAATGTGTGGGGTCTCTCACAGATAAAAAATCGGTTGAGATTTATAAAATCTTTATGTGTGTGGCAGGCTTAAGGTTGACGGTGGGCTGTGTTGCATAACGAGGGCAAAATTAAGTTGTATTAATTACTTAAAAAGTAAAGTATCAAAAACATTTCTTTTAACAGCACAAACCAGCACTAACGTAGCACTAAACACAGAGACCATTTTGACGCGATTTGAAGATGCACAGGGGGGCTGAGTTACATCACGTGAGAAAAATCAAACTGGAATATCTTTTAAACTGTAGTGGCACAAACATTTCTTTTGACTGCACAAACCAGCACAAACGTAGCACTAACGATAGAGACCATTTTGACACGATTTGAGCGTTCTAGGGGTGATGGTTGCATAACAAGTGGACTGTTTACATAACAAGAAGGGAAAATAAAGTTGTATCAATTACTTAAAAGTAAAGTATCAAAAAAATTATTTTAACAGCCCAAACCAGCACTAACGTAGCACTAAACATAGAGACAATTTTGACGCGATTTGAAGATGGAGGGGGGGCTGAGTGACGTCACGTGAGAAAAATCAAACTGGAATACCTTTTAAACTATAGTTGCACAAATATTTATTTTGACTGCACAAACCAGCACAAACGTAGCACTAACGATAGAGACCATTTTGACGCGATTTGAAGGAGGACGGGGGGCTGAGTGACGTCATGTGTGAAAAATCAAACGGGAAAAACTAAGAAACCATAATAGCAAAACAATTTCTTTTGACAGCACAAACCAGCACAAACGTAGCACTAATGATTGGGACTATTTTGATGAGACTTGGGCGTGAACGGGGGGCTGGGTGACGTCACATGCCAGAAAATGCAATTTTGAATTACTCAAAATCCTTACCAGCACAAACGATAATTTTTACGGCACAAACCAGCACAAACCTAGCACATACGAACAGCAGTGTTCAACTTCACACAGGTCCTCTACCGTCTCAGCTACTTTTTACTGTCTATGCGCAGTGGAACAGTGATAATACAGCGCGGTTCAGTCCTGCACACACCCGGACTCCCGTTACATCAGCTATTGTCATGATCAAAAAAAAAACAGATTCAGCCATCCAGCTTGAGACCCATTCCGTACACCGTGAAGACCGCACGTCGGCTTTGGGGAAGAACAAAGGCGGCGGCGTCTGTGTTTACATCAACAACGGATGGTGTTTGGACGTTCAGGTGGTGGAGAAACGCTGTGGACGCTGTGTTTGTTGTGGCAGGGCATTTTAACCACTGCAACCTTCGGACTGTCCTCCCCAAATACCACCAGCACGTGAGCGTCGCAACGAGGGAAAACAACATTCTGGACCACGTCTACAGCAACGTGAAGGGCGCCTACAAGGCTGCCCCCCGCCCCACTTCGGACCACATCTCTGTGTTCCTCTGCCCATCTTACAGGCAGCTCCTCAAACAGGCCCCTCCAGCAAGTAAAACTGTTAAAGTATGGAACGAAGAGACTGATCTTGTGCTGCAGGACTGCTTTAACAGTACTGACTGGGAAGACTGCTGCTTTGCGAGAGGACTGTACTGTGGACTTATAGGAATATGCTTCAGTGGTTACTGGCTACATCAGCACATGCATAGACAACATTGGCCCCACCAAGTGCTGCAAAACATACCCAAACCAAAACCCCTGGATTAACCCTGTACATCACATAACTGTGATGTACGGTCCATGCTGCGTACCCACTCCACTGCATTTGCCTCTGGTGACGCTGAAGGCTACAAAAAGGCCAGATCTGACCTACGTAGATCCATCAGAGAAGCCAAGAGATAGTACAAAGTGAATCTGGAGGGATACTACACCACCGCGGATCCATGGCGCATGTGGCAGGGCCTGCAATACATTACAGACTACCAGCGGCGGAGCAGGGGGGTCACAACCAGCCAAAGCACACTGCCAGATGAGCTGAATGAGTTATACGCTCGCTTCGATGACCTCAACAGAGGGATTCTACCATCAGCTGAGGCTGAGGTGCTAACAGATATTTACAATCTGTCCCTCTCCCAATCTTCTGTGCCCACTTGCTTCAAGACCACCACCATTGTGCCCGTCCCTAAGAAAAACACCATAACCTGCTTAAATGACTACCGTCCCATCGCACTCACTTCAATTGTGATGAAGTGTTTTGAGAGGATAAGCATGTTAAGCACATTAAAAAGACCATCCCAGACACCCTGGACCCCCTACAGTTTGCGTACCGTCGGAACCGGTCCACTGACGACGCAGTGAACACCGCCATCCACACAGCTCTCAAACATCTGGTGAACAAGGACACGTATGTTTGAATGCTGTTTATCGACTACAGCTCAGCATTCAACATGGTCCTCCCAACCAGACTGGCTGAGAAGCTCCTCATCCTCGGACTGACACCTTCCCTCTGCAGCTGGGTTCTGGATTTCCTCACAGACAGACCCCAGACTGTCAGAGTTGGTACTCGGACATCAGGCACAAGGACGGTGAGCACAGGGACCCCCCAGGGCTGTGTTCTGAGTCCTCTGCTGTACACCCTCTTCACCTACGACTCTGCCTCCACCCAGCACAACACCACCATCATCAAGTTTGCGGATGACACAACAGTCATCGGACTGATCACTGGTGGGGTGAAGACAGACTACAGGGAAGAGGTGGCTCAGATTATTTGTTTGTCCCAAACAAATAATATCTCCTTAAACACAGAGAAGACCAAGGAGTAGATTATCGACCCTGAGGAAGAGGAGAGACCAGCAGAGTCCATTACACATCGGCGAGACTTAGGTAGAGAGGGTGAAAACCTTTAAATTCCACGGCACCTACGTCAGCGAGGACCTCTCCTGATCACACAACACCCAGCACATTGCCAAGAAATCTAAGCAGCAGCTGAGGAAATTTGGACTGTCCACCAAACTCCTCAGCCACTTCTACAGGTGTACAGTGGAGAGCCTCCTGACCAACTCCATCACAGTGTGGTTTGGGAACTGCACGTGGAAAGGAAAGGAAGGCTCTCCAACGTGTGATTAAAACTGCACAATACAGCTGTGGAGCAGCCTTCCCCTCACTTCAGGACATTTACAACACCAGGGTCACAAAGAGGGCACACAACATCACCAAGGACACTACACATCCCCAGCACACACTTTTCACACTGCTACCATCTGGCAGACGCTACAGGAGCGTGACAGCCAGAACAACCAGACTTAAAAACAGTTTTTATCCACAGGCCATCAGGCTGCTGAATGACTATCAAACCCTGATGACAACTCTGTATTTGCACTATATTCAATACTGTGAACTATATTTCTTTTCAACTGTGAACTACATTTGCACTATGTACTTACCTAATAATAATATTCAATATCTAATGTATATATCAAACATCTTACATTTCAATGTCTTTCAGTGCTTTCTGCTGTATGCAAACATTGCACATGCTAGACAGCACCTTAATTTTAATTATATTTAACTGTTTTTGTTTAACAAAATGTTGTCTCCGTACAGATTTTTTTGTAGTTTAGTTTATTAATCTACTTTAATTTAAGTATATTTTGTGTGAAGGGAACTTGCAAATTAAGAATTTCATTACCCGGTGCAAACTATGTTTCCATTGTGTATTTATGACAATAAACGTCTTGGGCCCTGTCTTGCATCCAGCGCAAGTGACTTAGTCACTGGCGCATGTGTCGCTGCTAGTTTACAACTGGCGCAGAGCGCCAGTTGTAAACTGGTTCTTTTCCCACCACCGCCACTCGCCGGTAAATTAGGGATTGATCATGCGCCCCAAGGGGCGGTTCGGCGGAAGGAGGAGGTGTGTTCTTGCGCAAACGGTATTTTGCCGTTTCTGAATACCATTGCGCTACTGACCAGGAAATACCTGGTTTAAAGTCAGTGGCGCGTTGTTCAGATGCTATTTTAAGGGCGCATGCATATATGCGCATGCGATGCATACGGATTGCTTGTGCACCTCGCGCATACACTTTGCTTCTCCCATCTACCTAGCCGCACATTCTTGGTAAATTATTTGGGAAAGAACAGCTGATGCAGAGGTAATAAGTTGTACTTTTAAATCAATGCATCTGCAAACACCGTACAGCAAACACATATTTTCTTGACCCAGACATCGTGTAGGCCTACATGCACATTACTTTTAGGATTGATGAGTATTTGATCGTGAAAAACATTGTTTTACCGCGAGTGAGTGTTAAAAAGAATGAATGAATGCGGGCGCGCGTGTTCGCTCTGTTTAAACACACGCAAACTAAACACGTAACGCATAATACAATCAATGGCAATGTCTATTACCGCGGGGACACTTGCATATTAGGATAGCATACAATACTGATAAGAAACTGTTTATAATGTATTGCGTATATCATTAAATAGAACAACAGTTACCGCATATCATATGTTATATCATATACGTTTTCTTTGCCGAAATTTATTTGAGGACTCAGTATTTCTGAAGTTGTGGAAGAAAACCCCTTATTCCATGTGTGAATTAGGCCATATTATTGGCAATAAACTGAGCCATTTGCAGTTTGAAATGCATGTGCATCTGTCTCATCGGAGACTGCAGACGCGCTGTCAAAATATCCACTCGTCCGATTCAAATGCGCTCATGGCTCTTAAAGGGGATGGTAGTGGGGTCGGATGCATTTGTAATTTTTCTCAGTCATTTCAAATTGGTGTTAAAGTTTGGTTTCGCCGCAAAATATGTAAACTGCTACAACTTTTGATTAGATTAACCAAATTTAACAAATGAGGTATGTATGAATTCAGATTTAAAAGGAGAAACTGGTATGCTAAGCATTTGGTGACCAGATAAAAATAAATACACTTTTAGCCCAAAATATTACATGGACACAAGCGAAATTATGCTTTTTTAAAGATAAAGTCTGAAAATATCCTCACAGTTGCTAAGGAATTTTACTTTTTAATGTTATTTCACAAGTCAAGACTGTGGGGTGATTAAAATGAAATTGAAATGCTCCTCACTCTTCTATTCTATGCCCTAGGAGGCGCCGCAAAATGTAGCAACAGCCATGAACTTTCTATGTATTGATTTAGGATCAGGTGTCTCAACTTTTTTCAGTCAATCAATCAATCAAGCCAACAAGCCAACAAGCCATCATTTTATTCACAAGAAATTTTCACAAAAGAACTTTATATCTGGAAGAAAGTAAATCAATAACAATAAGAAGATAAACAATAGTTTTTCTGGCATTCAAAAAATGAACAGAGGACCATAGGGCTAACATTTATTCTGAGAACTTCACTCTACAATGATAACTATAATTTACTTCTTTGATTTATTCTATGTCAGTCTTAGAAGTTCTGACATGTGCACTTGCACAGACGTGTGCACTTTAACTTCGCCTTCATGCACTTGCACCGAGAACTGGCAGGTCGACTTGTACAAGTACTTGTACAACCACACTTCACATCTAGTTGGAATGCGTCTTTGGCAAGTGGTAGCGTAGTCCAAATGGGAAGAAGTTTGCTGTCCTCTTCTTTCCACCCATGGTCAGTGGGGTTGTTGTCAGGCATTATAGACCTAAATGAATGAATACATAAATGCATGTTTTTTTTGTGATTATATAGTACTCAAATCCATACAGGTGCATACTTACATGTGGGCTGTTGTCCACTGAATTCACTAGCCCAGCTTCTTTCAGGGCTTCAGGCCATCCTGATCCACGCAGAAGATCTCCCATGGTACTCCACAAAGCCATTTCAATGTGGAGCCCACCTAACATCACCACAAACTTGTCTTCTCCGAAAGATGTCAGGGAAGGTCCACTGCATTTTTTTTGCAAGGTCATACAGGGGTTGGTCCACTACCATCACAGGGACTTGTTGTGGGTTGAGGTGCTCAGTGTTTTTCTTCACCAGGTTCATTCCATGGTGAATCATTTCTGGGGTTGCTGCTTTGTCATGAAAAAGTGGCAGGAGGGCCTCAATGCTTTTTTCCGGCTGTCCAACAACATCAGATCGAGCAGCATGGAATGAAGAACACATTGTTGGAGTGCCACTTTCTAAATCAGAATTGACAGAGGATGTCATTTACTGCCTTCATCCATGCCTCCTCATGCTGTCTCTCTGCATCAAATGAACCTCTCACCACTGGCTGCACAACTTTAACTGGAGGTTGGGTAACAAGATTCAGGCCCACAGGTGGTACAGATGTATACGAATGAGGCAGGATGGGTCCTACTATGCTGCTTTCTCCTGATTTCTTTGAGTTGATTTTCAGACATTCTTGGTGCAACCCAGGCTTCTCTGATGTAGGAAACTGAAATAGTGAAATCCCAGTTCCATGGAAGGATGAGCTTGCAGTGCGTGATATGGGATTATGATCCAAGTTATCAAGGGCTGCAACTGTGAAAATTTGCCGACGCAAATTTGTAGGACAGACTATATCTGCATTCTCCCTGGTCTGTTATGCAATGGCCTGTGCAAAGCAAACTTCCATGCTGAGGACCTTCTCATATGATACTGTGAGTTTATATTTGTGTAGCAGATTGACTAACTTCTTCCTTCTTGTTTCCGAATGCAAATCAAGGGCAAGGAACACTGCAAGTGGAGGCTCACATTTCAAGTTTGTTGAAAGAGAGGTCATATTTAGCATGGCCACCTGACTCACAGACAGAGTCTATCTGGAATTATCTTGATCTGTTGAGGATTTGGGTCCTGTGAGGAGATGGCGGAAGAAATACTTCATTTTCTGGGGAACAGACGTCTCTTCACAACCACTGGGAAATGAGCCATCAAATTTAAATGGAGTTTCATGATTAAAAACTGCTTTTCTGAGGATTGAAGCTGCCATTAGTAATGTGTGCGCTTCTTCATCTGGTGTTTGTGATGTGTCAGATATGATCTTCCTAGCAGTTTTCGAACACATAATGAAAACTCTGTCCCTGATACCTTTCTCCTCTGTCAAATCAGGGAAGTTCTTGAGGACTGTTTCCTTTAGGCGTGTCCGGTTCACGATTTTCTGGATACCATATTGTTCCAGTCTCTCAGTCATCATCTCTGTTAGATCTTGCAAAGCAAAGACTCTACTACCTCCGCTAATTTCTTCTTTTATGAATTGTAGCAATTCATTTTCTGCTGTGATTTCAAGGTTTTCACTCACTGTGGTTTGTTTACAAATCACATTGTAACGGTGGTTAAACATTGTGTAGCATTTCAGATGATACTTTGCTTCCATAGCAACCAGATCTCCTTCTGCAAGGAGTGCCAGAATACGATCTTCTCCTAGTTTAACTGCCTTGTCATGTATCTCTTGGGTAAGTGATAATTTCTGGAAAGAATGGTCTACTCCTGCATCTGTTTCTTTAGCACAGAAGAGACATAGATTGCGGTTAACAGGTTCTCCCGTCCGACAAGATCTTCTATTTACACCAGGCAATCCCTCACGGGCAGTGCGTTTTTTTGCGTGTTCAAATGCTGAGGATCTGTAAAGCTGACGACATGATTTGTGCCAGGATGCACGATTCTGCTGCATCAATTCTTCATCTGGAAGATCTACATCTGGGTGGGGAGCCGCACCAATAGCTCTAAACTGACTCACAAGGTTGATGATTTCTTTGTAGGCTCCCACTCTACGACTGGCAACTGGATTTGCAAGAGGGCAAACAAGTTGTTCCTCAGTTTCTTTTTGGCACAGAATGCACAATTCCCATTTTCTTGCCTCAGTCATCTCATAAAAACAGAATTCAAGCAGCCCATACCCTGCTTGTTGAACTCCTGTATTTTGTCAACAGGAAAGATAAAATATAATAGTTTTGTATTTACCTTTTTGTAACTGTCACGCCCAGCTTTACCGTGCTGGGTGGGTCTGTCGATCTGGCTACCTGGCGTGCCAGTGGTACCTGTTGTTCCTTTGTTGTCACTAGGGGAGCTGTCTCTAAGCTGATTGGACGGGAGATAAAAGGCGTCTTTTCCCGACGGCTCGCTCTCTCACTGCTGCCCGGCCTGACGCGGGAGGGCTGGCTGCAGCTGCGCGCCTCAACTGCACCTCATTTTGCTGTGTCCGTCATCTACTGATCTGCACTACACTTTTGGTTCTCATTACTGATAACATCTTGTATTTCGTTCGTCCTTTAATAAATGTTTGTTATCCCTTTTTGATCAGCGTGGTCTCCCTGGTTATGTCAGTTCTACTCGAGCCAAGTGGTCCTGACATATTGGGGGCTCGTCCAGCCGTGTCTTACCCTGAAATTGGGGGTAGTTTGGTAAGTTTACTTTAATTCCCACTCAACAGCTTGCGGTGTGAGTGCGGTGTGTAGTCACGTGATCGGCGAGGTTTTTGTGTAGGAAGTCGTGTGGGCATACCGGCTTCTGATCGCCGAGTGTTTGTTTCGGGGAGAGCAGCGCTGATGATCCTTTAATTAAGTTTGGTTTTGAGGAAAAATGGAGAGCATTTAGTTTCGCCACGTTTTGGTTTTGTTTTGGGGAAGGGTGAAGGCTTTTCTCGTAGCGGAGCGATCGGTCATTGGGAGCCATTGTGATCCCCATTTTAGAGCGCTTCCACGCTGGGTATAGGCTGCCGTGTCACTGGGTCTGGGCCAGGGCACCGCTGTGGAGAAACGGCTGCATTGGCTTCGGTCGGGACGGTACGGGCTCCAGCAGCGTTTGGTGAGTGAATGATGCAATCATCCTGGTCCTCGGACTCAGTGCGAAGATAGTTTATAGTAGTGTGGGGTTAATTTTTAGGGGGAAGGCTCTGATCGGTCTGTTTTGCTGCGTAAATTGGAGTTCGCTTTGCATATAGGTTTTGTGTTGTGAACTTGTATAATGAGCGGATATGAGAACTTTTTGGCTGCTCCATCAGAGAGCTTATTGGTAGCGTTAACGAAGGAGCAGTTGATACAGGTGGCAGATCATTATTCGATTGAATTGACTATTCCAAAGAGGGCTAATAAAGAACAGTTGGTGGATTTTATTTGTCAACGTTTAAAGGAGGAGCAGGTATTGCCTGGGGGTGCACCTGTAGAGCTAATCCTACCAACACCGGCAAAGATGAGTCAATTAACATTTGATGGTCAAAAACAACTTTTGCAAATGCAGTTAGATCAGAGGAAATTAGAAATGGCGCAAGAGTTAGAACAGAAGAGAATCGAGGTTTTTGAAAGAGAGAAAGATCGATTGCTTGAGATGGAGCGACTTAGACATGCAGAGCATCAACAGGAACAAGCTCGAGAGCTTGAGCGCACCAGGTTTAAGTTGGAAGCTGAGGGTAGAGGCGGCGGCGGTGCCGCTCAGCATGCAGACTTGGGAAGTATGATAAGGTTCCTTCCGAAGTTTAATGAACGTGATCCCGATGTTTTCTTTTCTTTATTTGAAAATGTTGCGGCGGATCAAAACTGGAGTAGTGGGAATAAAACTCTTCTGTTACAGACCGTTCTGATTGGCCGTGCACAAGAAGCATTTGTGGCTTTGTCTTTTGAGGAAAGGAGATGCTATGAGAAGGTAAAAGAGGCTGTGCTGAAGTGCTATGAACTTGTTCCAGAAGCGTATAGGCAACGTTTTCGCAATGTAAGAAAATTCGAAAGGCAAACCCACTTAGAGTTAGCCAGAGAGCTTACAAGTGTTTTTAATCGCTGGCTTACTGCAGAGGGTGTTGTGGAATTCGGAGGCTTGTGTAATTTAGTGTTATTGGAACAGTTCAAAAACATAGTGCCGGAACGCATTGCTACTTATCTCAACGAACATAAAGTGGAGACGGTTGCCGAGGCTGCTGCCCTCGCCGATGGTTATGTGTTGACCCATAAGAATCAGGTTGCCTATGCACGAGACTACTCTCAACGGTATGGCAATCGCGGAGATGACCGCGACCACCGCAGAGATCCCCGCGACGTTGGTGCGCAGGTGGTTCGGGGAAATGTGGGTCCTCCTGGAAGGGTTGATTCGATGCCTCATAGCAGAATCGATAACAAGATGGAAGCAGACAATAAATGTAATTATTGTGGGCAATTGGGTCATTGGAAAAGGGATTGTCCATCTTTGCTTGCCCATAGGAAGAGTAGGCCTACGGCCTTTACTAACGAGGTCAAGGATGTTGGTTGTGCGACTTCGATGCATGATGGGCATTTGGGCATTGAACGAAAAGCGAATGTGTTTCAGTTGAAGGCTGAAAGGACCGAGCATTCTAAGGTACAGGAGGTAAAGATTGACGATGGACCAAAAGAGAGAACCATGTCTAACTATGCTCCGTTCATTACAGAGGGGTTTGTGTCAATGGTGGGAGATGTTCGCACCGTGCCAGTTAAAATACTGCGTGACACAGGAGCATCGGAGAGTTTTATTTGTCAATCGTCTTTGCCTCTCTCCTCTTTATCTGACACTGGGAGGTGTGTTTTGATTCGGGGAATTGGCCTTCATCCGTTTCCAGTGCCATTGCACAGAATTAACTTACAGTCTGGATTCGTGAATGGTGAAGTTGTTATAGCTGTACGTCCGACTCTGCCTGTAGATGGTATTGACCTGATTATCGGGAATGATTTGGGGGGGGGTTGTGTATGGCCTGAGGAGTCATGTCCTCCTCCGGTGGTCAAGTCAGTAGTTTCGGCATCAGCAGAGCCAGACAAATGTCTTCTAGATTTCCCAAAGGTGTTCACTGCCTGCGCTGTGACGCGAGCGATGGCTCGTGCGCAGACAGAGAAACCGTCTGATGTATTAAGGACTGGGGCAGCTAAAGTGTTTGTCCCAGAGTTACCAGTACCATTGTCTTCCAGTGAGACAATTAAAGCACAAAAGAAAGACGTTTTCAGCAGCATTAAAACAACTGCGCATAAAGCACAACCTGAGTAGCGCCTATCATGCCCAAAGCCAGGGGGTTCTTGAACGTTTCCATGGCACCTTGAAAGCGTTGTTGCGCGCGTATTGTGTGGAACTGAAGCGAGATTGGGAGGATGGCTTGCCTTGGTTGTTACTGGCGGCGCGTGCGGTCGTACAGGACAGCACAGGCTTTAGCCCAAATGAGTTAGTTTTTGGTCACAAAGTACGCACATCGTTGTCAGTGTTGGGCAGTGATCTGGATGGTGGTGAGGAGCCACCTGGAAATTTGGCTGATTATGTATATGGTTTTCGCCGGAGGTTGTTCTTAGCCGGGAAGTTGGCTACTGAACATTTGTGTGAGGCTCAAACAAAAATGAAACGATTGTATGATCGTAAGGCAGTGGCTCGAGTGTTCGGCCCTGGGGACCAAGTGATTGCACTGCTGCCCATTCTGGGTTCGCCATTTGGGGCTAAATACTCTGGTCCTTACACTGTTCTGCGTAAAATCTCAGAGAGTAACTATGTGGTGTCGACTCCTGAGCGCAGGAAGAAAGAACAACACTGTCATGTCAACCTACTAAAACCGTATTATTCCTCACCATTGCAGGTGGTGGGTGAGGCAACTGCGGCTAGTCCTGTGGCGCTCGCTCTTGGGGAGGGCATGCCCGACACTTCTCAGGGGGCGGCTGAGGATGGGGTGCATGGTCCAGATGATGCAGTCCTACAGGCTCGGTTAAACAATACAGAGGCATTGGCTGAGTTGGACAGCCTTTTGGGACATTTGGATGAGGGGCAACGTGATGAGTTAAAGGCCTTAATTTCTGAGTTTTCGTCTTTGTTTTCAGACACGCCAACTTGCACCGGTCTAATAGAACACGACATAGATGTGGGGGATTCAAAACCGATTCGTCAGAGGTTCTATCGTGTTTCTCCAGACAAACGAAAGAGCTTGGATGAAGGTGTACGATATCTACTTGAGAATGGCTTAGCAAAACCATCCTATTCGAGCTGGGCATCGCCATGCCTGCTGGTTAAAAAATCGGATAACACCTTCAGGTTTTGTACCGATTATAGAAAGGTAAATGCGGTGACCAAGGCAGACTCCTTTCCATTACCGTGTATTGAAGACTGTGTGGACCAAGTTGGCAGTGCACGTTATGTCAGTAAATTTGATTTATTGAAAGGGTATTATCAGGTAGCACTCACGCCTAGGGCACAGGAGATATCTGCATTTATCACACCTTCGGGTTTGTATCAGTACACCCGCATGAGTTTTGGCCTGCGTAATGCTCCATCGTCATTTCAACGCCTCATGAATCATGTCGTTGCAGGGTTAGAAGGGTGTGCGGTTTACCTTGATGATGTAGTTGTTTATGCAGATACATGGGCTATACACTTGGCTCGCATTTGTTCGCTGTTTGAGCGGTTGGCGGCAGCGACGCTCACAGTGAACCTTGCAAAGTGCGAGTTTGCCCAGGCCACCGTAGTCTATCTGGGCAAGGTGGTCGGACAGGGGCAGGTTCGGACTGTCAGGGCTAAAGTTCTGGCCATAGACAAGTTTCCTCCCCCAACTACAAAAAAGGAAGTAATGCGTTTCCTAGGCATGATTGGGTATTATCGCAGTTTCTGTTGTAATTTTTCTACCGTGGTGGCCCCGCTTACCAATTTGTTAAAAAGTTCGGTGAAGTTTGTGTGGGCTGCTGATTGTCAGCAAGCGTTTGAAAACGCAAAACTTTTATTGAGTTCTGCACCTGTCTTGGCTGCTCCCAAATTAGATCAGCCTTTTCAAATGCAGGGGGATGCAAGTCTTGTGGGGGCTGGCGCAGTGCTCATACAAAAGGATGCACAGGATATTGGGCGTCCTGTGTGTTATTTTTCACGCAAATTTAATCGTCATCAGCTTAATTATTCAACAATCGAGAAGGAGGCACTGGCTTTGATCTGGGGTCTCCAACATTTTGAGGTTTATGTGGGGGGAGGTATGCATCCTGTTGTGGTTTATACAGACCACAACCCCCTCACATTCCTCTCGTCTTTACAGAACGCTAACCAGCGTCTCATGCGTTGGGCGCTTTTCTTGCAGCCTTACCGGCTGTCCATTAGACACATCCGTGGAACTGAGAATGTGCTTGCGGACGCGCTTTCTCGGGCCCCGGATGAGTCAATGTAATGTGTTATGTGTTGGGAACGTTGGGAAGATACAGAGTCCCGTTAATATGGGCCTCTGTCTTTTAGGGGGGAGTGATGTCACGCCCAGCTTTACCGTGCTGGGTGGGTCTGTCGATCTGGCTACCTGGCGTGCCAGTGGTACCTGTTGTTCCTTTGTTGTCACTAGGGGAGCTGTCTCTAAGCTGATTGGACGGGAGATAAAAGGCGTCTTTTCCCGACGGCTCGCTCTCTCACTGCTGCCCGGCCTGACGCGGGAGGGCTGGCTGCAGCTGCGCGCCTCAACTGCACCTCATTTTGCTGTGTCCGTCATCTACTGATCTGCACTACACTTTTGGTTCTCATTACTGATAACATCTTGTATTTCGTTCGTCCTTTAATAAATGTTTGTTATCCCTTTTTGATCAGCGTGGTCTCCCTGGTTATGTCAGTTCTACTCGAGCCAAGTGGTCCTGACAGTAACCAAATCAAACTTAAGTATGTTATGTAAAATAAACAGCTAAAAACCTAAAATTTACACAAGTGCAAGACCCAGTAGACCTATTCATTCCATCCTGCTGCCAGCATTAAAGTTAGCTTTAACTGGTGCTAGCAAAATGACTAATGTTAATGCTAGCTACTGTTTGGATTTATTAGCTACTAGCTGTGGTTGATATTTCACAATTTATCACACATTATTTGTCGTACAAGTTCATTAAAAACATAACTTAGCATCCAAACATGTTCATTGTTGTTTTCTTACCTTCAACATACCAATATTGCCAGGGAAAATTAGCACAGATGCTTGATTGTCAAATGAAGGGAAATGTGTCTGCTAGTCTGCCCTCTTGTGGCAGTAGATGGCATAACTCTACTATAACCTTATTTTTCATGGATGAAAGCAGCAAAATAATTAAAAAGTGCAACAATAACAAAAGGCCTGCAAGTTGGGTGCTTCATATCACGTAGGCTATATGCAGCCATATTTGTGTACGGGTATCCTAGCTATGTTTGTGCTATAGGGATATTCTGAACACCAATCTTAAATCCAGTCGAGTCATTACACAGCCTTTATTTACAATAACTTTAAAAATCATGTTTCATAGCAACTTTGAGGACATTTCCAGACTTTATCTCCAAAAAAAGCATAATTTCGCTTGTGTCCATGTAATATTTTGGGATAAAAGTGTATTTATTTTTATCTGGTCACCAAATGCTTGGTACACCTGTTTCTCCTTTTAATTCTGAATCCAAACATACCTCATATGTTAAAATTGGATAATCTAATCAAAAGTTGTAGCAGTTTACATATTTTGCGGCGCCCCCTAGAGGCCATTTTTCATCTGTGTGTTTGACACTCGGACTCAAATTTTTCTGTAGACCCTAAACTTCAACTTGGAAGTGAAAACCAAACTTTAACACGAATTTGAAATGACTGAGCCTTATACGACCCCACTATGGGAGCTGATACTCTCATTGGTTTGTTGGACGTTACGCCCAAACTACACCTACGGGTAACTAGGCTGCTTCAGACCAACCCTCTTGATACTTGCGCCGCGACGCAAGTGTCATTTATCCGCCTGTAAAATAGCGATAGCGCCGTAGAACCGCCCACAAAGCTACTTGCGCTTTGCGCTTCCCACTTGCGTTTCAGACCGTTAAAATAGGGCCCAAAGTATCTTGTGTGGGCTAATTGGGAAAATGGGCAAATAAGGGGCGTGGCTCTCGGGTTTGTGATGTGAGGAGGGAAACGGATAATCTTCCAAACATGAACACATTTTATAAATGTAAAATGGTTGAAATAAAGTGAAGAGTTAAACAAATAGATAATGCGCATTGTTGTTGTTCGCAATTAGCTTCTGCTGGGAGTAAACCGCATATGTAGTAAGCAAATAGCCTCTATCCATATAATGGGCCCCACACACAAACACCCAATATATAACGATCATATTTTCAATTGATTAGTCATTTTAGCGCCAGTTTCTTGACGTTGTTTAGGCTTGGCGATGTCCGCAATGGTAAGCTGATCAAATCACACGGATCATGTGATAGCCAGAAGCGGGGCTATCACGTGAACTGCTCTAGTTCAAGCTGGAGCGTGTGACATCACTGACGTATACTTAAGTTAAATAATCATTTAACTAGAGATGTTTACTCAGACCTGATGAGCGATGTTAAAATATAACTAGATTACTTGTTAGGAGAATGAAATGGTTTTAATTAATCAACTCTTCGACTGATTTTAAAGGAGACATATACCACCAGGGGTGAGTGTGATTAGCCTTGCAAGCCGTTTAAAAATTCTGCCCCATATGACATCACTAGTGGGCATGTCCACCTATATATGTGCTGGATAGATAAGCAACGTTTACTTCAGTCCACTGGGTATGCTGGTAGACTAATATATCCAGCACAGTAGTGATGCGCGGGTCGACCCGTGACCCGCGGACACCCGCGGGTTACCCGTGGGTCGGGCGGGTTTGGGTTTGATATTTATAAAATATTTCGGTTGCGGGCGGGTTTGGGTCAAAGTCTGAAATCACTAATTCTCAGTCAACGACCACCAGGAGGCAGCGTTCCACCTGCTTAATCGAATTGTTTTTCCCTATATGGTATCCGTAGTAGTTTACACCGCCAAAACCTCTTAGAGATCTCCGATGAAGACATGGCTAACTTGATTAGAGAAAAGTTAAAAAAGGGCGATGGGTTGTGACGAAGGTGGGCCAAAAAACAAGGTTTGGGAAACATTTGGAAGTGTCTTCTTGTCCGATGACACCGTTACAGACTACGTTGTCTGCTTTGAGTGTGAGATGCTGCACAAAAAGGCATAAAATAGGTACATCAAACCTACTTCGGCATCCATGCCGTTGGTCGGCTCCACAGCCTAACAAGCCTTCCTCCACACAAGCTCATTCAGAACAACCCTTAATGCCTGCATTAAGGTTTTTTTTTTTTTTTTTCTAGGGTTGGGTCGGGTTTGGGTCATTATCGGCGCATATTTTTGCGGGCTGGGCGGGGCAGTTCAGATCTCCTAACGGGTTGGGTTGGGGCGGGTGTTAAAAAAACCTGACCCGCGCATCACTACAGCACAGATCTAGGTGGACACGCCCACTAGTGATGTCATATGGGGCAGATTTTCGAAACGGCTGCTAATCACACGTCACACCTGGTGGTATAATATGTGTCCTTTAATTATAGTGTTTATAATCTTTATAAGTTCCTAGTTCTGTTCGGGTTTACAGTGTGTAAGAGAGAGATTTAACATGTACTTCCTCTTAACACATCTGTTTCAGATAGGTTAGAGGTTGTGTTGTGATGTGCCCTATAGCCGCTTAATTCAATAATTAAAACGCTGGGGAAGGGGAGGAAATACTGCTGCAAAAAACATGGCTGAATATGTGAGGTTAAATTAAACCCCAGACATTCATTCGATAAAAAAATTCAGGATATTAAATAAGTGGAAAATAGAAGCCTTTGATATTTGATGCCATTTTCCTCACTGTTTATATTCAGTAACAACCATTGCTAAAAGCAATGGATTTTGGTTTAGTTACCTCCTAATCAGGAGGATGGGATATGCTTGGCCAGCCAGCTTTGTGAGGATCTTTGCCTTTCAGTTGAGAAAAAATGAATGTAACAACACGCAAGCATCGTCCTTCCAAGTTGTACCAAATGCAAAGACAGCAACCTGTGTCTGATCACCTGGCATAATTCTTCACAAACACTTAATTACCAAACTTCCCGAAACAAATACCCATATATATTTGAACGATTCAGCAATTTGTCATCCTCAAGAACCAATGTTCCAAATTACTCTGGGTCGAAAATGTAGGGCTGCCAAGTTGATAAATGACCCTCCCATCTCCCTGATCATATCCAGTGTCGTCATCTACCCTCTCCCTTCCTCTTGGCTATCAGAGAGAACCCCCACCACCCCCCAAACACTTGATTAAGTACAGAGCCATGGGATAATGTTGTGAGGTGGACCTCTGTGGCCAGACACTTCATTCTGGGAGTCGGCGATGTAACAACTGGCCTTCAATTATGGAGATGCGACCATGTCAGTGACAACAGAATGTTCAGTGGTAATGGCTTGAACAGCAGACTTGTATGGAAAACTTATTAAATTAATGAATAGATTAATATATTAAAACGTGTGAACTAACATGCATTAGAAGCCTGGCAGATTCACAATTGATTTTCTCTTTATATATATATATATATATATATATATATATTATATATATTATTTAGACTGAGATTTTGATAATCTCATTATATATTTTGTTTAGTTTCAAGGGCAAATAAGGGGCGTTTCGTTTTACACATTTATCTTCTTAATTTAATTAAACTAATTAAAAAATGCATTATAAACATTTTCCCATTAGCAACCTATAGTGGTTTGAGGAGCTGTCGACCCAACTGGATTGACTTGTGGATGGGCATATTATACTCTTCAGAAACCTTCCAGTTGAGATATATTTGAATGGAGCATATATCTGCAAAGGAAAGGCTGATCCTCCATAGGAACAGCCTTTTTTTTATCAGAAAATTCAAAATTTGAATAAAAATGCCATGGAAATGTTTAAAAGATTTGAACCATTGATTTAATCCAACGGCCCCTCCTATATACACTTCATCAATTAAAAAAAAGACAGGCTCAGATATAGAGAACAACACCAATTACCATATTTCATCACTCGTGACAAGGCGTCACTGAACCATGACTGCAATGTTGTTCATGCCGTGGCAGCATAATCTATATATTCGATAGCATTGCATCTAGTTTGCTCTGCCATATTTTTTTTCCATTTCTTTTGCCTTGAGGCTGTTTTCTGTAAATCAATTTAAGAAAACTCAAAGGTGCAGTTGTTTGTATCCTTTCAAATTCTATGAGAGAAATGTGAGGGATTTAGAAATTAATATTGTTTTGGCTCATAGGATTAAAACATTGACAGAACTTTGACCACTTGCCAATTACGCATAATAAAATGCTATTAGCCAGGAAGATTGTTTTGTATGTGTTGCCCCCTCAGCCTTTTGTAATAGAAATGAGAACGCAGTCTGTTCTATGGTGATAACAGCTCTGTTGGAATCAAGAGTCCCAATACATTATTAAAAACTTTGAAGCTTCAAGGAAATGGCATGAGACATTATGAAATCTTACTTGCTGCATTTTGTTTTGAGCTTGCAATTAAAACAAAATCCTTTGATCTGATAGAGGCTGATGGACATAACATATCACATGTTGCAGGTTGTGCCTCTCTAACTATTAAATCCTGGACAAGACACAAATTATTTTATTATCATGCGGCAGTGTTGATGATAATTACCCATGGTAGAGAACCCATTAGATGATGAGCAAAACATTTGTTTTGCAGCAAACACTAGCAGCAGATTCTTGATCAGCTAGCAAATGTATTGATGGTCAACAAGCTGTGCAGTAGGAACTAGATCAAAGGATGCTGATCATTATCTTCTTGTTTATTGGAAATCCTTATTTGTACCCTCAGTTTTGATGTATCATGCACCAGTTCTCTAATTAGGCACACAATCAAGGCTTCGAAAGATATCCAAAGATATATTTTTATATATATAAATAAACTTTAATATTCATATTAAATAATATTAATATCATATTATATTATTTTTGTACGTTATTTGCGTAATGCATCCACCAACATAGACTTCCTAGTCCTCATACATTGCCCACAGCAGTTTTCAGTCAGCACCTTTGGGTCCGTGACTGGTGTTGATCAGTCTCCGAGGCAGAGAGTGACGGGTGGACCTCTTAATGAACACCACTGGTCCTCAGCGTTGGTGACAGCAAAAAAAAGGCTAAACTCTGACCCGAGAATAAGGATATCATCAAAGCCCCCTCTATGCTGTTAATGCCCACCTCTGGGCCGATGTCAAGACCCCTATCCACCAGCACGGCTTCTCCCAACACATCGTTGGCTTCTCCAAAGGCATCTCTCATTCCCTTTGACTTAACAGTAACAGAACGCTGCGCTAGCGAGATCTGTGTGCACGCCAGGGTGGAATCAACCCCCCTGCCTCCTCCCTGGCGAGTTCTTCAATGGCGTCTCTCCCAGTTCTCGCTGGCAACCAGATCAATTCTCCGAGGACCATTAAAGATGAAGTATACCCGAGATGAGGCTCAGCAGGGCTTTGATGTGGATGTCAGGGAGAGTGTGTTTGTTTGTTTGTTCGGTAGTTTTTTTTTAGTACAAATCAGTCATCGGATCCATTTACTTCTTCGGGTCAATGGGATCTACTACATCATTGGAAAATTCGGTCAAATGTGTCTGTATTTCTTCGATATGTGTGGATGGTTACTGGCTCATGTCTACCATTTTGGTTTCCTCTGGAAACCAGAGCTGCAAAAGGAGGCCCCGCTTGAGTTGTAAAACCTGTCTGTGTTTACTGTGTTTGTGTTAATGTGTCTGTGTTTGGGTGTCTGTGTGTGTCTGTATGTGTGCACCGATGATAGCAGTATGAGGAATACTTTTCCCCTGGAAGGGGAGCATCAGCCAGGTCAAGTTATCTGAATACCTATTTAAAATGTTCCTTTGATGATCGACCAGTCTGTTTTCCTTTTCAGCAGTAGGCTAAGAGAATATCATGAATGGGTGGGCTGTGTTTGCCTGTAATTTTGCAAAGCAATATCCGATACACACTATGGAAACAATATCCCTATATCAGAGGTCCCTCCCTCTCTCTCGCCTCCCGCCACTAATCCAATGTGACTGGGAACGGATCCTGTTCTCTCCAACACATGTTCAGAGGTCCCGCCCTCAGTCTTGCCAATAACCCACGTTTGAATCACCCCATTCCCAGGCGTTCCCTTATGAGATGAGAAGGACTGGGAATGAGGTTAACCCAGCAGGGACTCGTTGCATAAATAAAATGCATCTCAGATCGATATTCCTGACAACCAGGTATAACACCAGTGTCTTATTATGTCTGATCAAGGGGAGTACTGACACTTTTTATTTTTCCACTTCAAGCACTGTCCCATACATAATTCAGATTTATGAGGCTAATATTTCAAGGAGAGAGAGAGAGAGACACACACACACACACACACACACACACACACACACACACACACACACACACACAGAGCTATACAGAGAGAGGGAGAGAGAGAGAGAATGAACAGAGAGAGAGAAGGAACAGAGAGATAGAGAGAGAGAGAGAGAGAGAGAGAGAGAGAGAGAGAGAGAGAGAGAGAGAGAGAGAGAGAGAAGGAAAAGAGAGAGAGAGAGAGAGAGAGGGAACAGAGAGAGAGAGAGGAAGAGAGAGAGAGAGAGAGAGAGAGAGAGAGAGAGAGAGAGAGAGAGAGAGAGAGAGAGAGAGAGAGAGAGAGAGAAGGAACAGAGAGAGAGAGAGAGAAGGAACAGAGAGAGAGAGAGAGAGTGAGAATGGAATGTTCAATGAAAGTCATTTGAGACCCTGCACTCTATGTGGCTCATTTCCCCTCCCTGCAAAAGCTGCTTTCCCACAGCTGGGTAGACGGCACTGCAGTCAGGGAAGACGTAATCCAAGGCCAAAGCTTAGGCTGTGTTGCACTTGAGCAGCGTACCATAACGAATCTACTTAATAACACAGACATGGACTATTGCTTGTCTAGAGAGAGGGCATGAACTGCTGAGATACTGGTCTGCTTGCATTGCGTGTTGCTAGAGTTATTTCATAAGCAAAAAAGTAAATAAATAAAAATTCTCAGGGTCATCTCTACTGCAGCCCTACTCCTCCCCTTACTCAACCTCTTCCCTCAGTGTTATCGCTACGCAATTGAAGTTGGCAGCTGGAGTGAGCCTTGGAAGCTGAGCGACTCATAGAATGTAACTTGTTCTCCCAATGTTCTTCCTTGCCGAATTGAGGCACCGGAGCAGCCACAATTGTGTCCCCGTTGCTCAAGAATGGATGAAAGAATGCAGATGAATGTCATGGTGGATGAATCCAACCCTGTTGTAAGCTAAATAATGTATTTCCATCCTTTGGCACGGCGAGTTTATGTGATGTTTTTAGTGTGTGGTGGCGAGGTGACAGGCTGGGCGGGCCTCGTGCCTTCCTGTTTTTTTATGTTGTTTAAGCATTACTAGAGACTAGATGACAGTAGAGCATTTTATCAGTGTGGTGTCATGATAACATGCTAGTGGTTCTCTCACTCGCTCTCTTTATCTCTCACTCCTTATACTGCATGCTTGCATTCATGTACACACGCACACACACACACGTGCGTGGATGTGCCCGCAGTATTGTATGTGTCTATTTACATGCGTATGTAAGCCTGTATGTATGTACACATGTACACACTCTCATTCAGTGATTGACATGATCTCCTTTCCTCCCTAATCCTAATTGTCGGTTGGTAAAGAGGAGGACCATGCAAGCATGACGTAACTGTTGGGGCTGTTTTGACATGGGACTCTCCTCTGGTAAAAACCCTGCTCGGCTTCATAACATGTAGGACTTCTTTGTTTTGGCTCTTTATACAGCAATCCTTATCTTCAGTTGAACAACACATGATTCCCGCTGGCAGGTGAGAAGATCACGAAAGATGGCACCTGTAGTCCAATAAACACACAACCTACTCCTCACAGCAGACTCTTTGCATGGCATCTTCCAAGTCTCGTATAGCTGCACTACTTTTAAACACGACTCTAGACTTTAAAAAAAGAGTCAACATAAAAAATCAATATAAAGTGCTGTCTGGTGTGCGTGAGTGCGCGTGTGTGTGTGTGTAACATTATCACACAACTATCAGTATCACACACACCTCTAGAGACAGCGCTAAAGCTCTAGCTTTATGTACACAGACACAATTTACAGATCCGCTGTGATACACATTGGACAAAACTCTACGAGATCCACAAATGCGTAAAAGTGGAAAATATGTATTGTGGATCATAGTGCATGCAATTTGCTTTGTTGGTTATACATATTCAAGCTCAAAAGGGACGTAACCATGCAATAAAATTGTAAAGATCAGTTTTCTTTACCGGATCAGCAATGAGATATATTGGACAAAATTAGGCAGCTAGCAAAATGCTATGCAATCTAGAAATGTATAAGATTGAGTGTGGATATAATTTCCCCAAAAGAGTATAGACTACTTCACATGGCAAATTTTTCATTTTTGGACCTCGCTTTGTGCCATTGCAGCGCACCTGATCCCCAAAAGAAACAGGTCGGTAAAATGTGGTCAATTACAGACAGCTTCACACGTCAAATTCTGTTCTGGGATTGAGCGTGGAAATATTTTTCATTTTATGAGACTCAAGTAAAATAATTGCATTTGGGGAGTGTCAATTTATGTTCGTGGATCGGGGTACACACAATATTAACTGTATATGTGTGTTACAAATTATAATTGCAATAGATTTGTCTATACCTGCCTATCTTAAATTGCATTTTTGGATTAACAGAAAATTATGTAAATTAAATTAAATGAGAAGGACAGAAAAAAACGATTTGAAGGAATGTTCTTTGCATCATGAGGTACAAAGACATGGAGAAGCTGAGTGGGGTCAAGCCTCCTGGGAAATTCTAACCACCGTGACGGCCCATATTCATACTTCATGGGGTGAAAATGTAATTTGGCCCGGTGTAGCTGAGTCATAAAAATGTCTGTGTGTCAATATTATACCAGCGAGAGTCTTCAATTTAGCGTTCCCTCTGATGGGTCTAGAAGGGGGGACCCGTATTAACCAGGGATGCATCACGTCGTGACCCGCATTATGACAGCAGCACGCCGGACAAATACATGGGCACAGCTGCTCGGTTGAGATTACCAGATTACTGGTGTTCTTGTCGATCTTGTTGTGTGTGTCTGTGTGTTCTTGGTCATTTGTAGCAGTGTATAGTTTGTGTGTGTTTGGGCATGTGTGTATGCAGACGTTAAGGGTTAATTATATTGGTCTTGATTTCCTCGTAGTGCAGTTAGTGTTTCTGAGAAAAATGAAATTGTGATATAACTGCCAACGACAGGAAGTTTCTAAGAGGGTTCAAAAGTCACCTCCTGATGAAAAAGTTAATTTCAGTTATATGCATACAATACAGCCTCAATAACTATGGAAATATCTACAAATGAAATGGGTGGTTGTGTGTGTTTGTGTATGTGTATGTATCTGTATCTATATAATCTGTATTAGGGTCTACATTACAGTAATGCCATTGATACATCACCAAGGTTGCTGTCTTTGTGTTATTTGTATGCGAGGTGTGTCCATTGACACAGCCTCCAGTTTAACCTTAAATTAGCATCGTCTGTTGATCATTTAGTGCCAGTAATCTAGATGTCATTCTCCTCCAGGTTACTCAGCTCCCTGGGGTTGACTTGCTCCTTAACACTCACTGTCATTATAGCAAAGTGTCTGGCAAAGCCATTATTCAGCGATAAAGTTTTAATTGTGCCTTTTTTTTCATAGTTTTTTTCCTGCGTTGAAGGCAGTGGGTGGTTAATTAGTGGTCTATGGGAAAGCATAATGTCCCTGGCATCTCAGTTGTTTGATCTTTTGAGAGAGAGAGAGAGAGAGAGAGAGAGAGAGAGAGAGAGAGAGAGAGAGAGAGAGAGAGAGAGAGAGAGAGAGAGAGAGAGATGGCACCATTCACCCTCCTCAATCATCTCTCACTCAATGTCTAAATGTTCTCTCTTTCTCCCCTATGAGGAACCTGTACCTGTCTGAAAACTCAATGGGTTCACCATTTCAGTTCTTGAAATCTAATCTCATGACATCATACCTTAGTAGAGGTTATAAAGTTTGTCATATGTTCTATGCTCTTGAGATTGATGTAAATCAATCACCAAGATTCACAGACATTCTTTCGTTATCTATATTTTGGATCTTTCCTAGCAAAATAGGTTTGTAAGCTAGATGGCAGTCCAATTTCAATTGTAGGCATAGGAAACACAACAAAAAGTGTTTCAAATTGATATTATTGATAAGAATGGCTTTTATCGGCATTCATTTTCTTGACTCCATGTACCCCAGAAGAACTGGTTCGTTTTGTTGTTACCTGTCTGACTTCCTCCCTCTCATCATCCATTTTATATTTTCCTAGGCACTATTCTACAACCCAACCGACCTCTTAAAGAAATTAGTTTGCTTCATCCACTGGGTGGGGGGGGGGGCACTATATTTAAAGACAAATACATCAAATCCAAACCAAACAGCCCAAGAAGCGCAGAACTGCCAAATACCGTTCAGAAATCAACGCTTTGTGTGTGGGCCAATACATTACAAAACAAAAAGAAGTCAAGACCGGGTCACAGTGGCCATCTCATCTCCGAGCCGCTCCAAAGGCACAGATTATATCAGCGGCTGACCCTGCCAGACCAGCTCTTAGCTCAGCGCTACACAGCCGCTTATCGAACGCGGCTACGCTATCGCGGCTGAACCTTACGCATGATATAACCAGGGCAGATAACCTTGCCACGACATTGTGCTGTTTCTATGTATGTGTGGTACAAGGAGAAAACCTCCAGCCCCTCCAATCCCTCTGAATACTGATCCCCCTTTCTTCCCTTTCATCTTATAAACCGGCCTCCTTAACCCCGCAACCCCGGCAAGACAGAAATGAAAAGTAAGAGTCAATCTGATCCGCTTTGAACTGCCTCTCCCAGTCATGCCCAGGTTGATAGTGTTAGATTTAATTAAAGAGAGATTTTGTGTGTGTGTGTGTGTGTGTGTGTGTGTGTGTGTGTGTGTGTGTGTGTGTGTGTGTGTGTGTGTGTGTGTGTGTGTGTGTGTGCACCCACGTGCGTTCTTGGGTGTGCCTGTGCATGTGTGATAGACCGATACAGATTTTTTAGGGCCGATACGATACCGATATTTTTTCATCAGCCTTAGCCGATACGCCGATACCGATATTTAGAGCCGATACTACTTTTTTTTTTTTTTTTTTTTTTTGCTCCCTCAATCATAAAAATTACACTGATAACAAATGTTACAAGTCTCAATTAAAAAAAAGGAACATTTATTGAACTTCAATAGAAAAAACTATATTTAACAAATAGTAAAAACAGGTGAGGTAGAACAAGTAAAAAAAAAAAAAAAATTGGCGAAAAAAATATCGGCGAAAATCGGCCGCGTATCGGCCGATACCGATACACGTAAAAAACGCGAATATCGGCCGATAATATCGGCCGACCGATATATCGGTCGATCCCTGAGAAGGCAGCACAAGTTTGGATGTGAGGAGGCTTGTCTATGTTGGATGCATGTACCTTCAACATCCCTAAAAATCTTGTCATTCTTTTACCAAATTATGAAAAGCATCAAGCATTGAGGTTTAAAACTGCTGCCCTAACATCTGTCGAAGGGAGATCAATCTATGTCACTGATTAACACTATATATCATAGCAGCAGCACATACCACGCAGAAAAAAAACACCTTAAATTCATGAATTTATTTAAATTTAAATTGGGATGTCCTTTATCCACCAGCTGTGTGTTACGTGAATCCCCAGATGCTTGGTTTGAGAGTGAAATGTTACAAAAGTTCTGCTGAGCCAACCTGACACGCTCATTATCTTGCTCCATGTCACCCACACACATTATCTATTCCTCTTTGTTTACCAAAGGCTGTGTGTTCCATCCTGTCTATGTCTCTCTCTCTCTCTCTCTCTCTAGGGTTCGGTCCATACCAACCATTAAAATGTCTGAACACATTCAGGTTCCAGCAAAGATCCCCTCGGCCAATGGTCGCCCTATTCAGCTGAGGGGGCAATGTATGTGGAAACAGTGGTAAAGGAGCCTACACAGTTATTTGTGAATTGGATGAGGGTGCCACATGTGTCTCTCCACTGTCACTGGAGAGGCACACATTGATGAGTTATGAGCATAGTCCTTCTCTCTCTCTCTCTCTCTCTCCCCCTAATCCACTTTCCCTATCTCTCTCCATCCATCTCGTTCCCCCTCTCTCTCTCCCTCTCTCTATCTCTCTCTTACTCTGTCCCTCCCTCTCTCTCCCTCAATCCCTCCTTCTCTCTCTCCCCCCCTTGTCCCCCTCCATCACTCTCTCTCTATATCTTATCCCCCTATCTCTCCCACCATCCCTTCCGCCATCCCTCTCTCTCTCTTAATCGCTTTCTCTCTCCCTCTTACTATCTATCTATCACTAGCCGCGTTTACATGGACACATCTGATCCGCATAGATTTCTATGTGGAATAGAAAATGATCATATATACGCCTCATTTGGAATACAATTATCTGTTCGGCATAGAATTCTATGCCGAATAGAAGAGGTGGTGTGGTCCGTTTTAATCGACATGTATACACTTATTCCGAATAGATTGGGGTTTGACTTAGAGCAGCTGCAGTAGTTTGCAATTGGTCCACTGAGCTCTGTCGGTACTTTTATGCACACCGAACTTGACCGCTGTCAAGAAATGTGGATTTATTGCCTGATTCACGTCTTTGTTACCGCTCCGTAAGTAGTCCGGTAAGCGTGTCCGGTTGCTAAGCGACGGGACATGGGTGATTATTAATGACGTGTTCGCGTATCGTAGTGTCCGCGCGCGTCCAAGATGTAAATGAGTAGGCTACTACTAGTACTTGCAGGCTGAACGTTGAAATACTTCTTAACTCATGCCGCTTTTGCACTGCATGGTACCAGCTCGACTCGACTCGACTCAGCTCGCATTTTTGGCTTTTCCACCGCGAAAACATGGTATCTGGTACCTGAAGTGGCTGCTTTTTTTATTACCGCCTCGCTCTAGGTTCCAAGCGAGCTGAGCCGATGCTAAAAGGTGACGTCGGCAGACTGCCGGCCGCTGATTGGCCAGAGAGTGTGACGAAGTCACGAGAGCGACATGGCATTCGCGTGCAGCCTTCTCTGACTCACTTCTCTTTTGTGTCTGACAAAAAGCACCAGACCGAGCAGCACGAATACCATCGCATCGATGTCCTCCATTGTTGTTATGTGGGTTCTGTCCATGTGTGGGTTGCGTAGGTGTTGTTTGCGTCGCGTACAAATCACGTCACAGCCCTTTCGCGCAGCCGACCCCGCCCACGTCCAGGAGGTACTATTTGCGGTGGAAAACGACCCATGCTGCTACCGTGTCGAGTCGTGCCGAGTCGCGTCGAGCTACATGTGCGGTGGAAAAGCGGCATTAGAGAGATGGCAGCTGCAGTAGTTCGCAATTGGTCCTTCAAGGAGACAAATGTCCTCCTTGGAGGTGGGGGTAAATATAAAGATCAGACGACAAATTGACGTAGCTGTGCTGTCCTCCTTCTTAATTGAAGGAGCAGGCAGAGAAAATCTCTCTCCTGCTGTGCTTTCATTAAAATCAAATTCACAATGCCAAATAGTGATAAGACGTCCATTATGTCGCCGCCGATCCAGAGATGTGTCAGGTGTGCGCGAGAGACATAACGGACACTTTTATTACTGCCATGTATACAGTACATTCGGATCACATTTTAGGGACAGATCTATTCCGCATAGAAATCTATGCGGATCAGATGTGCCATGTAAACGCGGCTACTGTGTATTATATCATTTAATTCATATTTTCACTGTGCTCTCTCTCTTTCCCCCTGAACCGTTCACCGATCCCTCTCTCTCTCTCTCCCTTGTTATCTCTCTGTCTATGTCTTTGTGTGTTATTTGATTTGATAAATATTTGTACTGCTCTATCTTTTTCTTTCATTGGAAGATAAATGAGAGTGTTGAATATATTGCGTAACTCATTTTCCCTAATACTTTGTATAGGGAATTGGCGAGAAATCTATATCTATATATTTCCTATAATTGGCATGAACTTGCCAGACATTTGAGGAAGTAAGCAACAGATATTTTAAGGCATGCTAGGTCTGTTGCTTACGAAGCAACAGACCTAGCATGCCTCAAAATATCTGTTGCTAGATCTGAGTATTCATCAATAAAAAAAGATAAAACCAGGGACATATCCATCATAAGCACAACGGAAGAGAAGCTGGTCAAAAGTGTGAATCTCCCCCTGCTAGGGCACTTGAGGAGAGCTTTGTGAGGAGACATGTTAAACCATCTGTTCAATTCATTATGGACGCATGGGAGCAGCGGTTCAATCCCAAATGACTCAGTAAGACGCCTTATCTTCTTGCACGTTTTGAAATTACCACCCCTTTGACCCCATGAGGCTGATTTACACATCTTCAATCTCTACTGGAGATAAGTTGAGCACTGATCAAAGCCTGCTAGAGGTAATGAAGCCATTGGCCGCTTTAGCACAAAAGGGTATTATTTCCTTATTGTCAATAACGTCTGTTGGGGATTCCTTTTATTTATTTTGCAGTCTTTTTTTGCCCCAATTGATTTCCTGTTGACCCAGCATAAAGCTGAATTTGCTTGGTGAATGAACTAAAATGATTACAAAAACAAACCAAGCAACACTAGCATGTAGAGAGTGTTCCCATGTGTGTAGTTTGGCTTTTTTTAAGTGCATCATGGATGCTAAATGTTGCCCAGACTATAACCCCCTCCGTCTGCTGGTTTCCTTCCCACAGACATGCGTCCTCTGGCAGCCTCAACTCTCCAGAGAAATTAACTTTAATTGATCCTTTATATGGTCACTGCCCTTTTCCTCTCTTCTTTATGTGTTGTCACGGTCAGTTGAAAGTCAGTTTTACACTTTGTTGTTTTTTTCTTTTTCTGAAAATGTTACTGAGTTTGAATAGTTAGTGTTTCACGCACATTCTTTTTGACCAAATGTTAAAGGAAACAAAATGATTCGGTTTGGTTATATTTAAGGGCTGGCCGTTAAACATGATAATAACGGCGTTGACTGAAATTTCTTTCAACGCCGCTACTTTTTTGTCGCAGGTAATGACCTATTTTTTGACGGGCGTGATGCTGGCCCGCTAGACATTGATTTTCAATGACGTGCCTTCCTTATGCTCAGTCACTGAGACAATAAATGTCTCAGTTAAATCGCCCCGACTCTCCATGAAGAGTATGACTCTCCATGAAGAGTCATTTTAAGCCTCTGGTATCATTATTTTGAGCCTGGATTGATTGGTAAATGTTGTGGTAAATTGGTATTTTCCCCCATGAGTAGTAAATGTTCAACATGTGTTTATTTGGAGATACATGGTAAACAGGCATGCACTCTGGAGCAGTGGCGAAGCTAGACCTTTTTTGGGTGGGCTTGAGCCCACCCAAAAAAGGTCTAGCTTCGCCACCCAAAATTTGCCTTAGCTCACCCTATAATTTCGTCCTGAAATCTAATATTCTACCTTTTTTTTTACACAAGCAATGACAGAATGGATGCTGTACACTAATGAACAGGCACAAATGGGCTAGTGAAATCGAGCGCAACCTTCCTGCAGGAATCTCTAACCTCTGATTGGTGGGTGGGCGTCTCCTGTTCGACAAAACCAAAAAGGCAGCACGAGCACACTTAACATGGTTTTTGCTGTTTCATCTGTCAAAAAGGCTTGCTAGTCTTTATCAGAAAATCCACGATTTCCAGCTGTGTTATAACATGACCAGCTAATAATAATAATAATCATTTTAAAACCTTGACATAATCTGTCAGATGACTATTAAATGACAGTTGACCACAAGGCGATTCTATCAATGCCTCCTCTTGAATTGCTTCATGTGTTAGTCGGCAGGGGCTTATAATGCTGCGTAGCATGATAAGCATGATAAGGTGCAAGGATCAGAAGAAGTTGGCTGGCATTAATTTATCAGCTGAGGGCATGTTCATTGCCATAACAACGTGAGCTAATCAACAAGTACCACATGTTCTAATACTATGAGACTCATGAAAACGCCTTCAGCTTATAAAAGGTGTGTGGGGGGGGGGGGGGGGGGGGGGGGTGGACTTAGTGTCTTATTTATTTATTTATTTTAATAAGTTACATATTTTATTTTAAATAAACATAATACCAAGGGTCAGAAGTTTTACAAGAATTTTGATCGTACAAAGTCATGACAGAAGGGCTGATGAAGCTGACAAGTGACCAATGATTACTGTTTAAAAATATTTTTAATTAAATGCAAACACCAGTGAATCATATGTTCTTGATGTTGTTGCAGATGTTATCTCCACTAATTGTATTAATCTAAATAAATAAATATTAGCAGGTTCTCAATAGTAGGCTATTTCAATTCAGGGAGGGCGCGAAAAAATATCTGTCTCATAAGGTGGGAATGACAGAAAATAATTGAGAGCCACTTGTCTAGAACATGTTGTACTTGTTGATTAGCTCACGTTGTTATGGCAATGAAAACGCCCACAGCTGATAAAATAATGCCAGCGGTTTTGTTGTTGTTTTTGAAAATTAGCACCCTTTTTTTTTTTGCATCAGAACAAGATTTTTCTGCATCAAAAGTTTTATAAAAATGTATGGGTCCCTGAAGGTAAGACAACGTAGTTTATTACTCCCGAAATATTGGTATGTTTCTCATATTATTAATCTACATGTTGTACCAATGTGTTTCAGTAACTGTGTAAATAAAAATAAAGGGGGAAATATGGTCATTTTTGAGTGAAACTTACACAAAGGAAATTTAATATACCTCAAATTTGTTATTACAGTTCACATCCATTGATTTTTCCTGATTGTTTAGTGATTCAGAACTGCATTATTTAGCTGACACTGCCATTTTTTGGCTTAGACATACAACAGCATATAACTAATAAAAGAAAGGTTGTGGAATAAAAAAATCTTGGACAGGACTTTATATACTTCATATACCCCTGTGGCTTCCTGGGGTTGAGCCCCCCCAAAAGTCAGAACCTATAATCACCCCTGCTCTGGAGTTGGATCATGAATCATCTGCCGAATCCAGGTCAAATTCTGTCTAGTTTGGTATGGGCGGAATGGTAAATAAGCCAAGCCTCCATGTTCTAATTTACCCAGGTGAATTTTCCGACTGTATGGCATGGGCGGCATGGCAAAGAAGCCACGCCTATAGGATCTGATTTGTATGGTGTTGTCTTGAACAACACCAGAGGCAGAATGTGTAGAGGCAGAAACTAGTCACAGCTTTTGTTAGCACTACCCATATGGGTAACCCTTCCTTTTACAGTCCTCTAATTACTAGGTATTTACCCAGTAAATATATGGTAAATCATAGTGTATTACTGGGTAATTACCACTGGTAATAAGAAGGTAAATACAGAGAAAATACAGTTGAAGTACTAAGTAAAATCTCCACTATTACCCATCAACTCAACTAAGTACTGTATAGTTGTAACTGTTTAAGGTTGGTAATAACTCACATATTATTGTGTACTTCCTAGGAATTTAGGCAACCAATTCTTAGAAACACCTACCAATTCAATTTACACTTGCAGTTATCCAAGTTTAATGATGTACTATCTAGAAATTAGCATAGTATTTTCCAATAAATTACTTTTTCTTACATAGTTATTAATAGCTACACCAATTTAGAAAGGGTTTATTAGATTTACCTTAGAAACTATGGAATTACTTACCTAGTAACAACCTCCGCAGGAACAGCTTTCCTCTATTCCCTTTTCCATTCAATCAACACAAACTTGTACCATGTATGTTCTGCAACGTTACTAAGTAGAACATGACAATTTACCCACTAATTCAGCTGAAGCTGTACTGTAAAAGGAAGCCTTGTTTGTTTCCATGGTATTATCAGGCTCTTATCATATAAGTTGTGACTGGTTATTCCCTTTTCCATGCAATCAACACAAACTTGTACAATATATGTTCTGCAACGTCGTTCACCAGTAGTTAAGCATTTTAATTTTACTTATAAAACCCCAAACCACTGTTGATAAAAGGCATATTTAAATTAAACAAAATCAAAGGCTTATCTTTCAAACAATGCGTATCTCACAAACCGGTACTGAACACTGAAAAAATCGGACAAAAAAAAGCCGTCCACATCAACTCAATTTAAATGTTACTGATGGTGTTTTGATAAAACACATGACAGTGTTATGGCAAGTGACCAAAATGCAGACGGCTTCAACCTCTACAATTTGAATAAGCGGCGAATGCTATGCAGCAATCTGCCTATGGGAGCATCTTTGTGGTCAGTCGCAAACCAATGAGTCCACTCGATGATTGAGAGATGGCTCTTTAGTGTCCTCTCTGTGCAGTATCCCTGCAGTCTCCACACCTGGGATTTGTTGGCTGACCAAGCCCTGACCAGGTACCTCCAAATCTCCCCTTCCATACTGTAATAAAGAATCAGAAGACAAGAAAATAAACATTATTATTTTGTTTGCCAGTTAAGAAAGGATGCTGGTCCAATGGCCATTGTGTTTGGTCATATTAAAAAGAAAAAAAGGCATAGCCATAGATACAGTTAATAGGACGGGAGGGGACAGGCTGTTAGCTCCGGTTAGCACTTCAGCATCGAGCTAGCGGAGCTTCTGTCGTTCAAACAACTCTGACATGTTGTTTAAACCTATAACACCCAACTAGTTAAAATATCCAGATTTAATCGGGCTCTCTCCCATAAGTACAATAGGACGGGAAGGGACAGGCTCTGTAAGCCCCGGTTAGCGCGATGCTAAAGAGCAGCTCTACCGGAGCATGCTGCCTCAACAGGTACCAACAAGTTAGCCTCTGGTTTGATATTCACCGGATATTCGGTTTTGGTTTACCACACAATCGGATTCATCAACACAAGTGCACTACATTACGGGCTTAGTATGTTGTGGACAGTTTAGGACACCATATCGCGAAAAATCACAAAGACATGTTATTGCTATCGATTTCTGTGCAACGACAACGTCATCTACGTTCAGGCTGCTACCTGTTTTAGGGACCTGTTTTCAGGAAATAAATCACACAAATATATATGCATCATAGTTAATCAGAATGCAGTTAATAGTTTAATGTTCAACAAAAATTGACCAAACTATAAATTGCATCCCGTTTAACAATAATGCAATATATTAGCAAAGTGTTACCTGTAGTAAGTAGCAGCCCACCATTGGCACTACACCAATCAGAATGACAAAATGTATTTTTATTGATTTATATTTTATTTTTTATGATTTATTTCCTGAAACAATTCCATGGTAACGTCTCTGCCACCAGTCTGTGAGTGTAATTTGTTGACGGTCCCTATAACAGGTAGCAGCCAGAACGTAGATGACGTTAATGCACAGACATCGATAGCAACAACATGACTTTGTGATTTTTCGCGATACCGTGTCCTAAACTGTCCTCAACATACTAAGCCCGTAATGTAGTGCACTTGTGTTGATGAATCCGATTGCGTGGTAAACCAAAACCGAATATCCGGCGAATATCAAATCAGAGGCTACCTTGTACCTACCTGTTGAGGCAGCATGCTCCAGTAGGGAGCATGTCTATGTTCCCCGGGTCCAATGTTCCCCAGGTCCTATGTTCCCCTCTTTGGATGAGACTGGGGAACATAGGACCCTGTTTAAAAAAAAGGGTTCTATGTTCCCCGGTCTGTTACTTTTTCCACCATTACTGCCAAATTCCGGCCGAGATAAGTACCATTGCATGTCTTTACCTTTTGTGGATGAGGGAGAGATGTCGGAGAACCTGACGCAGTCTATTCATACGCCCGTAAACAAACCCCGAGAAGCCCAATCCCTACGAGAGCTCGCCGCGCTACAGCCATCCGGAGGCGCACAGAGCTTTTGGCCGTGATATTATTATACAATTATATTATATTATATACTATTATATAAAGAGCTCCGGGAGTCGCAAACGGCAACAATCACTTTCTCCTCAGCGTGGTAAAGTTGGTTTTATATTGGACGTAGGCAGGGGCCGTCGGACTGCGGGGACAAAGGGGACAGTTGTGGGGGGGCCCAAGGCAGAGGGGGGGCCCATGACCAAAAAAAAAAAAAAAAAAATTATCTTACCTCCCCCCCCCCCCCGTCAACAATCGCACAACCCCCCCCCCCCCCCCCGTCAACAATCGCTCCGGACACCCCCCCCCCCCCCCCCGTCAACAATTTGGCGCAGGGGGTCCATCAGTACCTATAGTATAGGGGCCCAGGATTTGGTGCTACGGCCCTGGCTAGATGCATGGAAAATGGATGGACACCAAACCCACTCTGTGAAGGTATTTTCATGGGGGATTTTTATTGATATGTGGTTTCTTGCATTTTCTAAATTGTTGTTCAGGTCTGTCAACGTTCTTGAAAACATTGACCTCTATCATCGACCCTTCTACACAGGGCCAGACATATTGTAGAGAGACAGCGCCTCCTATTGAACGTAATGTGACAGGAAAACGACGGAAGTGCCATGCGTTAGCACCGGGTAAAGAGTGACTATATAGTCCAGAATAGGGATGTAACGGTTACCGGTGTAATTGTAAGCCCCCATAAAATTGTCAATCACAATTAACGTTTTCATTTCAAATAAAATTATTATCTCGGGGGATAACAGAGCCCGCGGGGTGGAAACCTTATTCTTAAATCCTTCCCTGCGCTTCATCCGAGTCTCCTGAAGTTGCCGCCCAGGCGCACTCTGTAGCCTACAACTAGGCCTGTCACGATAACAAATTTTTCTGGGCGATTAATTGCCCCAGGAATTATTGGGATAAGCGATAATATTGCCGTTTTTCAACTAATATAATGATAAAGTACACCCTTTCGAAGATCAATAAACCTTTATTTTTAAAGAACACTGGAACTGGACTGCTGGAAGACATTTAAAATATCCAGAATAAATTAGCAAAACAACCAAAAACAATCTATTATTAACAAAAAATGCTCTTGAATAAAAACCAAACACAATAAATAAATAAATAAAATTGAAACACTAAATAAAAAGGATGTAAACACGATTGCGCCAGGACAGTTAGTAGCCGCGTTTTCATGGCACATCTGATCCGCATCTGATCCGCATAGATTTCTATGCGGCATAGATGTGTTCCTAAAATGTGTTCCGAATGTAGGCTACTGTATACATGGCAGTAACAAAAGTGTCCGTTCTGTCTCTCGCGCACACCTGACACATCTCTGGACCGGCGGCGACATAATGGATGTCTTATCACTATCGGGGATTTTAAATTAGATTTTAATGAAAGCACAGCAGGAGAGAGCTTTTCTCTCCCTGCTCCTTCAATTAAGAAGGAGGAGGACAGCGCAGCAACGTCAATTTCTCGTCAGATATTTATATTTACCTTAAGCTCCGCCGCAAACAAGAGGAATTTGGATGCGAGTCTGCAGCCAAGACTGGTGGGAGAGAGTGGTCTTACAGGAATTTAGTGACCAGGAATCCTCGAAGGTCCATTTGCGAACTTCTGCAGCTGCCATCTCTCTAAGTTAAGAAGTATTTTAACGTTCAGCCTGCAAAAGTACTACTAGTAGCTAGGGCCCGACCGATTCATCGGCCTGCCGATTTAATCGGCCGATTATAGCCTTTTTGAAAATAATCTACATCTTTTTTTTTTTTTAGAAATGTTATTGCGCTTAGTATCCTGCAGATTGCGCTCCTACTCGCCTAGCTAACTAACAACTTTAGCTGGAGTAAAAAAGAGGAGATTGAATTTTACCGTACAACATGAAAGCACGCTCGCTCAGGCAGCTGCGCGCTCACCTCCCCAATGTACACAAGACGCGTTGTTTGAGCATGTTGTGACTGTTTTTCTTTAGGTCCCAGGCCATGTTCATTTGTTATACTGTAGACTCTAACGGTGAGACCATACTGCTCAGCACGCACGTGTTAGTCACTGCTCACGAGCGCAGCACATTGGGAGTTAGTTATTTATTTTACATTTTAAATTACACTAATTTTTGACTGTAAATGTATTCTAAAACACTCAAAGGTTCTGCATTCAATTCACATATTCGTCAAAAGTGTTTAAAGTATATTTAAGGTATCAAAAACTACGTTTTATATGCTTTTTTTTTTTTTTTTTTTAATCGGCCGATTAAATCGTAATCGTAATTTTTCTCTGAAAATAATCGGCATCGGCATCGGCACTCAAAAATCAATATCGGTCGGGCCCTACTAGTAGCCTACTCATTTACAGTTACCTCGGACGCGCGCGGACACTACGATACGCGAACACGTCATTAATAAAACACCCATGTCCCGTCGCTTAGCAACCGGACACGCTTACCGGACTACTTTTACGGAGTGATAACAAAGATGTGAATCAGGCAATAAATCCACTTTCCTTGACAGCGGTGAAGTTTGGTGTGCTTAAAAGTACAGACGGAGCTCAGTGGACCAATTGCGAACTACTGCTGCTGCTCTAAGTTAAACCCCAATCTATTCGGAATAAGTGCATACATGGCGATTAAAACGGACAACACCACCTCTTCTATTCGGCATAGAATCTATGCCGAACAGATAATTGTATTCCGAATGAGGCGTATACATGATCATTTTCTGTTCCGCATAGAAATCTATGCGGAACAGATGTGTCCATGTCAACGCGGCTATTGACACTTGACGAGGGGGTTTACTCGTTGTGCCCTGTAATTATGAGCCGGAGCTCGATTTCAACCCGACATGTGTTATTTAGGCCTACCCTGCTAAATATATATATAATATATATAAATATATATAATGCATAGAACGCCGGTCACTATCGAGAAAATAAGCCCCGACAGGGCGAACAGGCGACCGACGCGCAGCGGAGGTGAATTGCTTCACCCTGAAGGGGCTTATTTTAGATAATGACCGGCGACGTTCTATACTACATCATCCCGCTTATTACAAGGCTACTTGCCAAGACGAAAAAATTACTTCACATGGTGTGTCTTTTTACAATTTATTCGTTAGCAGCATTCGTAGTGTTGATCAGCAGAGAAATAGTCCTTCAAAGACGTTGACGTTGCTTAGCAAACGAAGACGCTGGGGTTGACAAGTTACCGGACTACTTGGGGATTGATACGATATAAAAAAAAATAAAAACTTTACTTGACAGCGTCATTATAGCATTCACCGTTGCTTAGCAACGGTGAATTATCAAAATTTTGTTCACCACCGGGAGTTGTGGAGGCCCATGCAAGTGAACGGAGCGTTCAACAGCATTGAGAAGAGCTGTGTAATAAATAACAATAGTCACATTAACTTTTCAATAATCTACGTGACTCCGACTATTCGACGATCGTTGCCCATCCCTACCTTCTAAGACGACTAATGCTGTAATCCATTTGGATGGTACGTTGGTACGTGCAAGTCGTAAGTTGCAAATCTCCCAGCTTTCTTGCAGAATTTGCGGAGGCACGTCCCCTTTTGGTCGTAGTAAATATCCCGTTCCTCATATAGTCATTGCTATTGTTAAGACTGTGCAATGCCTAAATTGGTGACCGGCATAAAGTAGTAATGTAAGTGTGTAAAAGCATTTAAAATCTAAATTAAAACGACCAATGTGATACAAATGCAAAGAAAATAAATCTCTTTATGGCCGCAGCCATTTTTGTTGACGAGTAGCACGTTCGGCCTCATTGAACTCGCTCTACTTTCAAAGCGACGAGATACTAACTTAACATCAACGTAGAGTTTATAGAATTCTAAAGATACTATGTTACACAGGCCCTGTATTCTGCAGACCACTCTAGAACTTGTTTGTTGTTTTTGTGTCAGGCTGTGAGTGTGCGTTAGGGATGTGTCGGTCGCGACCGATTCGTTACAACGAACGAATCCCGAACGTGAACGACAAGAACTGGTTCCCCAAAACAAGAAGAACTGGTTCTTTGATTCTTTTTTTTAAACATAAACCAAAAATATGGTCACGTAAATAAAATATACAAACGAACAGAGCTTCGTCTCCCCGCGACTTATATTGATTGAGTCTACAAAGTTCTCAAAGATTCAGCCAATGAGAGGTAGCAATGGTGTTGCAGTGGCACCTGGGTAAACCAATGACAAGGCGGTACCGTCGAATATGCGCGCTTTCTGTCTGACGTATCTTGGGTCATACCATTCGACGTGGGGCCACTCATATATCCTTCTACATTTTTTCGAAAATAGACTTGACCTCCATCTGTTTATTGGATAAACGCATTTCCCAATCCCAGGAGTCTTTGCTCCATTCTACTTCAATTTAAGAACAAACAAAGAAATTAAACTGCCGTTCGTATTCCTTATTTATGACCATGAAAGTTCTGTAATGCCTGAACAATGAAGAATTAAATCTAAAGTAAAATAAAATTATAAATGTAAAACCATGAATGAAATATAGAGCGTAACCAAGTTGTATAAATATTGGTGGGACGTTTGGTTATACTAAATAGTGTATCTTCTTGATTTCCACGGGGTTTAGAGCCTAGAAGTTTAGATTATGCTCACGGCCGTCTCGCGGGGGGGGGGGGGGGGGGGGGGGGGGGCGGCAGACACCAAATGACATAATCTGACGTAACGAACGAATCAAAACAAACAAATCAAATAAACAAATCGTTATAGTGAACTGAACTGAAAGAACTAGTTCCCGGAAAAGAATCATTTTGCCCATCCCTAGTGTATGCAGTGTGCATGCTTAGGCTGAATCGCAATCACGTCAAGACAAATCTGATAGTACACATTGAAGATAAATAAAATATTTTTTAAATTATCCCTCTCTTCATCCCATGCCCCAAACATGACGTACAAAATGTTGTGGAACAGAAACTACAACCAGAGATATTTATAGACTATAATTTTATTGTCATCGAAGTTTTAAAGCTTCGCCACCAGGGGTGCTGCAGCAACTGCCGCACCCCTACTTCCCGCGCAACTGGGTTGCTTCATAAATAGACGTCAGTTAACGCCTATTCAGCAGGCAAATATTACGTGTGTGAGTGTCTGTACTGTGGTTAATTGTTGGTTAAAGCACCCTCACCTGGCCCAAGTCACACAGATTAGACTCTGGGGCAGGTTGAGGCTGCAACCCTGTTGTGCATTGAGTAATCATGCACTAAAAAAATTAGATTTATTTTAATCCAAAGTGACAATTAAGGCTCAGTACAACCAAAGCAATTCCCAATTCTTGACGCAATTGCCAAGAGGGCAGAGTTTATGGAGTTTATTAGTTTCATCGCAATCTATTAAAGCCATTCAGCATAGTTCAGCCCAGTGCAAAACCATCAGCCATTAACAAGAGTAGCCCAGGCGACATTATTTTTCAACTTGTTTGTCTGTTTTTCAGTTTGTTTCATCATCAATAGATGTGGAAATTAATGTTTGGTTTTGGGTTAACATTGTGTGTGCCCTTTTTTCTTTCTTTTTCAGTGCCCTCCCAATGCAATTTACCAAAAAGAGTAGAGAATGCAGTTATTACTGAAAAGAAACGGGAGGTCTACAGTGATGGTGACGGAGTAACCTACAAATGCCGTACCAATTACAGAATGGAAGGAGAGAGTATAATTAGATGCCAACGTGGTCAATGGACTCCAGGAACTCCTACTTGCATCCGTAAGTTTTTTTTTTCTAATGGCATCGCACACAAATCTAGGATTTCTTGCATTGCGACAACTAAGGTCGTAACGGTGACCCCGGACCGTGGACGTTTGCATCACGGATTCGCTCTCTTTTTCAGAACCATTATTTCCAATTTCTTTGATTCGGGTGATCAGGTTATCTGGTTATCATTTATGCCTACGTTGCTATTATGCTCTTAAAATACAACAATCATCCAAGTGATCTTCAAGTGATTAGAGGAAGACTCATGCGTACTAACAATGCCTTTAATGATCACTTATTATGATATTGTATGTATTTTAATGTACCGGGCACTTTCAGGAGTTGAGTGGACCTACACCCCGTCATGAATATATCTATGCATCCCTTAAGTACTCAGCATTTCCTTTATTTTGTCATCTATCTGTGTTTGCAATTATTTTTATTTTTTTATTTTTTTAAGTATAAATAACATGCAATGCAAAATGTTTTCTCGAATATGCTCAATGTAATCCTCATTGCTTGTCAGGAGCATTGACTGAATGACGGAAAACTCATGTTTTGGTGCTCATAATAGCCTTAAATAAGGATGTATTAATACGTTTTAAAGTGACATAATTGTCATCATCTAATTGTAAGTATTCTTAAAGGAGCATTTCACCGGTGGAGACATGAATCTGTATTGAAAGTGGGTCATATGTAACCGAGTAGTAACATACATTTCTAATTTGGTGCCTTCTTGACAGAGAAAAGGCAGACCGGCTGTTTCCCAATGTGAAGGCTGCAGCCTTGTTAGAACACTTCCTTGTGAGTCGCGTCCTATGGAGGATTAGGCTAGAGGGCTGGCTAGAGTGCTTCCTAGCGTTTGTAGACTTCGGGGTTTGGAACGACTTGCTAGTGTGGAAGCGCTAATGCTTCCGCTTTTTAATACTGCTCCAACCGGAAATATTTTAATATTTTAATTGTTGAAATTGTTATTGGCGACAGTAGTTTGTTTAAACACCAGCTACGTACATATTAAAACAAATCAATCCATTCAAAATATAGGCTTTCATTACGTTGCAAAAACTTTGGGAAAAAAGGTCTCTAAGCTTAATTTTTTTGCATTTACATAACGAATCTATAAAAAGCAATACAGCACAAAATAAAAAAAGCGTTCAAAAACGTAACTTGTGTGAAGCAATGTGTATTGCTTTCCATCCGCAATTTTTAAATATCCCGTGCAGCGTGTGAACGCAAAGGATTGTGGGCATTTTTGCTTGTTGAGGATCCAGCGATGTATTCTTGAAAAATCTTGGAAAGGTGCATTGGAACATTGGAATAGTACTTGTCGGAGTTCTCTGATGTAGCGTCCTTACAAAGATGGTCGTTGAGCATGCTTCCTTGAAATTGGGAAACAGCTAGTGACTTTAAGATGACAACTCCCACAATGCCAATCAGCGTTCACTCCCTGAAGGACTTAACATAACAGCCAATCAGCGTTAACTCCCTGCAGTCCTGAGTGAATCGCAGCAGGAGGAGAAAGTGATTGTTGCCGTTTTATATAAAATTATATAATATTTAATATATTATAATATATAATATCACGGCTAAAAGCTTTGTGCGCTTCCGGATGATATTATGAATCAATGACTGCGTCGGGTTCTCGGACTTCTCTGGTATCTCCACAACAACTAAAGTCCTGCATGGGTCCTGCATGGGTATCGGGTACCCGAAGGGGTGACCCGCACAATTTGGATGAAACGGGTGAAAAATAACTGTGCATGATTGGCTTGCCTTTAATGCCAGCTTTTAGGCTACCAAACAAAATCAGACTAAAAAAATCATTTTTTTTTTTACCATTGGACGTTTGTCCATGTCATAAAAGTTAGGGGCGAGACTTCTGAAGCCGTGCTTTTTTATGGGCGTCTTACGTTAATTATTGTAATCGTACGCTGGGATTGGTGTGATTCGAAAGTCTTGTGAATCTCACGTGGGTTTGTCAGATGATTCATCGTAAGATGAATCATGCGTTCAGATTTCCGCTCATTCCTACATTTGTTTGATAAATGAGGGCCCATAAGTGGCTGCAGTGTAGGCTGCCTAATTCAGGGCTTTATCAGGCAAAGATATCAATATGAGGGCTATTGCTTGCTGGATAATGGGAATATTTATTTGTTATCCTACTTTTTGATTTTCAGAAGCGACATGTCGACTGCAGCAAGTGAGAGGAACCACTTATCTTGATGTATATACGGACACATTTTTACCTGGAGAAACCGTTTCGGTGAACTGCCACCAAGGCTACTGGTTTTTCTTTAATGATCAGCAAACCCAGAAAACAATTACTTGTACAAAAAGTGGTAAATGGAATACAGCTGCAGAATGCCAAGGTAGGCAACATTATTTTCGTGCATCAATTAGTTGTAGATGTATAAATATTCTTAGGATTGTTGCCCTCATATATGAACCAACCAGATTGTCTCGATCCTTCAGCTTTGATTGGATTTGCTGTGTTTTTTTAACAATTGTAATCAAATTAAAGTAAACCAAATAAGTTTACGTAAGTGCCCAGAAATCTATATTGAGAACTATGTAGATGTCACAGAGTATGATTTGGGAAAACAATCATGAACTACTATAAATTCCCACTGAGAAACAATTGTGCTTCTTTATTCAGTGATCAGATGTCAGGATCCAAATGACCCTAATTTGAAGGAAGGGCTTCGTAGTACACGATATGGTGGCTATGCATACTACCGGTGCAAAGAAGGCTTCAGGCCAACTGATCGTGTTATAGCTAGATGCAGGGCCGTCGGACTGCGGGGACAAAGGGGACAGTTGTGGGGGGGCCCAAGGCAGAGGGGGGGCCCATGACCAAAAAAAAAAAAAAATGATCTTACCTTCCCCCCCCCCCCCCCCGTCAACAATCGCACAACCCCCCCCCTCCCCCCCCCCCCCGTCAACAATCGCTCCGGACACCCCCCCCCCCCCCCCGTCAACAATTTGGCGCAGGGGGTCCGGTATCAGTACCTATAGTATAGGGGCCCAGGATTTGGTGCTACGGCCCTGGACGTTGGATATTCGACGCATTCGAAAAATCTATTTAGCACTGGCTCTGATGAACGAATTTGTGTCTAACCAACTTAGATGTGTTATTACAAGGCCTGTCTATGTAAAGCAAAAAATGTTATACAAAAAAAACATATTTTGATTTTATATAATTTTTAATGTTGATAAATGCTTTAAAACTATTATGTGGCCTCACATTTTTTACTTACCCTTTTCAAAACACATAGGGTGAACTCAGCTAACTGCCCTACACATAACACAAAGCTTATACTCTTATAAAAAACACCCTTTGATCTTATACAATTTTTAAATGTTCAATGCTATAAATCTATTATGCGGCTTGACCTTTTGACCTATACATGTCAAAACACTTGTGATGAACTCAGCTTACTGTCCTACACATAACACAAAGCTTAATTTCTCACAAATAAAAAAACTTTGATTTTATATATTTTTTTAATGTTAAAAAAAGGCTGTAAATTTATTATGCGGCTTGACCTTTTGACCTACCCATATCAAGACACATCTGGTGTAATCAACTAAGTGCCCCACACATAACACAAAGCTTATTTTTTTTCCAAAAACCCACCTTTTGATTTTATACTATTTATTTTATGTTAAAAACAACTATAAATCTATTATGTGGCTTGACCTTTTGACCTACCCATATCAAAACACATCTGGTGAACTCAGCTAACTGCTCCACACATAAAACAAAGCTTATTTTCTCAAATAACCCACCATTTGATTTTCTAAATATTTTTTACTCTCATAAACTGCTATAAATCTATTATGCGGCTTGACCTTTTGACCTACCTTGTCTGTTCCTTTTGGGAACATGTTTGTTAAACATGTGCTTGTTTCACATAATCTTACTACTATAATAGCAGGCCTGTCGCACCAGTTACTCAAGTTGGTCAGTGATTACACCTTAGTTGATTACACCAGATGTGTTTTGATATGGGTAGATCAAAAGGTCAAGCCGCATCATAGATTTATAGCCTTTTTTAACATAAAAAAAATAGTATAAAATCAAAAGGTGGGTTTTTGGAAAAAATAAGCTTTGTGTTATGTGTGGGGCAGTTAGCTGGGTTCACCAGATGTGTTTTGATATGGGTAGGTCAAAAGGTCAAGCCGCATAATGCATTTATAGCCTTTTTTTAACATAAAAAAAATAGCATAAAATCAAAAGGTGGGTTTTTGGAAAAAATAAGCTTTGTGTTATGTGTGGGGCAGTTAGCCGAGTCCACCAGATGTGTTTTGATATGGGTAGTTCAAAAGGTGAAGCCGCATAATGCATTTATAGCCATTTTTGAACATTAAAAAAATAGTATAAAATCAAAAGGTGGATTTTTGGAAACAATAAGCTTTGTGTTATGTGTGGGGCAGTTAGCCGAGTTCACCAGATGTGTTTTGATATGGTTAGGTCAAAAGCTCAAGCCGCATAATAGATTTATAGCATTTTCTGAGAGTAAAAAATATTTATAAAATCAAAGGGTAGGTGTTCTGAGAAAATAAGCTTTGTGTTATGTGTGGGGCAGTTAGTTGAGTTCATCACAAGTGTTTTGACATGTGTAGGTCAAAAGGTCAAGCCGCATAATAGATTTATAGCATTTAACATTTAAAAATTGTATAAGATCAAAGGGTTGTTTTTTTTTGAGAATAAGCTTTGTGTTATGTGTAGGGCAGTTAGCTGAGTTCACCCTATGTGTTTTGAAAAGGTTTTCCCACAAAAAAAAGGTTAGCGCATCAAGCCTGCGCGAATCCAGCCTTTGCGCCGCTGTATAACATTCAAGTCGAGGAGGCGATTGTTGTGGTCACAGCAGTCTGCTGTGTTTCATCCTCCTGGTCTGCCACGCCCCCTGTCTGTCTCACCTCACACCTGTCCCTCATCTACAATCATGCTCACCTGGTCTTCATCCCCAATCAACTCCCTTCATAAACCCTTGGATTCCCTGGTGTCGGCGCCAGATCGTACTACGCACTACCGTGGTAACTATACGTGCCTGGCTCTAGTGTTACTTGCTACCTCGCTCTCGTACTCTAGTCTCTTGTTGTTTTTGGACCGCACCTAACTTTTGTTCCTCTGCCTGCAGGTACCCGGATCACTCACTCAAGCTCGCCCACCTCGCTCTTCCCGCGGCTCGCTCATCCACTACCTGCTTCCCACCTTGTTCAATAAACCCTTTTTGTTATCCATTCAACATCGTCTCTGTCTGCTCTTGGGTTCAGCATCGTCTAACATAACAGAGATAGCAGTTGTTTAAACTTTTAGATTCAGTAGAAATACTTTTTAATGAACAGTTAGTAATTAAATTGACCAAGGGGCTGTATTTAAAGCTACAAAAATAATAATAAAAAAAACTAACTTTCAACGCAACTCTAACGTCGCTTCAGGCGTCCACACGATCCTAACACGAAACCCCATAGGTCCGGTTTTATTTGAAACCACCCTGGGACCATGGACCTATTAAAGAACATGGTTTATTATCTGGCTAATAACATGGTTATTAAAGACTTGGTTTCATCAAAAAATCAGCTCCGGGTGGACGGGACATGTTAGATGCACTTTGGGAGATACACCTGTGGATGAGCATAGATGCGGGGCGGATTCACGAGTGTCACGTTTACTATAGGTGGATTTTGGAGGTTTACTTTCTGGTGGATGTTGATGGATATTGCACAGATGGATATTGCACAGTAATAGTTTATACTTTATGGTCGGAGTGCTAGCTTGTGGAGATTGACATGACAGGGGCGCCCAGTAACATCAATAACATTTTCACCGCACAAATGAATCCCCTTTAGCAAGTTCAGCCAATTTTAGTTATTGTACCAATGAGAAGGCAGACAATACATCTGTTATATCAACTAAACTTAAAATTTCAGTTCAGTTCATCTTTAAGGCCAGAGGGAAGAGTGCCACCTATTGGCCACCACTAGGGATGTAACGATATGACATTTTTAGTACGATACGATACAATATCAAAATTAATATCACGATATCACGATACGATATAATTTTTTTTTGAGATGGCTAAATCTAGATTGTTCCCAAAACACCCTAACCACACCCAAGGATGTTGGTCATCTTCAGATGCCTTCCTCATGTTGGAGGCATTATCTGTTGTGAAACAGACAATGTTCTCTTTTGGTATTTTCCAAGCCTGGAGAATACTGTCAATCATTTCTAAAATGTGGGCGTGGGTGTGGTCTTCCAGGAAATACATTGTTTTCAAGCAGTGGGACATCAGCTTCCAATCTGGGGAGATGTAGTGGATGGTTAAACTGATGTAGGATTCTGCTCGTCCACAGGTCTCCCTCAGACACCTTTTTCTGAACAGTCACACACACCTTTTCAAACATCTGGGGAATCTCTGAATCCGAAAAGTAAACCCGAGATGGCAGCTTGTAGCGTGGGTCCGTCTTCTGCATCAAATGCTTAAATCCAGGCTTTCAACCACTTGGAAAGGCATCATGTCCTTTGCAATAAAAAATGCCACTGCTTCATCTAATTCCTTTGCCTTTTTTGATTTGGGAGCATATTTTGCTCCCTTGGCAAAGGACTATTCTATATTAGGCTGGTTGCTTGATGGCGCACTTGAAGGACTATAGAATCTATTTTTATTTTCAGTTTTTATCATACATTCTGACATAATGAAATAAAAAAAGGATAAACGATATTTTTATTTATAAATTATTATTTTAAAAAATCTGTCTCAAAATGTATGTTTTTACAGTGCACTCTTCTCACCCCTCCCTCCCTCTCACCATCGGATGTGGGCAACGTCACCTAAGTTTGACCTAGTAATGATTCTATACTTGTGCGCAAAATGCCGGTAGTACACAAGCTAACGTAAAGTTATTGTGAACATAGTAAGGATCATTGGACATATTTATATCATCTGTCACAGATGTTCGCCAACCTTACCGTGGATTTGACGATTTTGGCATGTTCTTGTGGAAGTTTCTCACGGAGATGATATGCAATGTTGGACGTGTTTGCCGCTTTGCAAGGCACTTTTCTCTTGCAGCGTTTGCAAGTCGGCATTCCATCTACAAGAACTTTGCCGTCTTCATCCTTTAGATAGCCGGAAAATTCCCACACTGCCGACCTGGTCCGTTTTGGTGGCCTAAATAGCGGAGATGCGTCCTCTCCTTCTGCAATTTCTTGTTTGCCTGGATTCATAATTACTGACCCGTGATGAACCACTTTCTGCTCCAACAGGTAAGCTAGTTTCAATCGCTTTTTTTTCACTTTTTCTCTCCTCCAACAGGTAAGCTAGTTTCAATCGCTTTTCTTTCTCTTTTTATCTCTGCTAGCGTTTTCTCTTCTTGGCTGCTGTGTGCATAATGTTGTTGCAACGGACAGTGCAACACTGAGCTGGTTAGTGTTTACAAACAAAGGTCCACGTGAGAGGGGACCGTTGATTTTCAAGTTAGGCGTCATATTTCAGTGGTGTTGTGTCAATGCTTTATTATTATGTGTGGTGTGGGCTGCCTGGGCATACCGTGTTAAGTTGAGTGCAACGTTTTAATGACAATGTCGCTCACAGTTTCTAAGGTAAATTGAATAAACCCTTTCGAAATGGGTGTAGCTATGAATATAACTGTAAGAAAAAGTACTATGCTAATTTCTAGATAGTACATCGCTAACTTGGGCTGTTACCAATATAAACCTTGGATAACTACAATTGTAACTTGAATTAGTAGGTGTTTCTAAGAATTGGTTGCCTAATTTCCAAGGAAGTACACAATAATATCTGAGTTATTACCAACCTAAAACAGTTGAGTCGATGGGTAATAGTGGAGGTTTTACTTAGTACTTCAGCTGTCATTCCTCTGTATTTACCTTCTTATTACCAGTGGTAATTACCCAGTATTACACTATGATTTAACATATATTTACCGGGTAAATACCTAGTAATTAGGGGACTGTAAAAGGAAGGGTTACCCAAATATGTGGACCTAATGTTAGCTTTAATATTGTGGGGTCTAATATGGCAGAGAACAAATAAATCGACATCATTAAACAGACATTTAATTAGTTCTGGTTATAGGATGATAACCAGCCTGCATCTCACTGCGCAGGTTTCACTCTTCCCGTCGGTAGGTTTTATTTTTCAGGTTTGCGCATATAAAAGTAATCCTGTACTTGTCATTACTCACAAATCCCCATTTTAGTTGAAACTATTCAAGTATCTATAACCGCATAGTACAAGGCTGCTCCCCGCTAATTCCTGCTGAAAGAAACTGGCGGGTCCAAGGCTTAATTGGAAGATGAGCGAGAGTGATTTCCAAACGGCCTAACCAAAGCGTCATGTAGCCAAACGATTGCAGCAATAGTACTTGCAAGGCAAGCCAACATGGTTCAATGGGATGCAAAAGAAGGCTTTCTTGAAACGTAGACATCATAACATAGCATCATAACATAGCATCAATAGCTCGACCTCCGTTCTGAGTCGTGCGGAAAGTCTTGAGACTGTATAGCCTCTCTTTGCAAACTGGATATTTATGTTTTCTTTATATTTTATTATCGTTTTTGCCCAATTTATTTGTCCCAACTTGTTGATCAACGTGTTTCCATGTGTGCAAATCTTCTAACATAAATCCCAATTAATAATGAATGAAAAGTATATGCTGCAGTTGATTAACAGTTGGGCTTACATTGCAAAAAACAAACAAAGGATGTGTGTAGCAGTGGGACCTCAAGCATCTTTCTAATTGTGAGTGAGTTAATAGCGAGTCCTTGGATTGTTTCAGTCGATTGTTTTGTGTTAAACCTGGACAAGAGGTTGGACACACTACATAGTATTTTTGTTCTTGGTTAATTTCCAATAAAAAAAAATACTCATCATAGATGAGAGTATTAAATGCCCTTTACGTTGGATTTTGAAGAGATTATGTGATTAATTTGCGATTAATCACGATTAACTATGGACAATGAAATTAATACTTTAATAGGTTCACAGCAGCAGTAATATTTTTACTATGTGATGCCATTTTTTAAGATGAACTGGGACATTTAACTCAATGGAGTTTTGTGGTTGAGGTAGACTAAACAAGTGTAGGTATGCAAGTGTATAAGACTGCTAAGCACTGTTCATGAACACATTTCACTTCAGAATCACTCCAGAGTGGATGGTGTATTTCTCCTCACCACTGATTGATATGGCAATTAATGTTATTGATGGCAAGTAGGCTAATCCAGGCTTGATATTAGCAACAGTCCAATGTTCTCCTATAAATAATGCATTATGCAAATGTCGGATTGGTATGAATGTATTATACTTCATGTGTGTCCTACATAATGTATGATTGCATTATTGCAAACTTGAAGCTCAATGATTGCTTTAAAACTAGACTGTTCACGCAAATACAAGGTCTCAGTTTCTCTATAAACATGACACATCTACCAAGTAGATGTCTACCAAGTTTGACTGCCATCAATCAGCAAAGGACGCTGATCGGCTGAGAGAGTCTACTTGTCGTTCTTATGCACAGATTTGACATGTTGAACCTCGAAGACGGCTTGAGACTTCGACTGGAGACCTTCTACAACCTGACCATTCACGTCCACACGGGAACGCTCTGAAACTAAGTAGGTAGATGCTTTTCCTCATAACTTCCCTTCCCCTCTGTAGATATTAGTGCTACGGAGCAGCATGGTGTAGTTTACCAAGGAAATGGAGATCTGAGGCAGCTAATAGACCTCTCTGTGTGGGCTCATTTTCACATTGTTTGATAAGGGTACTCTGCATAACGAACGTCTTCCCTGGGTCAGAATGACCTTGTGGCGTTTCAGGCATTGATCAGCCTCCATCGACTCATCTGCTCCGATATCTCTGAAAGCCATTTATCATAGGCAGGGCTGTAGCCTGCCTCCGTTTCGTAACTGGCAGGAAATCGATTTAATCGAATCGGTTAATACACCGTCAGGTTGCAGCAGGAATAAACACGTGACACCATCTTAAACTTTGTTTAGGATGGACTCATATAGAAGAGAGAGAGAGAAAAAGATGGAAAGAAAGTAGGAAAGTGTGTTTGTGTGTGTGTGAGTATGTTTCTGTCTGTGTGTGTGTTTGTGCATGTGTGTGTGCGTGTGTGTGTGAGCGTGTGTGTGTGTGTGTGTGTGTGCGCATGTGTGTCTGTGTGTGAGTGTGTGTCTGTATGTGTGTGTGTGTGCGTGCAGGTGCGAGTGTATGTGTGAGGGGAGAGTGGGACGTCACGCGATGCCAGATGGGTGAGTCATCGATGCCTATCACGCAGCTCGCCTGTCAATCATATTACTCTAGAGATTGCTGGGGAAAGAAATGCAATGCAAAAGGAAGTCCTCTCACTGCCCTCTGAAATCAAGATGAATAAATAAAAAAATAAATGAATGGGAGCGCGATACATTTTAAACATACTAGGGGGCTGGCTTGGGGAGTCTGTTTCCACAGAGGAGAAAAGGTGTCACTAGAAGAGATCGTGTATAGATTTTTTGCTTATTATATTTTAGAATTCTCTTTGCCTGCAGCGTTTCCTGGCCTGGTGGTACCGCAGAAGACTATATATAAGCCCCGGCCCCGCGTGACCGACTTTGAGTCAACGATGTGGCTCTGCGTTTGTTGTGAACCACCTACAGGGCTGCTGAGTGCGTTCACTGTAATGACGCAGCATCCATGATGACCAGGCCTTGGGCTGAGACTGTACTCCCAGGGGTGATGGGAGGCAGGGTTATACTTTCTGTAGTGTATTTAAGGTTCAGAAGGCTGTGCTTCTCAGGTTGTGCTTGAATAACTATTCACACAGCTGTGTGTTTTTTACATGCTGACCGTGTGTGTGTGTGTGGGGGTGCAGGCCTTTGTGAGAGCGAGAGAGAGAGAGTCTGCATGCATGGAGTGTGTGTAATTGGGGGTGCAGGGGCTTATAGCATGCAGCAGGATTGTGGCTGACACCTGGGAGCGAGGCCCATGTACTAACATGTCATTGGCAATCCCAGTTTACCGAACTCACAGGGAGACAAAGTCAATAACCCACTAATGGACAGGAAATCTAAGACAAGTTCCCCTTGGCTGCAGCCACCTGCCCACAACACTGGGAGGAAAGGGAGATAGAGTGAAACACAGAAAAGAATGCCTACTCTGTTAATACGTAATAACAGCAGTTATATACTGCTGCAGCTCATTTGCATAAATATAATGAACACACAACAGTGGCCATTTATTTTGGATCAAATGTGTTGCCTTAAGGGGACCACAGGACTGGGTCTGTTCAACTCAGCCCCGTGCAGCGGTGTTGATTCCACATCCCAGATGGGGGGTCATCATTCATCATTGATTCCTCCACACCCACACCCTCACCTGCACCCACACACACACACACACACACACACACAAACACATAAACACCGACACCTGCAGTCACACATACCCAACCCTAACCCACACCCACACCCACACACAGAGAAAAACACACACACAACCAAGCCAGCCTAAATGTCACCATTTATCTACTGTTTTCTGGTATCGGTGATTGATGATCGAACGGAGATGGAACGTTTACAGTGTAGCCAATGTGGGGGTGGGAGTGATAATCGGAGCTGAACACAACAGTGCGGTGAAGCTCCCTCGCTGGTCGCCTCGGCGGGTGTAATGGATGCTATAGATGGGTGCCGCCGGGCCGCTCCTCCATTACAGCCCAGCTCACTGTACTGTGCTGTGGGATGCAGCGAATCAAATTACCTCTCGAGAGGGAAGGGCTGCTCCCTGCGACTTACACCTATTCTTCATCTCTCTCTCTCTCTCTCTCTCTCTCTCTCTCTCTCTCTCTCTCTCTCTCTCTCTCTCTCTCTCTCTCTCTCTCTCTCTCTCTCTCTCTCTCTCTCTCTCTCTCTCTTCCATTTGCTGCCCTCCAGACCTCCTCCCCCCCTACCTCCTCCAGTATCCCCCTCTCTCACGCACACACACACAACCAAACACACACGTACATATGCTCAGGTGCACACTCACACACACACACACACACACTTTTGGGCACCCAGAGAGAAAAGTATGAGGGAGAGAGGCACGGAAGTGCAGTGATCCTTTGAGATCTCATAAATTCCACTGTATTCATAATACCTCATGCCCTGGAAAAAGTGCTGGGGAGTGCATTTGCCGAGTCCATAAGTCATAACATTGTCACCGCGGCGAGGAGAGGTGATATACGAGGAAGGCGTCGGGTTTTCAACCCTGTTTCCGAGGGGAGAGGTGGGGGTGTGCTTTTCGCCGGATAGGTGCGGAGCCTAATTTCTTCCATTGGCCCTTAATGTGTTTTAAATGCAGCCCCCCTGACGTATTACGCTGTCAGCCAGAACGAGTATAATACAACAGACTGGGGCCGAAAAAAAGGTGGCAGAGATGGATTGGTAGAGAGGGTTGGAGCGGGGGGGCGGTGTTTCTGTGTGTGTGTGTGTGTGTGTGTGTGTGTGTGTGTGTGTGTGTGTGTGTGTGTGTGTGTGTGTGTGTGTGTGTGTGTGTGTGTGTGTGTGTGCGCATGTGTTTGTGTGTTTGTGTTTTTTTTTTTTTGTGTGTGGGTGCGTGCACCCCAATCATATATGTATATATATATTGACAAGGGACACCGCCTGAGACAGGGATACGAAGGAGGACTGTAAAGCTGGAATGCACTGGCCTCCTTCATCCCCTTCCTCCACCCTCTCGCTACCCTCCTCCCCGCCTCTACACCCCAAGCCCCCTTCCGTCACCGGTAATATGCTGTGTCTTTTCTATTTTTTTCTGTGAGGCTGTGGCCCCAGCGTTTGACATAACAACACAAAGTGACCCCATAGACAATTTATGCCCTGTATAGGAAGCGGAGGCAGATAAATTTGCTGAAGGCACTCGCTGTTCATTGCAGCCCGTTATTAATTGTCTGTATATTTTTTTATATGCTTTTGAAGACGTATTGTAGTTAGTACACGGCCATATATCATGGGGCATGTGCCATAATGTGATCTGCAGACACTTTGTTTAAACCTGGAGAGGATTTATGATGCATGCCTCTGTCCTCTAAAAAATCCCCAGGGAAAGGTGCAAAGGCTTCTGGGTAACTTTTACAATCGGTGGAATTCGTGTTAGACATGGGGGCATGCTCTGTACACTTTGTGTTCCAATTAAAAAAGGGGGGTGGGTAATAACTAAGTACTTCAAAGTACCGTATTTCAGAATGAATCTAAGGCACTAGTACCTTACAAGAGTATTTCCATTTCCAGTTGTACTTCACCTTATTTACAAGCAAGTACCGACCATTTCACACTACCCCAGTTGGTAGCTGCTGTTGCAAGTACCGGATAGTTCTCAACATTGATTGATACTGAATTTATAAAATAGGAGATATTCAAGACTTCTGTGCCTTCGAACTTACTGTACTGTAGGATAAACAGGTTGGCAAATGAACTGTGTGGCTGAAATATTTTTGCATAACCCTTTAGAGATCAACATTGTCACGTTGCAAAACAAGTATGTCATTGTACTTCCTTAAAATGTACATTTCATCAAATAATTGTCTACAGTACAATATTTTTTCAGTGTCACGTAACAATGACAACTGCCACCACAACTTGGAATCCATGTGAGTCCAACGATCCTCCCCGATTATCTCCACAAACACACAGAGAGCAAACACCCCCCTGTAGCAGCGGGCCAATGTTGTTACATTAGCTTATCTAGGCCTGTAATGACTTGGACCTCTGCCATTGCTCCATTTATCATCTATTTTGTGATGCCGTTGGCACCATTTTATGCATATTCAGCCAGTGCCATGCATTGAAACAATAGGGGGATATGATAATGTTTGACTAATAATTCCAAACCTTGTGCTTTACTATTTAACATATACAATACAGTAATAATAACCGCAAACTCTCAAAATATATTCTTGACCGTCGATACCTCCCTGATTAATTACCATGCGTCAACTAAATCCTGCTCTGGAAATGTAAACCGCCAGCAAACGGGGGGGAAAAATGTGTTGTCACGGTAACAGTACATTTTCACCGTTCCTCTCGTTTAATCTTCAGAGTCGTCCGCCAAAGGGGAGAGTCTGCCATCTTCAAGAAGAATCCATCTTTTAAGTGCTCCCCCATTCTCGCACCTTCCAGTCATTTATTATCTCTTCTTTGAGCCCGATAGTCCTCGGGCAGCCCTGACCAATCAGCACCAAGCAGATGGAACATCGCGGCGTGTCAAGGTTTTTGTTTCCAAAAATGTCTGTTCCTCCCTGTTTTTTTATACAACTCAGGCCACAGGGGACTTTCTCCACCCAGAATAACCCTCAGTGTACTCTATTCACTTGCACATACGCACATGCGCGCTCACAGACTAACCCCTCTGCATAGAAAAACTTCCCCTGCATTCTGCAAACACACACATAATCCACATGTTCTGTTTGTGGTGTCTGTGTGTGTGTGTGTGTGTGTGTGTGTGTGTGTGTGTGTGTGTGTGTGTGTGTGTGTGTGTGTGTGTGTGTGCTTTTATTATTTATTTGGATTCTTTTTTTTTTTAATTTGTTGCTGTGTGCGTGGCTCGGAATGTGATTTTCCCTTATCTTTTTGTAATTGTTTGTGCTTGTTGTGTCTGTGTGTGTGTGTGGCTATCTATGTTTGTTCAAACTTGTATTTTATTGTATTCTTTTTTATCTCTGGGCTGAATTTGGCCATATATTTGTAGATGTATGGGGGCGGGGTCACGATCTGATTCATGTGGGTGTTAGTCTGTGTAGGTACGTGCGTCACTGTGCGTGCATGTGTGTTGCATGTGTGTGTGTTTGTGTGTTGAGTGAAAGGGCTGCTGGGCTCAGGCTAAAGGTCTACCATCAGCTAATTGTCTTATTTCTCCTCTGTCTCAGTGCTGGCCGGGGATAAATAGACCCTTCCCTGTACCAGTCTCGCCACGCCAAGAACTTGGTGCCAATGAAAAGGTCACAACGGCTGAGAAGCAAATAACGTAAAAAGGACTTCACAGGATTATCTAAGGGGCTTTAACAATGATTACAATCTATTTTCCATTTCCAAGCTCCCTAATCCCAACCTCTCGCTCCCCATCTCTTTCTCAATACCCAACTCTCTCTCTCACCTCCACTTTTTCTCTCTCGTTCGCTCCTCCTCCTTCTCTCTCTCTCTCTCTCTCTCTCTCTCTCTCTCTCTCTCTCCTTCCCTAAAATGAAAGTAATTCATTCACATCTTATCTTCATCTCCAAAATGCAGCCAATCCAATTTGACAGCTATCAATATATTCAAAAAGTCTAATAAATAAAGAAAATATGATCAGAGAGGGCCCCACTCGAGGGGAACCACCTGCAGACCTTCACCTCCCACCCCTCCCGGACCAGCTAGCTGGACTTGAATCCTTCAGCTGGATGGTGCTGGCTTGTTACTGGCCGCAGTTGAATTCCTAGCATCCCACTGTCAAGTACTGTAGACTGACAATTGCAATGATTGATGACCAGCTGGCTGTGAAAGAGGTGGTGGGACGTGTTTAACTCTTTCACCACTGGTGCATGGTGGGGTATGTTTGAAACCAAATGTGCAACCAACTCATAATAACCCAACTCATAAGGAACATGAGTTGAGTGGACCATAGGTGTATCGCTGTCCAGATGTTTTTTTCTTTTTTCTTTTTATCATCTATTTTTTCTCCTTGCAATCGTGGTCGTTTTCAGTGTTTTTCTCAAGCCTAAGGCTACAGAGTTTTCTGACTTTGTATGGAATCGATGTCCTTGTCCATGCATGCTTGTGTATGGATGACGAGCAGTGTATGCGTTTGTCTCTGTGGAGCACACTGTGCCAGCTTGTGGGTTAAGGATGGGGTGTGTGAATGCTTTCGAAGCTTAGTCGTGCGTCCGTCTGTATTTGTGTGTAAAATAGGAATTTCTGTCCCGAGATCAATGTTGGCGTATTACTCATCATTTCCCGCCTCCAACTCCTTGTTTCCTTACACCTTTGGAATCCTCATCCCTCCCGGTTAGGGTTGAAGGTTGTGGTAAAAGCATGTGAACAAATAGCGCTGTTACTTATCTCATTAACCATAAATACATCTGCAGGCAGAAACACGCGGTGGTTTTCAGAGGTTTGTCTCCCCCCACCCCCGGTTTATTGCTAATGCTGGAGCCATTTCTGTGAACATCGGGGCACGGCAGGTTTTTTTTTAATCTCAAGGCAATTTGGATTTTCCGTCTTTTTTTTGTATTCATCAAAATTGCATTCCATGTGCGGTGAATGGTGCTATCTGTAGCTGCAGGCTGCGTTCTGCAGAGCCACTGTTGGCCTACAGCAGGCGACGTGTACGCTGAATGACAATAGCCTGCATGATCACTTTCCTCTCCTCACTAACTGTCACCGGTTGTCTATCAGCCAGATGCAAACAGACATAACCATTAAAGCGGCTTCTGGCCCGCCTATTTCGTGAGAACCATGTGAGACTATATGAAATTAATTGTGTACCTCCCTTTCATTTGTCATGCCTTGTTTTCCCCCTCTTGCCTGAAGCAGCCTCATTGCTGCTCTTGTTGATAATCCAGTTACCTGGTGCCGTCATGGTATTCTATGTTGGGGAGAAATAAATAATGTAAAGAAATTAATGTCATGCTACGGCAGTGGCTCTTCCATTTGTGTGTTTTGGGTTGAATGGAGACACAATCTCTCTCTCTCTCTCTCTCATCTCTCAAGGTTCCCGCGGGTCCTTAAAAAGTTTACTTTTTTCGTGTGAAACTTAAGGCCATAAAATAGTCCTGCTCTAGGTAAATTTGCTCTAGGTATTACATTTTGCAGAGGGTTTTTTACGACTATAGGGGAAATTTCGCACAAAACAAATCACGTAGTGTGTCTATTAATTACGGCCTTTTCAGGAGTTTTACGTTACGTTAACACTGTAAAAAAAAAAAAATGAGAACTCAAAATTACAAGGCAACTTACTGCAATCAATTTTTGAGTTTTGAGCCCATGAAAAGATCATTTTCCTCTTATGACAAACTTGAAAGTTAGAGTTATACCAACTAAGATTTTTATATTTTACAAAAACTCAAGAAAATAAGTCAGGGGTGTTAACTTAATATTTCAAATTAAGGCTAATATTATTTAAAAAAAAAAACATTTCAAACAATGCAAACAAGTTTTAAGTTCACTTATTAAAATTAATAATTGGAAACTTCCATTTTACATTTCTGAATACCAGACAGCAATAGAACAAGCAACATGTAGCTAGTTCAGCAGCAGAGAAATCGCTGTCTAATGCAGCATACCAAAGTGCAGAACAAGTTTGACATTATGGTCAAACTTGTTCTGCACGAGACGGGAGTCCAGGTTAAACGGTGATGCAACTCTCATGCCTCATACACCGCACGATCCCAAGAGCTGCCTTTATTTAACACCACCACCACAACACACAGCGCACCGCACACCCAACCAACGGACATGCAAGTCTCGGTAACGGTGGCGGCAACACTACGCACAATGAAACAACACACAAACAATAAAGACCCCAAACCCGTTAACCCCACTTAACCTAACAGAAACAAATTGACAAAAGGCAATAAACCCCTTTTTCCCAACCGGCATCACGAATACCCAGACTCCCCGGGGGGTAGGAGTCGCCACAATATTTACCATCTGCAAATTCCGTTAGGAAAACCCCGTATTTTCCAAAGTGTCGAAATGCGCATGTGCACCGTAGTTGGCCCAGCCTCAGACAGAGTCTGACTTAAAACCCGTGTGTCTTGATTACAAAGATACTACAGTGAGCCCAACTCTTGACCCAAAACTCAACATTGTTGGTTGAACTAAATTGCATTGCACAGTTGACATGAATACTTAATGTTTTATATTCATTTTACTCAGAAATCATAATGAAACCAACAATTTTAAGTTTTCGTTTTTACAGTGAACGTTGACATCAGTCATAAGGCTAACTGGCTGGCGGCACTTTTAGCTAGTGACGGTTGACATCATTAGGCCAACTTGCGCTACTTTCAGGATGGGACGGTGCAAATTCAATGAGAAATGGTTTGAGGAGGATAAGTTTCGGGGGTGCTTGGACAAGGCAGGTGACTACGAGGCAAGGTGTCATTATGCCGAAGGTGGGAATACTAGGGGACCATGGGAGCAAAAAGCTCTTGAGTCCAACATGAGGTCGCAGAAACATTTCCGATACTCCGCGGCAGCTAGCGGGACTACACAGATGCCCGTATTATTTGAAAGAAGTGGACCGAAAAGTTCAGCATCCATGGCTAGTACTTCACATCAGACGGCGTAACCAGCTTTGTGTCGCCACCAGAAACCCAGAAGGCAGAGGTATTGTTGGGTTCTCCACACGGTGAGCAGACATAATTTCTTCCAATCGTAACGAGGACATTAGTAGCGTCTTGGCTGCAATGTTCCCAGATTCAGAGTTTGCGAAGTCGTTCACCTGTGGGTGAAAACAAGCGGCCTATCTTGCCAAATACGGCATTGCATCTTTCATAAAAAGAGAGCTGTCATGCAGCTTAAACGATAAACAGTACTTCCTCATGTTCGACGTGAGCAGGGCCGTAGCACCAAATCCTGGGCCCCTATACTATAGGTACTGATGGGGCCCCCCTGCGCCAGGTTGTTGACGGGGGGGGGGGGGGGGGGGGGGGTCCGGAGCGATTGTTGACGGGGGGGGGGGGGTCCGTAGCCATTGTTGACGGGGGGGGGGGGTGGGGGGGTCCGGAGCCATTGTTGACAGGGGGCTCCGGACCCCGGAGCCCCCCGGGGGGGCCCATGACGAAAAACAATTTTTTTTTTTTTTTTTTCGTCATGGGCCCCCCCTCTGCCTTGGGCCCCCCCACAACTGTCCCCTTTGTCCCCGCAGTCCGACGGCCCTGGACGTGAGTATGAACAAAACCACTAAAAGCAAACAGATGGATATCCATGTGAGGTACTGGACCAAGGACGACACAGACAGCCATGTCATATTGTGGTACTATGGATCACAGTTCATGCTGGATCATTTTAATGTAAGTATTCTACAGTAAACTAATTAAATTGTGTGTGTGTAGGGCTTTGACTATTGCCCAAAAATCATATTCGAAGTTTGTTTGTTTATTAATATTAATATTCAAATATATTCGAATATTTATTAATAATATTTTTGACCATTAAATTCCTTCAGTTATAGCTGGTTCAGACTACACTTCACTGCACTACGCTGAGTAGGAGTAACTACTGCATAAATTAATGTGATCAATAACAAGAAGAATGCTAATAAAGAAAACGATAGAAAATGGAGCAATCATCTATCTTAATTCACCATTTACAAAAGAAGAGGTACAGGCCACAATTAATTTAATGCCTACAAATAAAAGCCCAGGACCAGACGGTTTTTCGAATGAGTTTTACAGAGGGTTTTGGACTGAACTTCACCCCATTTTTTTTGGCATACATTTCAGTATTGCACAAAAGTGGCAAAGACCCTTTAAAGTGTTCGTCATATAGACCTATTTAGCCTTTTGGACCAATGATTTCCAAAATTATGACTAAACTACTAGCAAAAAGGTTAGAAGACATTTTACCTAAATTGAATTAATCCAGATCAAGCAGGGGTTTTATAAAGGGGAGGTATTCTGCTGACAATATAAGGAGACTCTTGAATGTAATAAACCATTTTTGACACTGGTCGGAAACCCTCTCTGCTCCTTGCACTGGCCCGGAGAAGGCCATACGACCGTGTCGAATGGAACTTTCATTTTCGCTATTCTTGAAAAACTCAATATGGACAGAATTTTATAGCGTGGATTAAATCAATTTATAATAACCCCAAAGCCGCTATTATTACAAATGGGACTTCGTCAGACTTCTTTGTATTAAGAAGAGGAACAAGACAAGGGTGTCCTTTGTCAAGTTTGTTGTTTTTGATCATAGTTGAATTGTTGGCATCATGTATATGAGACAATAGTGATATTAAAGGACTGAAAATCAATAACGAGGAACATAAAATATCCTTATTTGCAGATGATATAATTGTATGCATAAAAGAACCAGAACAGTCGTTAACATACTTATATAATGAAATTCAACAATTTGGAAAATACTCAGGATATAAAATAAATTTCAACAAATCTAATCCCTGTCTCTTGCACATGATGCCAACACAAACAATGCTCGGCTCATGTCCTTTTAACTGGACTCCCGAAGGGCTTTAAATACTTGGGAATAAGCATTACACCGCAGCTGGAGAACTTGCAGGGGTTTTTCTAGAAAAAAAAAGTAGCAGGGAGCAGACCCCTGCGCAAAGCCGAGGGAGCAACGCGACCTAGGCGGGGGATGGTGTGGAAGGGGGGTCAAAGGCGCGAAGCCTTTGAAAAAATAATGATTAAATGGTACATTCTGAGGCTATCTTAGAGAGAAATTCTAGCTCTTGTGGTCATCCTGAAAAACTAAAATACTATCAACTTTTGGTAGACTTGTACAACTTTACCCTGTAAATAAACACGACAAATTTCAAAAATATTGGCTAAACTTTTATTAAGTAGGACAAATCACAACAGCAGCCGTCTGTTCCTGAGACTGCCCCAACGGCTCACTGCCTTGTCAAAATCAAATTGATCAATTGCAGGCCCCTCAATACTGATCCTGAGGAGGTGGTTCAGGGTAGCGTTAGTCATGGTAGACCTACTGTGCCATGCCTCTATGGACCAAGTTTTGGGGCTCTAGAGTCAATAATGGCGACGCTATAGAAATGTTACTATTGTTGTCGTTTTCAGTTTTGCACTTTGCAGACGGTCCCTAAGCTCGCGGCTGAAAGCCGACTGCTCGTAGAAGCCAATGCAATTCAGTTTTGCACTTTGCAGACGGTCCCTAAGCTCGCGGATGAAAGCCGACTGCTCGTAGAAGCCAATGCAATTCACCGTTCGCTAAAGACGGCTCGTTTGGATGAAAACTATGTTGTAGCTGGTTCTCTGGGTTACTACACTTTTATTGGGCTAATTCGGCCGTGCAGCTGCCATTTAGTTCCCTGCTACGGGTTCCCTGGTAACAGGGAACCCTGTTCGACTGTTCGTTTTGCTCTCGCAAAACTCTTGATCAACACTCAGCATTAGTTTATTTCTGTCGTTCATTGAAACCGCTTTGTGCAGAGAGAACTGGAATGGTCTTGTATACTTGCTTAGCATCTTAGCGCCTAGACCAAAAACCCATTCAAATACATAGTAGCTAGCTAGCTTGCTGCTAATAACTTTAACGTTAGCATGTCGACTCGGTCTGGGAAACTCCAATTCGGATCGGAATATTTTTGGAGTAATTATAAGTTATTTGAGGATCAGACACATTGTCAGGTGGTGGTGTTGGGATATTTTCGCGGAGAAAAGATCGTTTTGAGAAATAGTGTATGTTGTACAGCAGCATGTAAGTACAGATCCAAGTCTGACAGGTTCAGTGGGCATTTCGGTAGGATGGCGCACGCCGGGAGTATCGGGGCGCAGCGCCCCTGTTCCCTTGTTTAGAAAAAACCCTGACTTGTATAAAGAAAATTACTGTCCCCTTATAGAAAAGATAAAAAACGATCTGTGTAAATGGTCCACACTTCCTCTATCCCTATTAGGAAGAGTATATGTGATAAAAGTGAACGTCCTTCCAAGATAAAATTTTATTTTTCAAATGTTACCGTGTTACCTATCTACAGAATTTTTTAATGCTTTAAATAGACATATTTCTAAATTTATTTGGTGCAACAAGATGCAAAGGATAAAACTACTGACTCTTATGAAGCCGGAGTCCATGGGGGGTCTCGGTCTTCCCAATTTTCAATATTATTTTTGGTCAGCTCAGTTACGAAATGTAGTGACATGGTCACTGGGAAGACAGGACTCACAATGGATTCAAATGGAAGCCAAATTAGTCGACCCTTTACCTTTGGACTCTCTCATATTTATAAAACAATTTACCAGAATAAAGGACATAGGTGACTGTTTCACTATTGTTAATACACTTCGAGCTTGGAAGGACAGTTCAAAAGAACTTGGTATTACCAATTATACTTCCACATTTTCTCCTATGTATCGTAACCCAGATCTATACAAAGACCTAGCGTCGATTAATATACAAAAATGGGCTCAGTTGGGAATAAAGCAATTCAAGGACTTGTTTCACAGAAAAATATGCAGTTGAAATCCTTTATAGAGTTAAGAATAGAATATGGCATTCCAAATACAGATTTCTTTAAAGGGACACTGTGTAAAAATTACTCCCATCTAGTGGTACAATTGGATATTGCATTCAAACTAATAGTGCTCGCTTGTTCAAAAACTACGGTGGGCAGTATGTGCCAAGAAGCTGTGTCATGACATCCAATACTACCTCATCGAGTCATTCGAGTGATGAGGTTCTTTATTTCAAACAAATTTCAAACTGCATTGAATCATTACTCATACATCATTAGTGTAAGCTAATGATGTATGACAAATGCGGAATGTTATACAGTCACTCAGAAGAGAAAACATGCTAAGATCTGGGGCCGTATTCACAAAGGATCTTAGGGCTAAAAGTAGGTCCTAACTGGCGAATTTAGGAGTAGCTCCTAAAAATAATGGGCGTGTCACTCTTAAATTTAGGACTCCTAACTTTTTTCACTAAGAGCAATTCACAAAGTATTTTAGGCCTAAAAGTAGCACCTAAGTCTAGGAGAGCTTAAAAGTCCTCAAGAGGACTCCTAACTCAGTAAGACCTATTCACAAAGAATCGTAAAATGCCTGCGAGACGAAATGTTAGGGTATTAAACTTGGTGTGGAGTTAGTGCGCGATGCAATAACATCCCAGACTAACAGTAATAATCCGATTAGTCCCGAAATAAAATGTTTGGTCACACTGGTGCTATTGACGGGACGCACATAAAAATAATTGCGCCATCAAAAGACGAGGACGTGTTCGTCAATAGGAAGAAAGTGCATTCCATCAACACGCAGGTTGTTTTTGATGCAAATTTTAACATAGCCTACTGGATGTTGTTGCAAAGTGGGCTGGATCTTCAGCTACCCATGATTCGCGCATTTTAATGATGAGCGGTCTGAGGCAGCTTTTTGAGATGTACCAGTTGGGTGTCACTTGCTGGGTGACAATCCATGCAAGATGTGGCTCTAGACACCCTACCTCAATCCACAACCGGGAGCACAGTGAAAGTATTTGTGATTACGCAGATTACGCTTATGCGTAAAACACATCGTATTGGCTCTTTGACGCCTTTTATTTGTTGAATCCATATTTATTATTGTTTACTGATTTCCTCCATATATGCTAGAGCACACAAACATACACGAAATGTTGTGGAGAGAGGAATTGGGCAGATGAAACGTCGGTTTCATGTCCTCTACGGTGAAATACGCCTCACCCCAGAGAGGGCAAGCACAGTAATCACTGTATGTGCCATTCTACACAACCAATGAATTTTGGCCGGTGTGGAACCGAGTGGACTGGCATTTAGGGATCACTTTGAAACACATTTTAGGTAAACACCTTGGCACAAATCAGTCAACAATTGTGTAGTTCATAACATTTATTTTCTTTAAAATTGTACGTATTTTTATTTTTTGCTTTCTGTCTTTCTTGAACGTGCAGGCTACAACGTCATTATCGTGGTCTGCACAAAATTGTCCATCATGCGTGTATTCTGCTAACTGCCATATAACTACTTAATAGGAAATTCATTTCTAGCCTAGGCTATTCCTTGTTTTTCGTGATTCAGTGGCTCGTCTGAACAACCAATCACCGAACTGACCGCTTCTAAACTCGTGCACGAGAATTGACGTGATCCATAAGCAACGGCGCGTCACTCTTAGTTCATTCTTATTGATTCATCATTAGTAAGATAGGTCTCAGCGGCTTTGGTGAAATAACTTATAAGAAAAAAACTCCTACGTAAAATGTTTTGGCGCGAGTTAGGAGCACTCACTAGCGGTAAGATAAAAAATGCTTTGTGAATACGGCCCCAGATCTTTACGAAATAGAAGAAATACTAATGCTGTCAACCACAATCAAAGGTAAAATTAGTGAAACTATACGACATCTTTTATAAAGATTGTCAATCATCCTTTGTACTTTGAATGAAGATTTGGGGAAACTGACCTTGCAATGAAACTTGATGAAAACACCTGGCAAAATATTTTGTGACAGAATACACTTTCCTTTCACAAGTAACAAAATCAAAGAAGCCAATTTTAAATTTATCCAGAAATTGTATTAAACTCCAATAAAAATGCATAAGATCTCCAGAGACCAACTCCTTGAACTGTCCTAGATGTAAAAACCAAAGAGGGGACATATATTCATATGTTGTGGCACTGTGAAAAATTGAAAGATTTTTGGAACTCAGTTTCACTCATTCACAAAGTCAGTATTGGAAATGCAATTCAATGCATCTCCGTGTGTTTACCTATTAAATGAATTGCCAGAGACCCGAATGGACTCAAAAAATACAGACTGTTAATTATTATGACATATTTTGCCAAGAAATGTATTCTTCTGTTTTGGAAAAATGACCCTTCCACCAACTTTTACAATGTTTCAGGATCAGATAGCCCACCTTCTCCCACTAGAAAAAACTGACTTTTGAAAAGCATAATAGAGGACAAATGTTCCAAAAACTTTGGTCTCCACTGATTTCTCAGTTAAACAGAGAAACCATTGATTGAAGGGTTAAAAAACAACAACAACAACTGTATGCTCTGTTCTATAATTGACCTGCCAACAAATTATAGATAATGCTAGTGGTTATTGTTATGATATATAGTCTGCTTTTGTGTGGTGTTTTTGTTTTTGTTTTGTTTTGTTTGTCTTTGTTATTATTGTATTGTCATTTTTGCTATGTTTGTCAAATTGTGAGGAGGGTTGTGGTGCGCTGTGGGACATGTCTGTATGTTACCTGTCTCACAAATAAAAAAAGAAAAAAAAGAAAATGGAGCAATATAATGGCGACAACTTTGGTGGAAATGTGGCAGCAACGTCTCTGCATTTTCAACCCAAGAACGAGTCCACAATCTTTTCTTCTTTTTCTTCCTTTCCGTCTCTGTGCAGAGGACCGCCAGCATAATGCCTAGTGCTAGGTACTCGGGATCCATTGTTGACGCTTTGTTGCTAGGCTACGTTGTTGCTGCGTCTACTTTGTATAGTTCATGTCACGCGCAACGCAACTACTGTGAGGAATTGCCGCATTGAGAAGATATAAAAACTACTGGAACCTTTGTGACAAAAATGTAAAAAGCATTTATGTTAGTTCTAAATCTTAGATTTTCAAAATAGCTTGCAAACGTGAATGATACAAAGTAGAGAGCATCGCACCCTCGAATATTGTAGTGTGGCCAGTCTTACGACGAGACAAGGCCCGATTTTCTGGCTCTGTGATCGTATAGTGTGACATGTTAAATCGTGGAGGAATGTCTGAGAATCGTGTAGTCTGAACCCAGACCTGGATTGGGCTTTGCAGGGTTTGTTTACCGGCTTTGCTATGGTTACCGGTCCTGCGTGTTCCAATGTTTTTTTAGGTATCTAATAAATCGCTGTCTTATCAATACTTCATTCACTGCCTCTTCCGTGGGCATTACAATATTATGAATAGACTGCCGGGTTCTCCAACGTCTCTCCCTCTGTTCTTGGGCTGCCTAATATCCGTTCGAATTTTGATTTATTTGTTAATATTCGAATTATATTCGAATATTGTGTGTGTGTGTGGTCATCACTGTCACATGGACACATCTGATCCGCATAGAAAAGGATATAGAAAAGGAATAGAAAAGGATCATATATATGCCTCAATCGGAATACAATTATTTGTTCGGAATATAATTCTATTCGGCATGTATACACTTATTCCGATTAGTTTGGGGTTTAACTTAGAGCAGCTGCAGTATTTCTCAATTGGCCCACTCCGCACACCAAACTTGACCGCTGTCAAGGACGGTGGATTTATTGCCTAATTCACGTCTTTGTTATCACTCCGTAGTAGTTACAGTAGTCCGATGACTTATCAACCCCAGCGTGTCCGGTTGCTAAGCGACGGGACATGGGTGTTTATGGGTGACACGGGTGGATTCATGTGATTGCGTATCTTCTTGTCCGCACGCTTCCGAGATAACTTTGCAAGAGTACTACTAACTACTACTAGTACCACTACACTCAAAATTAGCTTGATGTGTCTTATAAGTGACTCAATAAATTCCCTTTTCTATCAAATCATTTTTCAGACATTTTTTGGGTCTTAATTTATGTATGTGTTGGTCTTAAAAAGGTCTTAAAAGGTCTTAAATTTGACTTTAAAAATGGTGCAAGAACCATGCTCTCTCTCTCTCGTTTCGTTCTGCGGAGTACGAAAATTGTCTGAAACTCTCCCATTCAAAATCCATTGAATAACAATTTGTTCTGTGTCGCACGGTTATTTTTTTTATTTTTTGAGGGCTGCTTTGAAATATTGACAGATATAACGGGGGGGAGAGGGAAGGGCTGCTCCCTGCAACTTACACCCTCTCTCTCTCTCTCTCTCTCTCTCTCTCTCTCTTTCCGTTTTGTTGAGCATGTTAATTATCTGAGAAACGCTGCCATTCAAAATGCATCGGTTTACATTTCGTTCTGTGTGGAGCACGTTCGTTTCAGTTTTTGAGGAGGCCTGCTAAATAAAAACAGAAATATTGACATCTATGCACCTAGAGGGTGCACTGTACTGTCTCTCTCTCGCTCGTCTGAAAACAATCCCATTCAAAGTGCATTGGTTTACATTTCGTTCTGTGTAGCACGAAAACATTGGAGAAACGCTCCCATTCAGAATGCATTGGTTTACATTTCGTTTTGTGTAGCACGAAAAAAGTCGGGCAATCGTGCTCTGGAACACGATTCAATAGATTAACGTTCGTGCGCATGAGCACGAAATCGCGTGATACCGGGTTGTATAATTGAACAAATAATATATAAATATTAGGGATGCACCGATTGTGAATTTCTTGGCCGATACGATACCGATGTTTAAAATAACAATTTGGCCGATAGCCGATACCGATGTTTTTTTGTTGTTATTAGTCCCCCTTTTGTGCCAGGGAAACAAACCCTAACCCCCCACGCAGGCACGCAGACAAGCACCTTGTATACACGCACACACAATGACACAGCGAGAGGCTTTTATGATTTGTATGAAATCAATCGGTTTATTTCTGCGCCATCTGCGCCATCAACATCAAAATTATTTCAACATGGGCTTAGGCAGATAGGCCTACATGCGCCGAAAACAGATCGCTATTTATTTTACTATGGAAACTATGGCCAAAAAAAGAAGGTGTCTTTTTACAATTTATTTTTTACCAGCATTCGTAGTGTTGTACAGCTGAGAAATGGTCCGCCAAAAATGTTGGCATCGCTTAGCAACCGAGGCGCTTGCGGAGTGATACAACAGAAAAAAAAAAAAAACAGTGGACAGCATAATGGCTAAATGCCATTTCACCCTGGTTAGACCTGACCCTAGGCACAACCAGCTGACTAGTGTCAGTAGATCTAAGTGACCTGTTAGGTTTGTAATAGATTAGCATATCTGAGATGCAGTAGTAGTCTATTTTATTATAGTGGTATACTGTGATGATTCCCTCCCAGCCTCATACACACCCCTCCCGCCTGTGCGTGTACGTGTGTGGCTCTCAGAGGTGGGGGTAAGTCACTCATGTGCAAGTCACAAGCAAGTCTCAAGTCATAACCTTCAAGTCTCAAGCAAGTCCCAAGTCACTGTGGTGAGAATCAAGCAAGTCACAAGTCAAGTCATTGCTCAGGTCAAGCAAGTCACAAGTCAAGTCATACAAAAATCTGATCATCTAACCCAGTTTCCACATTTAAAAATCGGTAGAGTGAGTGGTTTATAAGTTGAGTTTTATTTCAACATTAACAAAAAAAATGTCTTAACAATAACTCAAACTATTCAAAACATTCCAAAACCATTATGTGAATAGGCCCAAAACTGAAGGCAGCTCTGTCCATCACAAATGTCCAGGTAGTGGTTCAACTGAATTTGGGGACTGGAACTTGAACCCTCTTAATTTTTTTGCGGTATGCTGAGAACAGCCCAGTCTGACGCTCTGGCTCTGATGGTGTAATTTTACTTGAAAATTACTTGAAATCATTATTATAGCCCACTTACAGCCACTGAGTTAGAAGTAGCCTACTGACATGAAAATCGTACTGCACTCCCCCTCCCCCGCTCCCCGCGAGTGACCACTTCGTGCACGTGCACATACTCAAAGCTCGTGACCCAGAGCAAGCTTCTGTTTCCTGCGGTAGCTACTGGAGCTAGCTAACTAGCTAATCAACATTTGGACCTAGCACTAGAAGACAACCCTAAACTCCAACCTAGCTAGCCTGGCTCACTCTCGCGCATCTGTGTTCGCGCTCTTGCGTGATTGCGCGTCCATGTTCTTGGAATGGGTGGAGTCAGAGTCAGCGTTGAACGAGAGGGGGTAGGACCATTTGAGTTGTGTATTTTTAAAATCGGCTGGCGTATCGCAAATCCCATATCCAACATTTAATCTAACTTTAAAAAAGTCATTTCGAGTCATCTGTCTCAAGTCTAAGTCAAGTCTCAAGTCATGAAGACCAAGTCAAAGTCAAGTCGAGTCTTTTATCAGTGTTAGTCAAGCAAGTCTCAAGTCCTCAAATTTGCGACTCGAGTCTGACTCGAGTCAAGTCATGTGACTCGAGTCCCCCATGTCTGGTGGCTCTTATGGGGTGTCGCACCACACTCATTAACGCAGGGGTCTACAACCCGCTGCATGGATTTAAGAGTGCAACGAATATCAACAATCATGGAAAGCTGAAAAGGCTTATCAGTTTTAATTAACAGTATTAACAAATAGAACACAAAAATTACAAGTTGTCCTTTGTATATCTATAGTAGCAATAGCACCTGCTAAACAAGGTCAAAATCTACTCAAAATAATTTAATAAACTGTTTACAACCATGGCTAACCAATGCTTGAGAAGGAGATGAAAGGAGACTAATGTTTCACTCTTTCAATTGCTCTAATTTCAGCTCTAACTGTTGTTATCTAACATACCATATACACAATTTATATGCATATCAATTGTGTATACCAACTGCATGTTGGCTGACATTTACCTAACTTTCTTTCCCCCCACTCTAACCAAGGATGCCTGTTTTTAAATTCCCTAGCCTGACACTCAGTCCACAAGGCTTGCCAGGGTTCTCATCTAAAAGTATAATCTAAAAGGAGATATACAGTGGCATTAAAACATAGTCTTCTGTTGACTACTTGTTATGTGGTATACACATTAATATGGGAGGACTGGACACACACACACACACACACACACACACACACACACACACACACACACACACACACACCACACACACACACACACACACACACACACACACACACACACACACACACACACTTCTGTAACAGAGACAGGGATTGGGCAGTAGTTCATTTGCATCAACGCTACAGACACCAGAAACAGCGCATTCTGAAGGGACTGAAACAGAGGGGAATAGCGGTAGATCATATTTTTTTCCAGCAAACAGCTTCAAAAACATGTTATCTGGAACTCAAATACTGTGTTTACTTGTTGGGAAAACACCATAATATGTCTCCTTTAAACTAAATTCTGAATTCTACTGGAAGCCAATGCAAAGACCAGAGGATGGGTGAGATGTGTTCTCTTTTTTGGGATTTTGTTAAAATTCTGGCAGCAGCATTTGGAATTAATTGCAGCCGCCTGATTGACTTTTTGAGGAGGCCAGTGGAGAAGGCATTGCAATAGTCAAGCCTGGACGATACAAATGCATGCATGAGCTTCTCTAAGTCCTGCTTAGATACATAATCTCTGATGTTTACTTTATTTCTTAGGTGCCAGAATGCTGTTTTAGTTGTGGCTTTAATATGATCACAAAACTAACATCCGAATCCAAGATAACACAGAGAATTTTTACATTGTTTGTTTTCTGAAGGCTTTCAGACTCCAAGTAGGCACTGAGCCTCAATCTCCCTTCTTTATTCCCAAACACAAATATCTCAGTTTTATCTTTATTTAATTGTAAGAAACTATTTTGCATCCAGCTATTCACTTATTAAATGGACAGGCATAAAGAATTAATATGACCAAAGTCATTAGGTGATAATGCGAGGTAAATCTGGGTGTCATCTGCATAGCTGTGGTATGTTATGTTATACTCATGAAATATTTGGCCTAAGGGGAGCATGTAGAGTATAAAGGCCCACTATGCTGGCCATTTCTTCGCTGTTTACTCGGTTTGCGCTCGTATTTTTCTCTACACAGCTCCCCCTACAGTTTCAAAGCAGACATTTAACAAAACTGTCGTAACAACTCGTTGACGACCCTTCCCTATCAACTTCTACTCTAGCCATGTGCATTTGTTTTCAAAGAAGCCGGTGAATGCCTGGAGCCATGTCCAAGGTAGGTGTTCATCAAGAGTAGACAAAGTTATGCATTTTGAAAAAGTGCATTTGTGTTACAATAAACCCATTCTTTTTTATAGTTGACGGGGAGATGTTATATCCTAGATTAGAATTGTTTTATCTTTGGTTATTGAACATAACGATCAGTGTAAGAGTGTTGGCCAACATAATACATAACGATAGCATGCGCAACAATTGGCACAGCAATCGTACATTTATGTTTCTGCTCAAGTACGTTACTTGTGTACGGAATTACAGGGAGATGGATTCCCTGTTTACACAAGGACGCTTGCGGGTAAAAACGACAAAATATTTTATCGGAAGTGCCTTTCGTTTAGATGGTGACAGCGTTTTTAGGGCTTAAAATCGCAAAAACCTGAAACCACCCTCCAGAGTGGAAAACTTGAATACGCTCGCCGTAGCGTTTCTGTTTACACTGCCAAAACGCAAAACTCTACTCAGGTCGCGTACACGTTTAAGTCACATACATGCGCCAGTACAGGGAAATTGGATTATTTCCATGCGTCGGACCGGTTTTGTGTTCTGAAATAAGGAGGCTTGCAGTAGCAACCGGGCTAGCTTTTATGCAGCTCACAACAATACAGTCAACGCATGTCCCTCTCCACTTGAATGACTACATTTCTTCCTGAATCACAACAGTACTTTTCCGGTCTCTAGCGCAATCTGCTGGCCGGATGGTATCGTACCATCTCGCTTTACATAACAAATGAAGATGTCTAACAACTTTATAAATGTATCTCTGGCTATTAGTATAGCAAGCCTTGTAAACATGAACATGTAAGCGGAAACTCACATTCGGAATGCACAAGTTGTGTGTTTCCTACACAGGTGTAACATATCAACTTATCACACAAGGATACTGGTATGATCTATTTACGAATCAACTTTTCAATACTCAACCATCATCAGTGTCCAAACTATTCCCTGTCGTTCTCAGGGCACACACAGTCTTTGTATCTCAAGGGTTTTCCGTACATTGGATCTGGTCCTAGTGTGCAGACCTTCTGCGTCCTGTGAACCTTTTCGTACCACTGCCCCCTCTGCGACCTGTTGTTCTGTTTCAGAGGAAGGCTCTGTCCAACGCTGGCCCCGGACAAATGTCCTTTTGGTTCCTGTGATATTTCTTTCCATTCACCAGAACTACATAGGAACGTTCACTGAGTTGGTCTATGCACATCCCAGGGACCACCGTGTGTCTTGGTCCTTGGGGTGAAGAAGGACTCTCACTGTTTGACCATGGATGAGAGCAGTCATGTTCCGTGCCCGGGCATCATAGTGCTGTTTCACTGTCTGTCCCCTTGCCTGCTTACTTTCAGTGACATTCTGTACCCCTTTGGGCATTAGTTGTGTTTCTCTGATGGGCAGGACTGTGCGTGTCCGTCGGGGCATGAGCCTTTGCACTGGGGAGCTACCAAGTCCTTCCGTTGGAGTGTTCCTCCATGCCAGAACAGCTTTCCATGGATCACTTCCCTCAAGGGATGCCCTTTTGAGCAGCGTTTTGGCAATTTTGACAGCAGACTAAATTTTTCCATTGTTCTGGCTGTGATAGGAGGATGACGTATCATGTCTAAAGTCCCAGTCCATGTCTACTGAATTGTCTCTTGCAGCAGTCAATAACGGTGGATGCAGTGTAGTCTCTCAGTTCTTCTAGCTCACAATAGTCAGAATAATAATCCACCATGATGAGGTATGTGCTTTTGTTTAGAGAGAACAAATCCATTCCCACTATAGACCATGGGATGTGAGGGACTTGATGGGGAATCAGTGTTTCTTTCTGTTGTCGTCGCTGGACTGAGTTGCAGGTGGAACAGCTGCTGATGAAGTTACTTATGTCTTTCGTCATGTCCCGCCAGAAAACAGTCCCACAAGTTTTCCGGAGGCTGGCCTCTATTCCTGAATGGCCAGTGTGAATCTTTGCCAAGAACTCGGAGCACAGTACTGCAGGAATGAGCACTCTGTTCCCTTCGAAAATGAGGCCCTTGTCTATTGTGGGCTCTTCTTTGTATGTCCAGAAAGGCTGTACTGACTGCCCTATGTGTTGTTTATACTCTGGCCAGCCTCTGCTGATGCTTGCCTGAAGTGTCTGAAGCACTGGGTCCTGTGCTCTGTGCGTCTCTAGCATCTGATTGGTGAAGTTTATATCACAGGTATGATTCACCTGTTTGAGTTCTGGGTGGGTGAGGCCCATGGCATAGACTGTTGTTGGGGTTTGCATTTGGGCGTGTTCTGTATTCGCTAGAAGTGTCCTGGACAGGAAGTCTGCAATGTGTGGCTCCTTGCCTAGCTTGTAGATCACCCGGAGCAGGTATCTATGTAGCCTGAGCATCATCCGCTGTAGCCTCTTTGGTGCTGAAAGCAAAGACTTCTAAAAGATAGTTTCAAGTGGTTTATGATCTGTATGAACCGTGACATATTCTCTGCCATGCAAGTAATGGTCAAACTTATCACATACAAAAACAAACTTTTTCAATCTGCGTGTACCTTTGTTCCTTGTCCGTCAGTGTTCTAGATGCGAATGCCACTAGTTGCCCATTCTGTAAAAGGGCCACTCCCAAGCCTGTCTCACTAGCATCACCTTGCAGCGTGACTTCTTCCTGGAGGTCATAGTATTTGAGGACTGGGTGGTGCGTGATAAGGCGCTTAATGGTCTCCAGCGCTGCTTCGTGTGCTGGCAAACATGTCCAGTCTATATCTTTGTCGGTCAGACGTCGGAGAGGCTCACACACATCTGATAGGCTAGGGAGGAACTTTGATAGATAGTTCACAAACCCTAACAGTCTCTGGAGAGACTTGACGTCTTTCAGTGTCTGCATTTTCTGCACAGCTGTAATCTTGTCAGGATCTGGACGCAGGCCCTCTGATGTGAGGCGATGACCCATCGCCTCACAGTGGGAAGTTTCAGCTTAGGCTTTTTTTTGTTGAGCTTCAAGTTGACTTCTCTGGCTCTTTGCAATAGGGCTTCAACATTTTTGTCATGGTCTGCCATGGCGTCCTCGTCGGTGTCTCCACAACCATACACCAAGATGTCATCTGCTATTACGCTCACACCTTTCAGGCCCTGAAGTGCCTCGTGTTTTCTCCTCTGATATTCCTCCGCTGCTGGTTTTATACCAAATGGCATTCTCAGCCATCTATATCGTCCTTCCGGTGTCCAGAATGTGGTCAGATAACTGCTTGCTTGATCCAGTCGCACTTGCCAATAGCCATCTTTTGCATCTAATACTGAGAATATCTTGGCCTTTGCTAATTCCGGCAGTATTTCTTCTACTGTGGGCATCTGGTAGTGTGATCTCAGTAGGGCCTTGTTCAATGGACCCGGGTCCAGGCATATACGTAGCTTGTCTTTCTTCTACGTCACCACCATGTTGCTGATCCAGGGTGTCGGCTCTGTGAACTTGGCTATGATCCCATTCTGTTCCATTTCCCTTATGGCTGTGGTTAATCTCTCTTTTATCAGGATCGGCGTCCGCCGTGGCAACTGCTGCACAGGCCAGGTGTAACTCTCCCTTGTGGCATCCCAGTCCGTCGAAAACATCTTCAAATGTGGAGATGATTTCTTCTGCTGTTTTGGGTGTGACTGTGTCTGGGAGATCATTTTGGGTGTTGAAATTATATATGACATGCTTTGGGTCTATGTGAATTAGGTTCAGTCTCTGGCAGGTGTCGGCTGAAAGTAACGGTATTTGTGATGTCTCCATTATCTGCAATTTGAGAATGTGCGTTGTGCCATTACGCTCGGTTTTGAGTTCATATTCTCCTCTGGGTCTTATCAGTGTGCCATCATACAACTTAAGCATTGCTTTGCTGGGTAACAGAGCTGGGGTACTGTCCTGTAGTGTGCATTGTAGGTCAGTGAAACCCATTATATTGACCGTAGATCCTGTGTCCAGCTGACATTTTAGAGTCTGTCCTGGATCATACTCCAGTGACTCTTCATTGTCTGTGGCTAGCTTGAGATTCACAAAACATTTGTTTGAAACATTGTCTAGACCAGGCATGTCCACAGTCCAGCCCGCGGGCCAAACTTGGCACGGGGTTATATTTTATATGGCCCGCGGCTCCCTTTCAAAAATGTATAATTTATGGCCCGCCAGCCCGCCACTGTTGCAATTTCTCTTTTCACCACATGGTGACAGTACCATTCTGGCGTCAGCCACGGCCACGACCCGCATGAACCTGACCCCTCCCCCCCACAGGTAGGCTAATAAGGGTTAGCAATTGCATGGACGTATTCCTACATCATGGCTGCTGTAGATATATGTAATGAGCAAGCAATGATTTTACGAGTTAAAAATAAATCAAATCCACTATAAAATGTAATTAGCGCTAAAATTGTTAGGTGCAAATAACTAGTATATCATTTAAATCAACTCATACATTTAAGTTATCTTGATTGGGCTTTATTTTCATCAGTTAATAAATGTAAGTACAACTCAATAGTATATCAGTTAAAGCAAACTATACATTTAAATAATCTTGATTTGGCTTTATATTCAATCAGTTCATAAATGTCAGTACAACTCACTATATCAGTTAAATCAACGTATACATTTAAGTAATCTTGATTGCAGTTTATATTCAATCAGTTCATAAAGGTAAGTACAACTCACTAGTTTTGTAGTTGCATCGAAAAAGAAATGTATGTTACTTATAATGCTATTTAAGTTTAATCAACTATTGAATTTATGTAGTATTGACTCGAGGTTAAGTCACCTGACAGTTTCAAGTAATATGGACTGAAGATGGAGTTGAGTGAAATAGTAATATCTATTTAAGTTAACTTATTGTCTTGGTTGTCTTGACATACAATTTCAAGGCAGCATGGACACTCCGATTTTTAAGTTGAAACAACAAGTTCGGGTTTACAGTGTAAATTGTTGTTAGTTTCCTATTGTTCTGAGTTAATGAAGTTGAAGAAAAGACAATATTATTATTTTGACTTCAATTGTTGCAATACAGTATATGTGAATTTGGTATGGTCAAAAAGTAGTCAACAAATCATACATGGCTTCTCTAATTAACTTGGACAGCTATTCATCAATGCTTGTTCCTTGTGTGGTGTGATATACAAGTTGTCAATGAGACTTTTTTCTTCTAGCATTTTTATTGTCAAATTGAAGTCTATTGCAGACTATTGCATATCGTTAAATAAAAATGATGAAATGCAATTAATTTGTATCTGACTTTATTATGGTCCAAAGATATGATGGGAGAGGCATTCGGCCCTCGAGGTATTTAAAAATTTCAAATTTCGGTCTAGACAGTTCACTTGAGAGACGTACCACATTGCAACTGACCCCTCTGACTGTGGCTGTCATCCTCTAATAGATTCACCTGAGGTTTATTCTGTGCACTCCTACACACCCGGGCAAAATGATTTATTTTCCCAAATTTCTTGCACATGACTTCGTATGCAGGGCATTTGGCTCTTACGTGCATCGATCCACAGTACTGACAGACTGATACTTTATCTTGCCTCTGCTTGTTGTTACTCTGCTTGTTGTGGCCTCTTCTGGGCACGTGGTTCTGACAGACGTTCCCGGGAGGCATATCTGTGCCTTGATTCTGAATTGTTCCCCTCCTATTTTCTCAATCTGGATTTGTGTTTGTTTACTGGAGCGACACATGTCAATAGCTTTCGTCAGGGTGAGATTGGGTTCTCTAAGCATGCGCGCCTGTGCCTTGAGACGACAACAGCGACCTCCGTGGAGGCTACGACTCCTCAGCCCCTATCGTCAGATGTTGACAACGCGATCCAGGAACTGTACCAGCGGAACAGTGAAGGACTCGATGCTCAGCAGAGTCAACGGCTGCGAGACCTGCTCCAGCAGTTTACAGACATTTTTGCTGCACGAAATCAGGACAGCACCCAAACTAACCTGGTGCAGCACTCAATTGACACTGGCACGGCCCTGCCCATTAGACTGCGAGCCCGCCGACTAGGGTTCGCCAAACAAGAAGCAGCAGAGCAGATGATCCGGGAGATGGCAGAGGCGGGGGTGATACAGCCATCCAACAGCCCCTGGGCTGCCCCTGCCCTCCTGGTCAAAAAGAAGGACGACAGCTGGAGGTTCTGTGTGGACTATCGTCACTTGAACGATGTAACCAGAAAGGACTCTTATCCCTTGCCCCTCATAGATGACGCCTAGGGTCTCAGTGTTTCAGCTCACTAGACCTGCGGAGCGGCTACTGGCAGGTGGAGCTGGCACCAGATGCAAGTTGACAGTTGAGCTTGGTGGTGGTTACGGTAGACTGGAGGATTCAATAAAGTGACTTAAAGAATATAGCACGTCTCTGCTTTTGATATTTGCCACAATAAGTTCAGAAATGTTAATGCAATACTTTTGGGGGAATTCACCTGAACTAAGTAATTTCATTGAACATAATGTTGGATACCTGCGAGAGTATGCTGCGATCTTTATAGCTCCATGGCTGGCACGCGGTGGGTCCCAGTGTAATTTGAGAAATGCATCCCTGCCGGCGATTTTCATTAAATTAGGAAATTATGTGCGGAACTATTTTGTCCCGCCCACGGGATCTACGGATACAAATACTTCTGCTACACATTTACCACCTAGACGTGTTGCAAAACAACCTGCAAAAAAAACCCACAGCTGAGACTTGCAGGAGCAGATTCGAGCAGTTGTAAAATGGATTGGTGCTCCCTCATTAAAATGCTGAATTAACGTAGCGTTCTTTATCATTTTATTTGTGAGGAAATTTTTCATAGATTCATTACTTCAAATTTGGGTTTACGAATGCAAACCTTTTGGGCATGTTCTCAGATTATGAAACACGGGTGTGCGAATGTGTTTTGCACCAACTGCGCTGCAATAATTGTAGCAAAAGGATTTGTGCACCTGTAACACAGATTTGCGTACTCGTAGACCCTATTTTGTGTTTACAATGGTATAAAAAATATTTACGACTACATATGTACTGTTACACATTTGTGACAGTTGCCTTTACTCTCAGTTTGGCAAGGACAGGTATGGTGGGCAAGGGGTTCTGATGTATGAGAGACTCGCTGAGAAACTAGTTCAGTACCAGGCTGAAAATCCAGAAGCTACAACTTGTCATCAAATATATGAGGGTGTTAGTAAGCCTCTCATAATTGCCATTGTAACACCTCTGATGAATCGTGTGCACAAGGAAGTACAGCAGTCTGGTGAATTGTTTTTTGTGGATGCGACTTCCAACACAGAAGAGCACAATCTGAAAGTGTTTGTAATGTGCACACACAGTGTATCTGGAGCACTACCACTTGGTATCTTCATCACTAGTGATGAGCAAGAAAGCACACTTAAACAGGGTTTTGAAATGCTTCGCTCCTGTTTACCTCAGCATGCGTTCAATGGCCGTGGCCCAGAACAAGGACCCCAAGTCATCCTCACAGACAACTGCAAAGAAGAAAGAAATGCACTGAAGTCTGTTTGGCCATCTTGTGTTTTACTCCTTTGTATCTTTCACATGCTCCAGCAGGTCTGGAGATGGCTTCATGAGGGTAGCCATAATATCAACCAATCAGACAGGCCCCATATCCTAAACCTTTTTAAGAAGTCCCTATATGCCCAAACAAAGCAAGAATTCAACAACTGTTTCAGTGCACTTTTGAATGATGACCAATGCAAACGATACCCAAATCTACTGAGTTATCTACACAATCTGTTCAAAGACAAAGAAGCTTTTGCTCTATGCTTCAGAACAGAACTACCTGTTAGAGGCAATCACACGAATAACTTTGCAGAGGCCCAGTTTCTGGTTTTGAAGGATGTGATTCTACGTCGTACAAAAGAGTACAATGTTGTTGGGCTACTGGACAAGCTGACAATTGATCTGGAAGACCATTACAAGAATAAGCTGCTCAGTATTGCTGATGGAAGTTATGATGGTCTTTACAGGCACCGATTCATGGGGAAAGGAAAGGATGGAAGCACAGGCTTCAAAGTTCCAGATAAAAAACAGCTGGATACCTATCTCTCCACTGTGAGAGACTTTGGCAACAACATCTTCAAAGTTGGAAGCGCTTCAGATACCAGTCAAAGGTATAGTATCAAATCTAAAGATTTAACTGATCATGTATTTACTATTTTCACAATTTATGTAGCAACTGAAAATTCTCCCTTTGAGTTATGACCCATTTTGCAATGTTTGCCCATGCAATTAAATAATAATAATAATAATAATAACAATAATAATAATATTAATAATAATAATACAAACAGTACTATAAAAAAACAAGAAAAAGGTTTTTAGAAGTGTCACGTGATGTTGGTGTGACGTTGCCCCCTAATGGTCTACATGTTTTGCCATACCACCTGATGTGATGGGACAGAACCTTTGTAATTTATGCTATGATATTAATGTAAAATGTGCTTTATTATTTTTCAGTTACACCGTGGACATGAGTCTTGGAGTGTGTAGCTGCCAGACTGGTAAAGATGGGACCCCATGCAAACACCAGTATGTACTGTGGATGGCAAATGTAGCACACTGTATTAATTTCATCCCCGTTACCAACCCAAACAGTAGACAAAAATTGGCATGGATAGCATTAGGGAAAACACTTCCTGTTGATAGTTACAATTCCTTACGCTCTTGTGATGTGGGTGGTCAGAAAGAGCTTGCACAAGGCGACGGTCTTCCCAGCGAGGCATCCACTATCATGGGAACAACACACTGCTCGACTCCTGTGGAGATAGAAAACCCTGACTCTCCAGCTGATGTTATTGAAGCCGCAGAACATTTGTTGCAAACCAGCTGTATGCAGATACTCCAAAAGCTTCAAACCACCAGAGATCTTAATTTGGCAAAAGGGATAGTTAAATTTTCAAAAAGAGTAGAATCCCTAAGCTCTGCAAGAGCTATGCAATCCAATTTGGTGAGTGCTCTTTATAATTTTGGGGCTAGCGAGATCAAGAAAACAGGAATGGGCAAGAAAATCAAGGTCCAACCAAACAGAAAAAGGAAGACTGGGAATGGGAGTCGTCAAGCGGTACCCAAAGGACGGCCAGTGCAGCTACATGAGCCCAAAAGAAAACGCACACACACATTTACTACAGCAGTGCAGTCAAATACCAACACTAGTAAGAAGTCTGGGACCCATACCATGCAATCAAAGACAAAGCATTTAAAAAGAAATAAATAAAAGAGACTGGGCAAACTGGACTGGGGCATCAACTGTAGAATTTAATAGGGAGAATGTAAATACTCAATATTTTGTAAATGTATACAATGAATTCACTTTTTCGTGCAGGCATTTGCGTGTCTTGCCAGGTTTCTTTTTTCAGCAAAGTTTTTTTTGCAGTGGTCACATTGGTATTGTTGTTTGTGGTTCTTGTTTTTGTGTCTCCAGTTTTTTTTCATGTTGAAATGTTTCATTGCAAATGTCACACACACATTCATGGCAGCCTCTTTGATGAAATTTTAAATCCTTCTGTCTTGTGAAGGTTATTTGGCAATTGGGGCATTTATTTGGCTCTGCCAACCCTGTGTCCCTGTCCTCCCGCTCTTGTTGGGCTTTGTCTTTCCAATCCTATAAATATATATATCAAAAATCAAGGTTTGCCTTTGCATTTGTTGCCTTTTCTACAATACTGAATTTCTCTCTCAAGACATATACATACACCAACATCAATTTACTTCATGTCTTACTTGTGAATCTATTATTATTATTATTATTATATTACACTTAGCTGATGCTTTTATCCACTTACAATCCTCTGATGTTAAGTCCACCTTAAACATTAGGCCACGGCTGCCTTATGCATGTGACAATAAGCTTATACTTGTGTCCATTTCATTATTTATTAAGAAATTATGGTAGCAGCTAGTGCATACAGAACCTTGCGTACTTCTGAGGGCAAGTTTTTCCACATTCTCCCAGTCACTTTGGAAACGTGTCCAATGTCTGCTTCATTTCCCCCATTTCCAAGATCTTTTATGACATCGGACTGTTAAACATAGCAATGGCAAACGGTGTTACATGGCAACCATTCATATGGAGGGAATATATTTCTTGGCGGAAGAATGATAATCTATGAATATATCGTTACATTTTTCGTTGCTGTGCCTTTGTTTAATGAAATCTTGCTAGATCAACGTAGTAACCGTTTAAGAAAAGCAATAAGCCACTCAAGTCTGTGCTTTGTAGCCTACTGTATGTCACGGTCTCTCCCACCGGATCCTAGCTGCCACTAGTTTTCTCTGTTTGTCTTGTCTGTCTGTCATGTTCTGTCTCATGTACGGGGGCGTGGCCTGCTGAACTCCCCAACCCAGCCACGGTGATCACCCGCACCTGACCGTCATCACCAATCACGCCCACCTGTATATCTTCCCCAGGTTTTCAACCATTCGTCGCCAGATCGTCAGCTACACTTACCTAGTTAAGTTATCCTCCGACCTTTCTAGCCTTTTCCTAGTTATTCTCATTGTTCTCGTTCACCACTCGACTCTCCTCTCCTGCAGGAATACCAGTTCCTCCGAACCGTCGAGGGTGACTATCTGTTCCGGCAATCCACCCGACCCACCATCTCCGGATCGCCACAGACCTTCTCCTCTGCTCTGTGTAGCAATAAACTGGTTAATTGCTACCAACCTCGTCCTGTTGTCATTTGTGCCGTGCGTTTGGGTTCACCCCGTCTTGACCCGTAACACTGTATAATAAATCCCCTTAGCTGTTCGATTAGCCTACAGTATAAAGCACGGCCTCTCGGGGCTTATTGCTTAAATATAATATAATACATATAATACAATATAATGCTAAATTATACCGCAACTGCCTGGAAAAATGTATTCCATCCTGTCGGCTTTTTAATGGATTTTTTTTTTGCACCTGCAGAGTCAGCACCGCTATGTTCCGCCATTTTTTCATAATAACAGGACCGACCTTACGTTGTGACGTCAGGAGCGACGTTGAATGGCATCGACCCTTTCAGATGGCAACAACCGTTTACGAAAGGGAAATCTGCGACGGCGACACAGACGTCTCTACCAAAGAGTGTGTGATCGTCTGCAGCCGCATTTTGCGCAAAGGGAGACCGGTCAACATTTTAATTGTTTAATACTTTAAGCACAAAAAGTTTTATTTTGCTTAATGGTTTAGTTCGAAATGTTCAATTTCAGCTCAGTGAAGCACTTTAAACACCTTATTTTTATTTTTATTTATAATTGTGCTTCAAATAAAGACACGCATTTCTCTACACCTTATTCTTGTTTAAAAATCATTCACATTATATTAAAGTTATAAACAGAGATACAAAGTTGACCTCATGGCGTCTGGAGCCCTGTGAAGTAGGCCTACTGATAAATGTAATGCATTCGTTATCCCACCCACCCAAAATCACCACCAGCCGTCACTGCATATAAATTACATAGATATCTATATAATATAATACATATTATCACGGCCAAAAGCTGTGTGCGCCTCCAGACGATATTATGAATCACAAACGACTTTGTCGGGTTCTGCGACGTCTCTGGTTCTTCCACTTTCACATTAACCTGAAGTCGATTGAAACGCGCGCTGCCTGCTGGCGGCTGCCCGCTGCCGGGCGATGGTGCCTCGCGGCAACCGGCGGCATGTCGCAGTTCATGTACTTCAGCGAGTCAAAGCCAAAGTTCCTTTCCCCCAATTCCTTCTCAACCATGGCTCAGATAACCCCCACAACAGTCTCGTTGTGTAAATACAAGACACGTCAAAGAACCGACAAGAAACACAGTGTGTGTATTCACACACACACATGTGGCGCTCGCACGGTCGAGTCTCATTGGTGGGCCAACGTCTCTGGGCGGGCCAGGCAGAGTAAGGGGAGGAGCTTAGATGCTTGACGACGTCCTAAATAAAGACATTCCAAATCAGCGCGCTTGAGCCTCCGTTTTTTCAAAGGCGAGCATAACAGCTACTGCTCGTTTTACACCAAACGCAAGTTTTAGCCACTGGGGGACCATAGGCAGGCTAGGGGAACTCTTATTTATGTTAGAAAACCTCATAAAGTGAGATTTTCATGTCATGGGACCTTTAATCTGGTCACGGCAAAAATATATTTTTTTCTTCATGTGTGGCCCTAATACTCCGTCGTAATGACTAATATCACCTCGGTGCGCTTTTAAATACAACTTAATTTAACCTTATATTAATTAGGGATGGGTCAGAATATTAGATTATTCGTTCCCGAGTCAAAATCGATTTTTAACATTTGGACCGTCAACATTGTTTGACCGGTTGCCATGGTTATCTCTACGACGGAGTACGGAGTATTAGGGCCACACATGAGAAAAAATATTTTTGCCGTGACGAGATTAATGTCGACACGTCGACTAGTAAATTAACACGTCTGTTCAGGTCCTCCTCCTGAACAGACAAATTTTTCGTGTGGTTAATTTGCAGTTGCGGTTTTAATTACATTAAACTGTAATCAGAAAACGCGGTTATATGCTATAGACCCATCTGCGGTATAAAAGCTTGGACGAATTTCGAATTATAATACACTTTATGTTGAAAGTATAGAACGTCGAGATTCCCATTGAAACGAATTGCGCGGTGACTAGAGTTCACAACGAGAGCTGGTACATTGTGAAAAATTAATTAAACTGTAATCAGACAACGCGGTAATACATACAAATTGCGGTTGAGGTGACGAAATATTGGACATAGTATTAATAATATAATAATATTGCATAGTTACATCAACACAAGTATAATGATGAACATACCTCCACTTGTTCTGGCGTCTGCTTCTCCCCTAAGGCAAGGTCAAGGGTGCTAGTCTTGTCGTCTTTGCGGCCCGGGAAATGTAAGGCAAGTCAATTTCCCCGCGAACATATTCCCGCGTTGTGGTATGATTGTGGTGTGGGAGGAATTACCCCTAAAATCAGCCTCGCGCAAATGTGAAAATGCAAGACGCCTATGCACGGGAATCAAACAGAATAATAATAATAATAATAATACATTTAATTTAGAGGCGCCTTTCAAGGCACCCAAGGTCACCTTACAGAGCATTAAGTCATCATAAATCGTATAAAAACAAGACATTCTGGAAGAATAAATAAATAAATAAATAAAACAAAAACAAGACAAAACAAACAAACAATCAAGACAGTGATCAGTTAGATGTTGTGTGCGAGTTTGAACAGGTGGGTTTTGAGTTGTGACTTGAAGGTTGTAATGGTGTCTGACTGTTTTATGTGTGGGGGGAGGGAGTTCCAGAGCCTGGGTGCTGAACAGCTGAATGACCGGGCACCCATTGTAATGAGTCGTGATGTGGGGATACATAGTAGTCCAGCAGAGGTTGAGCGGAGGGAGCGGGAGGGAGTGTATTCTTGGAGGAGGTCGCAGAGGTAACTGGGGGCTAGGTTGATGGTGATAGAATGATGGTGGTCCACCGAATTGTACTTTGAAGAGTTGCCACGGTGTCTAAAGAAACATAACTTCACTAAATACCGGCATTCATAAATATAGACTTCTCCACTCACTACTACTTCAATTAATTTTGGTTATGGCGATGTTCGAACCGTACCTGTCAGAACTGCATGGCAACAGTGACATAGGCCTACCGTTTGAAATCGTGTATTTGTCCGAATCAATCACGCAGCATGATTCGCTGAACATTGCCAGGACTGCAATGTTGTAGAAGTCTTGCATATAATATTCATACAATGCAAATTTGTTATCAGCCGGCTATCGCTTCGGAGTTAAATGGTAGGAGTAGCCACGTTTACATGGACACATCTGTTCCGCATAGATTTCTATGCGGAACAGAAAATGATCATGTATACGCCTCATTCGGAATACAATTATCTTTATTAATAATTATTAATAGAAGAGGTGGTGTATTCCGTTTTAATCGCCATGTATACACTTATTCCGAATAGATAGGGGTTTAACTTAGAGCAGCCGCAGTAGTTCGCAATTGGTCCACTGAGCTCCGTCGGTACTTTTAAGCACACTGAACTTCCCCGCTGTCAAGGAAAGTGGATTTATTGCCTGATTCACGTCTTTGTTATCACTCCGTGAAAGTAGTCCGGTAGGCGTGTCCGGTTGCTAAGCAACGGGACATGGGTGTTTATTAATGACGTGTCCGCGCGCGTCCGAGATAACTGTAAATTAGTAGGCTACTACTAGTACTTTTGCAGGCTGAACGTTAAAATACTTCTTAACTTAGAGAGATGGCAGCTGCAGTAGTGCGCAATTGGACCTTCGAGGATTCCTGGTCACCAAATTCCTCTTGTTTGCGGCGGAGCTTAGGGGTAAATATAAAGATCTGACGAGAAATTGACGTTGCTGCGCTGTCCTCCTCCTTCTTAATTGAAGGAGCAGGTAGATAAATGCTCTCTCTCTGCTGTGCTTTCATTAAAATCAAATTTAAAATCCCCGATAGTGATAAGATATCCATTATGTCGCCGCCGGTCCAGAGATGTGTCAGGTGTGCGCGAGAGACATAACGTACACTTTTGTTGCTACACATTTTAGGAACAGATCTATGCCGCATAGAAATCTATGCGGATCAGATGTGCCATGTAAACGCGGCTAGTGTGTGATCAGGCAAACATGACATTTCAGGACATAAAGTCACGTGACCGCAAAGTGTTTGAAAGTTCTAAATGTCACCGCTAGTTGGCGTTCACACACTTTAGCAAAAATGTACACACACTTACACAAAATATTTCCGGAAATAATGAAAATTTAGGACAAGTGAGATTCTTACACTAGATGCATTATTTAAGACTGCAGATCACTGTAGCATGGTCAGAAAAGTCAGGACCATGATTTTGTCCTGACATTTCAACACGTCCTGACTTTGTTGGTGTTTGTCCAGACATTTGTCCCAACTTTTCATGGAAACAAACACACACACACACACACACACAGGCACACACACACACACACACACACACACACACACACACACTAGAGATGCGCGGTTGGCGGTTGCAACCTCGGACTCCGCGGTTAAACCGCGGATCGGGCGGGTGACGTGACAAAAAATAATATTTTAATTAAATTCGGGCGGTTGGCGGTTTAACCAACGAAATTCAAAAATATATACACATTGTTAAATGTCATTACCTACTTCCAAGCACATTTTGAAATAATCCAATTCTCATCAGGCAGTAAATTGGCCTCTCTGTCTCTATCACACACACACACACACACACACACACACACACACACACACACACACACACACACACACACACACACACACACACACACACTAACGGAAGCAAAAAAGTTTAAATTAAGTGACGATCCGTCCCATGTCGCGTCTCCACAAACCTGCAAGTTATGAGACAGCTGTCATTATTGGAAGAAGCTTTAACGTCTCGTAGATGAAACTGCCTGGGTTATTTTGTTTCGTATAAGTTATATTTTAAAACAGCCAGTCATTGTAGCCTACCACTCGTGGAATATGGAATTTCAAAGAGATGATGGAGTGATTTGACTCAGAAGTGACATCAGGCATTGGCAGCGCGAGATGTGCAGAACAAGTTAAACTTCTAGCTCAGTAACATCAACACCTAAGAAAGAAGGTAAGAAAAATAGTCGGAAAACTTTGATTTGCAAGGCAAGCAGGCAATTGTTGGGCTTGTTACAGTAGCCTATATAGCCTTCAATGGCTAGGCTATTTTAAAGTTTCTCCCTGTGCATCGATCGGAGACAGACGTCACTTCACTGATAATATTCTGGGGATAGGCTACAACATAGCCAATAGGCTTTCATACTAGGGACTTTATCCTTTAAATATCTTTGCGGCATTGGATCAGTCTCCTTTCAAGAACAGGCAAGAACTTTCTAGCCTCGCGTCAGCAGCGCATATACCTAAAAACAACAGGCGGATGGCGGGCGGGTGCGGTTTTGAAAATTGGTCAAAAAAATTGTTGCGGATGGATGGCGGGCGGATCAAGCGTTTTGTGATGCGGTTGCAGATGAAATAATAGCCCATCCGCGCATCTCTAACGCGGACTCAATCTCCCAGGTAAGTGTAGCGATCAGACAAGCGGGGGGCAGGATGTTCTCGGGGTCAGAACAGCGATCTTCGGGGGAGTGCAGGCGGGACAGGGCATCCGGCTTCCCATTCTGGGAACCGGGACGGTAGGTGAGGGAGAAATTGAATCGCCCAAAGAACAAGGCCCACCTGGCCTGCCGGGAATTCAGTCTCTTGGCCGACTGAATGTAAGCCAAGTTGCGGTGGTCGGTCCAAACAATAAAGGGCTGGTCTGCGCCCTCCAGCCAATGCGAGCTTGACGGCCAGAAGCTCGCGGTTACCGACGTCATAGTTCCTCTCTGACGGGGACAGCCGGCGGGAGAAGAAGGCGCAGGGGTGGAGCTTGTGGTCAGAGGTAGAACGCTGTGACAGTACCGCGCCCACACCGGTGTCAGAAGCGTTGGCCTCCAGCACAAACTGGAGAGCGGGATCAGGCTGCACCAGGATGGGCGCAGAAACAAGCGGTGCTTGAGGCTCCAAAATGCGGTCTCAGCTTCCGGAGACCACGAAAAGGGGATCTTTATGGAGGTCAAGGCCGTGAGTGGTGCCTTGACTATAGCCTCGTATGAACCGCCGATAAAAGTTTGCGAATCCCAAGAACTGCTGCAGTCTCTTGCGGGTTGGGGGGGAGGGCCACTCGGCCACCGCAGAGACCTTGGAGGGGTCCATGCTGATTTGGCCCTGACCGATTATATATCCCAGGAAGGAGACGGATGGCACGTGGAAGACGCACTTCTCCGCCTTGACATACAGACGATTCTCCAGCAATCGCTGTAGTACCTGCCGGACGTGAACCCGGTGCTCCTCCACAGATCTCGAGAAGATCAAGATGTCGTCAATATACACGAACACGGAGCGGTTCAGCATGTCCCGGAGGACATCGTTGACTAGGGACTGAAAAACAGCGGGGGCGTTGGAGAGGCCGAAGGGCATGACCAGGTACTCGAAGTGACCCGAAGGAGTGTTGAACGCGGTCTTCCACTCATCTCCTTCCCGGATGCGAACCAAATGCTAAGCGTTGCGAAGGTCTAGCTTGGTGAAGACCACGGCTCCGTGGAGGGGGACGAAGGCGGAACTAATGAGGGGCAGGGGATACTTGTTCTTCACCGTGATGTTATTCAACCCCCGGTAGTCGATGCAGGGACGAAGTGTGCCATCCTTCTTCCCCACAAAGAAGAACCCTGCTCCAACCGGTGAAGAGGATGGGCGGATGATCCCAGCAGAAAGAGATTCCCCAATGTACTTCTCCATCGACTCACGCTCGGGCCGAGAGAGATTGAACAGACGACTCCCTGGGAGGGGAGCCCCGGAAAGGAGGTCGATGGAGCAGTCATAAGGGCGGTGGGGGGGCAGGGACAAGGCGTGGGACTTGCTAAACACCTCCCCAAGGTCGTGGTATTCCTCCGGAACAGGGAATAGGTTAGGAGGCGTGGGGGCCAGCTCGAGCTCTGGTGCTCGAGGTGACTGAGCGGACCGTAAACACTGGGACAGGCAGTGGGTACTCCAGGACATCACGCGACCGGTACCCCAGTCGATCCGGGGGTTGTGAGTCTTCAGCCAGGGGTAACCCAAAACGACCGGGGAGAAGGGGCTGGTAATCACCAGAAAGGAAATGGACTCGTGGTGATTCCCGGAAACGAGTAGGTCTACCGGAACGGTACGGGGCTCCACCCGCGTGAGTGTTCTCCCGTCTAGCGCCTGGGTCTCGATGGGGGAATCCAGCGGGACAGTGTCGATCTTCCATCGCAGGACCAACTCCCGATCAATGAAACTCTCGTCAGCCCAGGAGTCCAGGAGGATAGAGAGCGGGAGGGCCTGATCCTGCCACAGGAGGACAGCTTCCAGGAGGGGACGGGAGACCGAGGGGTTACGGGAGCGGCTCGCCAGGATCCCTCGGCTTAATGGCAAGCCCGATCTTTTCCCGAAAGCGAGGGACAGCCAGACCGGAGGTGGCCCGAAAGGCCACAGTAGAGGCAGGAACCGGAGTGCATACGGCGTTCCCTCACCGCGGGGGAGAGATTTGTGCGTCCGATCTGCATGGGCTCGGGAGAGTGTCCCCGCTCGCGGCGGGGTGGAGCGGAGAACGAAGCGGAGGGCCGAGGTGTTGCCGGCGGCTCGGACCTGTGCGAGACTGGGCGTGACCCTCTCTCCCTGCGGCGTTCGCTCAACCGATTGTCGAACCGGATGGAGAGGGCGATCAGCTCATCCAGATCCGCGGACTCCTCCCGGGAAGTCAGCTGGTCCTTGATGTCGTCAGAGCGTTTAGGAAAACCCCCTGCAGGGCTTCCCCGTTCCAGCCGCTCTCGGCCGCCAGGGTGCGGAACTCAACAGCGAAGGAGGCGACGCTGCGGGATCCCTGGCGGAGATGCAGAAGGCGCTGAGACGCCTCCTTTCCCCGGACCGGGTGATCGAAAACCATCCGCATCTCCGCGGTAAAGGCGGAATAGTCGCTACAAACCGCGGAACCACGTTCCCACACGGCCGTAGCCCAAGCGAGCGCCTCGCCTCGCAGGGAACCGATGAGGTAGGCGACCCGTGACCTGTCGGTGGGGTAGGTCAGAGGCTGCAGTTCGAAGACCAACGAACACTGGAGAAGGAAGGACCGGCAGGATCCCAGGTCCCCTTCGTAGCGTTCTGGGGTAGGAATGTACGGCTCCCGGGACGAAGCCGATGGACCCGGAACAGCGACGGATGGATCAGGCGAGGTGGCGCGCTGAGAGCGTACAGCCCCGGCCAGCTCACGAAGGTTGGAGGTAATCTCCTGCAGGACTTGGTCGTGCTGGCCCAGGAGAGTTCCTTGACGGGAGATCATCTGGCGGAGTGACTCTGCGTCCGCTGGGTCAATGTTTAGGCCAGTTCGTACTGTTAGGAGTGGGGTACGGAACGTGGAGACCCAAGCGCAGACACAGGCGGAGACGAGGTGAAAGGGAACGGGGTTTATTGGAATGTAGAAGCGTCAGACAGGCGGGGAGTCAGGAACCAGAGGGAGCGTCAGAACAGGAGGGGGATCAGGAGCCAGAAGGAGCGTCAGAACAGGCGGGGGATCAGGAGCCAGAAGGAGCGTCAGAACAGGCGGGGGATCAGGAACCAGAAGGAGAGTCCGACAGGCAGGGGTTCGATAACGGGCAAGCAGGGCGATGGCAGGCGGGTAGTCAGGCAAGCGGGAGTTCGGCGACCGGAGAGTTCTGGGAAAGGAAGGAGAGTGTTACCACGGGGACGGACTGTAGGAAAGCTCGAGAATGCTGGTTGAACCGATACTGACTGTGCAGGAGTAACGACGAACTGGCGCCGACTGGCAGGAGATCTCCGACTGAAGTAGGAACTGGTGATGAGCTGACAGCACACAGGTGTGGAAGGACAAGAACCACCGGCGCCAAGTGGCCACTAGGTGGAGGTAGTGGACCGTGTAGCAGGACGCTGCGTGACATTGAGCGCATGATCCAGTCAGGATCCAGGAGACGGAATCTAAGTCCAGAAGACCACCGGCAGTAGCAGCAGTCCAAAAGCTATTGGACGAAAGGCGCTTCAGCAGTCTAAGACGGCTGGTCGGGACGATAGCATGGACTTGGAGAGCAGCAAAGATTGCATAAGATTGGAGATAAAGAAAAGTGGGAGGCAGTACATCCATCTGGTGTCATCACACCAGATGAAAGAGGAGATGTCTTCCAGAACTTATGCCTGGCAGCACAAGAGGGTGTACACTTTCCAAACACAACGACTGACAGACTGTTTCGTTCGACTCGTTTTCAAGGATCAAACAAGTGGACTCCTGATGTGTGGTGGCAGGATCCAGACTTTCAGAGATGACCACCGAGCTGTTCCCCTGCTACCTTTCCAGGCCTGGATCTCCACTCTCCTAGCCCGAGAAGCACACAGTGAGGGGCATGACGGAGTGGCAGGAACTTTGCTGCGGATGCGAAAGAGAGCGTGGGTCATCAGAGGGAGAATTATTGCCCAAAAAGTCGTTGACAAGTGCGTAGTCTGCAAGAAGGCAAAGGCGAGAGCCTGTCAGCAAATAATGGGAGACTTGCCTGAAGAGAGGTCGAGTCCGTCTGCACCATTTCAATTCACGTCTGTCGACCTGTTCAGACCATACCAAGTAAAGGATGAAGTAAAGAGGAGAGTGAGCATGAAAGTATGGGGCGTACTCTTCGGCTGTATGTCAAGTCGAGCCATCCATGTCGAACTGGCAAACACGCTATCAACAGTGAGCTTTCTACTTGCTTACCAGAGGTTCACTTCTGTCCGAGGCCATCCTCGGAAGATCTGGTCCGATCCAGGTACAAACTTTATTGGGGCAAAACCTGTCCTGGAAGAGATGTATTCTTACCTGAGACAACAAAACGAGGAGTCAGTTGAAGAATATGCTGCCAAGAATGGGACCTACTGGACGTGGAGAATCCTTCCAGCCGATTCACCCCACCGAAATGGTGCTGCCGAAGCTGCTGTCAAGATCACCAAAAGAGCTCTCAAAAGTCTTGGTAGAGTAGAAGGTTTTACCTTCAGTGCATTCCTGACAGTGCTCAAGCTAGCTGCCAACCTTGCCAACGAAAGGCCTATCGACGCCAGAGTCCAGAACCGTGAAGACCGCATCGAATACATCACCCCGAACACCCTGTTGCTTGGTCGAGCCACACAGAGTGGAGATTTCAAGGCATTCAACTACAGCACGTACCCCTTCCAAAGGCTGCAAGAGATGCAAACTCATGTTAGCCACTTTTGGAAGTCCTGGAGTCAACTTGCAGGTCCAAACCTGTTCATCCGCAGCAAGTGGCATACTGCAGAAAGAAATGTTGCCATTGGAGACATAGTTTGGCTCTGCGATCAAAATGCGCTGAGGGGGCAGTTCAAGCTAGCCAGAGTCGTCGGTGTGAATGCAGATCCCAGAGGTATCGTCCGGGATGTCCACGTGAAGGTCTCTCCGAGTGGGTGTGTTCAAGTGAAGACTCCAAGACCTGTTGCCAAAGGGTCTGGGTCTAAGGAGAAGGATCTCCAGGGTACCATACTGCGCCTCATCATCCTCATCCCAGCAGAGGATCAAGTCGGCGGGCACCAGCTCGCCTGAGAAGTGCGATCTTTCCGGGTCGCACGACGCAAAGATCGAGTGGGAGGTGTTGCAGCGATCTACCGGGAAGTCTGCCCGCAAGTGGGTGCACGTCATGGCCTTACTGCGCATGCGCGCATCAGCGAGCGAACAGGTGGATGCAATTAGTCTAAATGAGCAGCGCGTGCCAGAGAAAAGAGAAGAGACGTGTGCTCGTTCATTTGTTTGCAACGCGGCAGCAGAAGGAAGAGCTCTCGGACAAGCACAGAGTTAAAACCCATGGGAAAGGGGAAAAGACCAAAGAGGCTACCGGTAAGCTCAGGTCTCTTTACAGGACTGAGTTGTACTAATTTAAATGCTTGGTTCATTTAAAAGTAGAAATGGCTTTCTGGCGTTCAATGCCTTATTTTCTGTTTAAATACTTTTTGCCTAATTTAATCTACTTACCCTTTGCCTGATTTAATGTACTTTTGTGTTTGATGGGAATCATTGATTTAATTTGTATGTTTAAAGGTTTTTCACCTCATCATATTCATCATGCTGGTCAATACTGGTGAAATAAAAATGAAGATTGAGTGAAATCCTGTGTCTGGTCAAGTCCTTCCCGTTTCAAGTGTGGGAAGCCATGGTTTTAGAAATACACTTGCCAGTTGCATTGTCGAAGCAATCATTAGAGAAATACAAAAATTCAAGCAAAAACAGCAATAGTAGGCCTATTACAACTGAGTAAATAAATTAATAAAAAGATCACTAGGGGGTACTATTTCAGTTTTTGAATTTGAGACCGGTCACGAACAAGTCAGTCATTTAAACATGGAGCAACGGCGAACTCTAAGTGGAGCGTAGAAGCAATGAATTTATTCAGTTCAGATCATGTATCAAGCCTGGAGATGATGCAACCCCAATAGGACTGCAATCTATGTCTCCAAATGTGTATGTAGCGCTACGGCTTTTTCTGACGCTGCCCGTCAGTAATTGCGAAGGGGAGCGGTCATTCTCTCTTCTTTCCAGGATAAAAAATTAACTGAGGACGAAAATGTCACAAAAATGCCTCAAGGCACTGTGGTGGCATTAATAATAACAACTTATCTAATTCACTTCAACTAGCTATAAGCAAAGAGGAATCGGAGAGTCCAGGTCAAGTATAGATGGAGAGTTTATTGCCACCCGCAAACGAGAGACAACAAAGCCGAATGGTATTCGCGAATACACACTCCAGAATGAATACCGTACAGCTCCTTATATCCCCAATTCTTACAAAATACAAAGTTGGACTTTCATCAAATATTGATGTGCATAGAATTTCCCATCAGGGTCATACTGTGTGGATGTCAGCATACTCTCATGTCTTCTGAATCCCAATGTGACCTTAGAACATATATTATCCTTATACAAACAGAGATGATGCACACGTGTGAATGTAAGCATTGTCTTCAGAGAGTACTGTACATCAAATGGGAATGGACTGGACTCACTCACTGGTGTCACATGGCCCATCAGATGGGAATGGACTGGACTTACTCACTGGTGTCACATGGCACATAACATCTAGGCTAAAGGTGATCAGCTCTTTTCCACTATTAAAGTATATATATGATATGTAGGTCTAATAATAATCATAGTTTAACATAGAATGTAAGGTTAATTTCTACCACAGCACTTTCCCTGACAATTGAGAGCGACCTTACCAATGCACTGGACTTTGATGATATCGTGGAGGATTTCGCACAGAACAGAGCCCGGAAAAAATGCATTTCATAGGTGAAATGCATTACTGTCAATTAATGTAAGGAACTGTTCGTATCGAGTTGCTTTGAGTCGTTTTTATTTGTGGTTGAAAGCGGTGCATTCGAAATTCGTTCAAATCGGCAAAAATTGCATCAATTATATATTTCTTTTATCCTGTTTTGGTTATATAAAGATGCATTTATTTGTAATAATTATTGTAAGGTAGCCTTTCCTGTGCTACAAATCCTGCTGAGTTGCAGGTATAGGCCAATGACTTATTATCGCCAATAAGTGTGTGTGTATTCTGGGTGCGTGTGTTTATGTTGGATTGGACTACTTCCTTCGAAGAATGCTGCACCCTAATTCCCCAAGTCTTGGACCGAGTCCAAGAGGAGCGGCTGTATCTGATTCTCATAGCACCGCAACGCACGAGTGCACCGTGGTTTCCCTGCCTCCAGCGTCTGCTCTCGGGGCCGCCGAAGGAACTCCCTTGGCGGCGGGATGCTCTCTCACAGGCAGGGGGAGCAATCATAGATTACCCAGAGATCGGCCAGCGCATTAGGGCCTCGCCGCTGAACGCGAGCGCCTAGAGGGTCTCGGCCTCTCCCAGGGTGCCATGCCGTAATTCCGACACCTCATTGTTCCGACGTCTCAATGGTCTGAAATATTTCCCTCACTATGCCGACTGTTCAATGTTCCGAAAACGGAACCCATTGGTCCGAAGCTCCGTTTGTCCGACTTTTCAAAAAGGAGGCGCATTAGGCCGACGGTTCAACATGGCGAATAGCATAGGCCAAGGAGCAATGACACATGTGTGATTATGAAACCAAAAATAAAAGACGATGTAGGCTAAGTTCCAGCAGTGCACTTCACCAAGCCAGACTGTTGCTGTGGGCTTGAACGGTCACAAGAGGTGAATTTATGAAGCGCACGTTATACAAGGACTAATACTTTTCCCGTAAATAAGTCAAACGGTGAGTGAAAAACAAATACAATTTGTATCTTTAGTAGCTGTGTGTGGGCCTATATGTGTTTACTGTGTTGACAGTGGGCTTTCAGCCTAAATAATTTCGCTGGTATTGATTTAGTCAAACTTATACCTCATACCGTGTACTTAGTCAAGTGTGTGTGTGTGTGTGTGTGTGTGTGTGTGTGTGTGTGTGTGTGTGTGTGTGTGTGTGTGTGTGTGTGTGTGTGTGTGCTCTTGTTTTTGCGACCATGTTAAGACTCGCGGTCTTAACTGGGGGGGTTGTAATGACATGCTTATATGTCTGTAGGAACTAGGTAATGAAAATGTAGAAGTCTTCAGAATCAAAGTGTGTGTGTGTGTAGGGGTTGATTCCTGGTTGACTCCAAAGTGGAGACCCCAAAATCGGGACCCCTCTGGTCATTTAGTGGTACTGCAGTGTGTATGAAATTCTGAAACCACACCCATTCCACGCCCATCCTCTATGCCACTCCCAAGTCTCAAGAAGTGTTGTCTTTGGAGGTAAATAGGCAATACAATACAAATACAACAAAATATAATTCTAGTACTTTTTGGGTACTCCAACTCAGTTGCCATCAACCATGTCTCCCTCCAACTGTTTCCTGTGCCTACAACTGTTTTAGAATAAAAGTCCTTGCTACAATAATTCACTATTAAATAGCCTTATTAAACTGTTTAAACTCATGTGTATTTCTGCATCCCTTCTCACTGACTGCAGTTCGCGCCTTTAGTAACACACAAACTGGTGTATGGTCCTAAGATAGACTAGCACTGACGACCCAACCCCCCACTGCTGTAACACGTGATCGTAGTTCGCGCCTTCATTTAAACACAAACAGATGTATGGTTCTAAGATATACCTTAATGTACCCCTCCCCCAATTTCAACCTGGCAAGTTCGCGGGATATCTCCTCACCTGATGCAAAAGTTTGGATAACAAGACTTGGATGGATGTATGAATACATGCAGGTAAGAAAAATAGTCACCAAAGCCATTTCTGTATAGCTCTCCACAGCTATTTTGCTAAAATGTGTACAGTGTTTGACGTGTAAAGCATTATTTCATACGTTTTTAATCGAGTAGAACTTAACATTTTAGGGAGGCTAGTCAGTGTTACTGAAAATCGCTAAGGAAAGTTAGTTGCTGGATTTGACCATAGCTTTGCGTATTTTACCCGACAAGACGGTTTTAATAAAGTGGAGGTTTCATGCTTTTGACAGTTTTATTAGGTAAATGTTTGTCGTGGAGCGTTCGATTATCTCGGCGTCTTCAACTTGCTTTTGCACTATTGGAACATTCTGGCATAATAAAGAAGTCATTTTAAGTAGCATTACGGCTTAATTACATCTTGCACGCGCGATCCTGATGGCTTTGCCCACTTGCATGCAAACGTCATATAATTTTCTTTAACAACATAGCCTTGAATGATTATAAGCTCAAGACTAGTAGGCCTAGCCAAAACGGATGAACTAGTTCGAGTTGATTAATAGTATTTGCACGTTTTTGTTACAGAGAAGCCATGGAGTCAGCTAATGACAGCACAATTTCACAGCAATGGTCAGAGAAGGTATGTGTTTTACCCTGATTTCATTACTACTGTTTTAATCATCTTTTCAGGCTGCTTTCTGTGCATGGTTTTAATGGATTGTAAATGACTTTATCAGACTACAGATTTACATTTCGAGAACACATGCAGGGTAACAGTAGACCTAGTTGTGCTTAGATAAACTGAGGGAACACTTCATTTGCAGTTGTCTACATACTGTATGTTTGGTGGATAGTTTAGTGATAAGTAAAACGTTGCATGCCTAAATAATCAACTCAAGATAATTAACTGAAGATATATAGTTGTTGTAATGAAATTGAGTAATGCAAGGACGTGTAAATCGAGGTGTGAGGGAAACAGTGTTAATTTCGTCAACGAAAAATATGACGAAAAATGTTCGTAAACGACCTTTTTTCCGTGACTGAGACGTTGACGAGCTAAAAATAGATCTGTGATAATAAAAACGATGACGAAATGTCATTTTGTTTTAGTTGACGAGACGAGACAGGACGAAAATGCTATTGGTGTGCTATTTGGACATTCAAAATGCACGATATTTTCCAATCAGTACACTCCCGTAAGGTTCTTATACAACTGTTCACTCCTCCAGTAAATAGGACGGACCTTAGCATACCTCCCTTAGCTTGGCAACGGGAGGTATGGTCCACTCAGCTATGAGCTAACGTTATGCATTGTACATGATTCGAAATCTTCCCAGCTTTTATTCCACAGATACTAGGGTCTATAGCATATAACCGCGTTGTCTGATTACAGTTGAATTCATTTTTCACAATTTACCGGCTCTCGTTTTGAAGAAAATCACCGCGCCATTCGTTTCAATGGGAATCGCCACGGTCTATACTTCAACATAAGGTGGACTTTGAAATTCGTCCCAGCCTTTATACCCAAGATACTATAGGGTTTATAGCACATAACCGCGTTTTCTGATTACAGTTTAATGCATTTTTCACAATTTACCAGCTATCGTTTTGAAGGCTGAACAGACAAGAGTACTAAAGTGTGACGTCACGTTTCGAGAGCAACAGATTTTCGGTTCTACACAAACCAAATTAACAAGGGGAAATCCTATGCCACACAAACCTTTTATAGAAAAGGAACAATCTTTTTGCGAATTGATTTGTGAGTTTGCTTTACCAATGATGTAAGTAATATTGAGAATAGATTGTCTTCATTTTCAAACTTTTCCTTTTAATACCCCAGGGGAATACATGAACGCCTCGACATTTTTCGATTGGTAGTGATTTTCACCTCTTGAAATTGATTTATTTTAATTTTGAAAGAAACAACACATGGAAGCAATAGAGAACGCCATCTCTCGTTCGGTTGTTTAGAACTGAAAATCCGGTTGCCAGGACAACGTAACGTTTTCACTTTAGTACTCTATTTGAGTGGAACAACTTAGCAGGTGTCCATATAGCCTATATAGGGTTAGCCTAATTGAACTAGTTTAAGAAGAGAAAACATTTTGACTAAAACTAATGACTAAAAGTTGACTAATGTAAGGACTTTTCGTCGACTAAAACTAGACTAAAACTACAAAGGAAAACAATGACTAAAATGTGACTAAATATACTAAATGTTTGTCAAAAGACTAAGACTAAATCTAAAATAGCTGAAAAAATTAACACTGGAGTGAAATAGATTGTGCCAATGGAACGAGGAAATTGGGGGGTTCCCGTTGCCAGGCCGCGCTATGTAGTACGTATATTTCGTATATTTTTTTTGTCCTATGCCAAACACATCCCTGAACATGACATGTATCATGAACATTAATGACACTTTTTTTGTGTTTATGACTGTTGTCATTAAACGTCATTTGCTTTTTGTAAAGTCTGCACCCCAAACAGCGTCAACTTTACAAAAAACAAATTACTCTTTCTTCCTGAAGCAAATCTGTTTTGTCCTAATGTTTCAGCTGAGGTATTCTCTAGTTGTCTTTTTAAAGTTATTTTAATAAAGTATGATACTTAGTATTGGCGACTGTCTAACAAATTTCAGTCGCCAAGCAGCTGAGTAGGGGAAACTAACGTGCCCGACGCACTAGATGTCCAAACTTCCAAACAACCAGTTTCAGTTTAGGTTGCTTTATTTGACAATCTTCACAGTATCCAAGCATTAAAAACATCAGTGAGTCAGACAGTTCATATCCATATTATCCACAGTAGCGATAGAATCCACAGGTTCAGCAGAGTACTTACAACAGCATGGAGGTCTGTTATGGCAGAAGGCTCAACGAGACAGATTACACCATCAGTAACTGATAGAAGATGAAGATTAGACAGTTGATGATTACCCAGAAAAGTGCCCCACCTAATTTAAACACAATTTTTCAAACTCTGAGTCACCTTAAAATAGATTGATATCTGAAAGCAAAAGCAGCCAATTGCAAAGAACTGTAGCCTACTGCTACAAGAAAAATCAGTGTGCCAAGTTGTGTCTAAGATGAATGGGTGGCCATTACTGAGCGAACACTAGAAAAAGGATTAACGTACATGCCATTCATAACTTCATAACTTACCTTTTATGTAGGCCCCTGTGACCTTGGGCGTGGGTGGGTCCGATGAGCTCCCCCCAGAGATGCCCTCAGCAATGGGTCGTTCACTGTTCTGACTGAGGGCCATCTTTTCAGCCTCTGTGAGAGGTGGTGGTGGTGGACCGCCACCTGTTTTGCGGGCCTCAGCCTTTTTTCTGTTGGCTATAATGGAGGTCAAATTTAAATACATACAGAAAACACAACTTTGGAGACTTGTATGTATAAAAGGCATTTAGGTGTTGCTTTCATAGAGACAATATTAAATACTGGCAGTGTTGGGATTTCTCTTTTTTTTGCAGATTTCCCTAATTACTTAAATATATCCATCACATGTTGAATGTAGCCACTAAATGCTGTTTAATGAGGGCAGGCTAAACAACATCACAATTGCTTGTACTTTATTATACCTTACCTGTTTGAACTACATTTTTATATTTCATCTTTAGCTGCTGCCAAGTCCGTTTGGTGCCTGTTGGGTTGCACCTGTGCTCACAGACACACATATGGAATATAATTGTTGAATAAGTGGAACATTCAAGACAAAACATTTCTTTTTTTTCTCAAATTAATACTCACGCATTGACTCGTCAGCAATTTTCTGCCACGCAAGATCCCGCGCTTTTGCTGCTGCCACAGTATTGCTTCTTTTTAAAAATATATGCTCACTTTCTGCATACGCAGTCATTAATATTTCCAACTCCACTGGGGAGAAGTAGGAGGATCGAGGCTGTTTACCACTTGTTGCCATGGTGAATCATGTTATCTGTGCTCCATTGATGAGGGCTTTTTATATCCTCATGCACGAGCTTCACTCAGGGTTACCTTGACTCTGAGTTGATTGAACTAAGTGTTATCACCTGTTCTGAAACCGAAAACTTAGAGTTTGACAGCTCAGAGTTGCTCAACCTAGAGTTAGGGTTTTAACTCAGTTTGTTGAACCTGCTTTGTGAAACGGGCCCCTGCTCTGAGTTGAACTTGGACACTCTCCAGAGCAGCACGATCACCAGGGCAGAGCTGTGTGATGTTTGACGTGAGGGAGGACACATCCACATGGAAGGGGTTTTCAATAAAATTGAAAATCTCCTTATGTTCAGTCACGTCACTGAATCTGGATTCAAACTCACCCTTCAGCTCCTCCAAAACTTCAACAAATCTGCTGTAGCTGAAATGCTGCTGCAGAGATGGGTCACTTGTGGTTGTTGCTCTGAGTTTAGGGAAGTGGATGAGTTCTCTGTCAGGTATCCACAGAGCAGTTATTTTGTTTTGGAATGCTCTGACTGCCCTCAGCATGTCACTTGGAAGCTTGTCTCTTCCTTGGAGCTGCAAGTTGAGAGTGTTCAGGTGACAGGTAATGTCAGTAAGGAGGGCCAGCTGTATGATCCAGTGTGGGTCTTTCAGCTCTGGCTGGTGTTTCCCTTTGCTGTCCAAGAAACTGTTGATTTCAGGAAGGAGGCTCAGAAATCGCTCCAGCACCCTTCCACGGGACAACCATCTTACTTCACTGTGCAACACTAAATCGCTGTACTCTGTGTCATAGTCCTGGATTAACTGTCTGAATTGTCTGTGGTTTAGTGCTCTTGAAACAATGTAATTGACCACATGCACAACCCTTTGCATCACATTTTGGAATTCACTGTTTCTGAGCTTTGATACCAGTGCCTCCTGATGAATGATGCAATGGACACTGCTTTTTTTCATGAGGCCAACAAGACCCTTCTCTTTGCCTCTCATGCTTGGAGCACCATCAGTACACACACTTGCAAGTTTGGACCAGCTGAGATTATTTTCCTCAAAAAATACTAAAAGTGCATTCAGAATATCCTCACCTCTTGTTTGGCCATGGAGTGGTAGTAAGCACAACATTTCCTCTTGAAAACAGTTTTCTTTTGGGAACCTCACCCAAGTGCAAAGCTGAGCAACGTCAGTGACGTCTGTGTTTTCGTCCACTGCGATGCTGAAACACGATGCAGCGCGCAGATCAGCCAACAACTGGTCACTTATGTCCTTTCCGATGTCTTCCATCCGCCTCATTATTGTTGAATCTGACAGCTGTAACCCTTTTATTTGTTTAAGGATGGCGTCCTTGTTGTCAAAGTCTGTGAACAGTATTTCTGCTGAAGCCAAAAAACAGTCTTTCACTATTTCTGAGTCGGAGAAAGGTTTTTTAGCCCGCGCCAGAATCCACGCTATCTCATAAGACGCCTCTGTTAAGCGCTCTGCAGTGGAGGTTGTGTGGTGGATTAGATTTTGCTGCTCACACAGTGAAGCAGTGAGCTGTGCAGTTTTCTTAATTCTTAGTTCACTGCCAGGCGGGTAAATTTCATTGAATTTTGGATGCGCCGTTTTGAAATGGCGCTCCAGATTGCTTCGTTTGAAACCGGCACGGGTTTGTTTGCAAATCAAACATAGAGGGTATTCATACCATGCAAAACAAACAGGAATTTGTCCGTCCACTTCTCTTGAAATTTTCTGTGCTCATCTTGTATGCTTCTTATTTTTCGTTTTTTAATTACACCTGCCGTTTCTCTGCCCGTCCCCTCTCCGATGTCTTCCTGCTGATTTTTGTCCTCAGACTTATTTCCCTCATCCACTCCACTAGCAACACTGTCTGTCTGTTCGTCTGGTTTTTGAGTTCTTTTCTGTCCCTTTTTTATTAAAAAACGGTCCATTTCGTATTTCAGCTGGCAAGCGGAGCGTGCGGAGCGTGCGGAGCGTGCGGAGCTTACGTAGCCCGCCTTTAAATTTTGAGCGGTCACGTGTTGTAAACAATGCCACACGCTTGCGGGCTGCGTTGCCAGGTTTGACAGGTTGACAATTCCCCCTTTAGGGATCACCATTAAGGCTTAATACTTTTAATTTCTCCTTCATTATTTGGGTGAAGGGACAAGTATAATTCAGATGTTTGCGTTTTTGTAGTGCAGTGTTGTACGTTTATGAAGCACATTTGAAAAAATGTATTGGCTGTGTTACCACATAGGAAGCTACCATGCGAGCCACCAATTATAGCTTGACGAGCCGCATGTGACTCGTGAGCCGCGCAATGAGTAACGCTGCTCTAGACTCATCGGTGCCACCAAGCCAATTCAGTGCAGATGTTTCAGGTAATGTACTGAAACAATTTATATCGTTTTGTCTTATGTTTCAAATAATAACTGCATGCATTAATATGTAATTGGGGGTGGGTGATTTCAGGATAAGGAAAATATTTTTAAAAAGTGTGTTCTCTAATTTACTACTGCCTAACCAAAAGTATTTTTAATGCAAGGTTAAGGAGAAGACTTTTAGTCAACCTCTTAAAGAATGGTGGGAAGCAATTTCTTTTGCTTCTGACCTTTGCTTCTGACATTTGTTTTAGTATTTAATATGTTGTTAATTATTAAGTAGTTTTGATTGGCTGTAAATTAACTAGTGTGAGGTTGTGGATAGTTAATGAAGGTCTTATTCTCTTGCACTTTTCCTATGTCAGAATCAAGTTCATCTTCAGAACTTTTGCTGCAGCCTTCTGACTCAGGTATTGTCCTCAAAAAAGTGCTGTAAATTAATTTCCTTTGAACACAGAATTTGAAGTAAACAGAATTAATATGAAATTCACTTTTGAGAAAAACTATTGTGCGTATACTTGGGTTATTCTTCCTTGTTTTTCTAGACTCATCAGTTCGACCCCAGCGCTGTTCCACCCCAAAACGATCATTAGCTTTTAAATCTTCATCATCAAACAGCAGAGGTATTTTGGGAAATGTCTTCCTAAGAAGGTCTGTATTTTTCACAATTACAAGAGCCAGTGTTTTACAAATACAAATTGTAGATGGGGCATATGACTTTGGAGGAAAAAATGAAGAAAATACGTTTTTTGCTTTAATATATAAAATGTTTCCACATTTATAGCATTTATTATGGATTAAGTGTATTTTACAATCTTTTTTTCAAAGTTGCAAAAAAGGCTAAGCGAAAATGGTCAATGGAGGAAGTGAACGCTGTTCAAAACTCGCTAATGGATTTCATCCGAATGGGGAAGACACCTGGAAAACAGGACTGTGAGAGGTGCATTGCTGCTTCCCCTCAAGCACTAGCCGAGAGGGACTGGAGAGCTGTAAAATTCTATGTGCACAACAGAATCATTTCAGATCAGCGGCTGTAGATATGGATAATTTGTATGCATGTGTTTCTGTTCATATTTCTGTAATATTCAATTTGTGTTCAACCTGTTTTCACTGTTTCTAAATTTCATGTTAAAGCCGTCATTTTACCATATGGTTTGTAGGCATAAAAGGACATTGAAGGCCACAGTTGAGTTTGTATTGGCTGACATTAAAAGGATAATGTTCCTCCTGAAGTATGTTTCATTTAATTTTGTCTTTTTAAGATTGGTAGCACATCTGCCCAGTCTTAATTTAGTTGACCATGGTATTTTCACACACTTACTCACGAGCAACTAGTTCTTCATGAGCTTACTACTGTAATTTGCTGGTGAAATAAATTCACAGAGAAACACAACCATTGCTAAAGGTGCCATGACATGCTATTTTATGGATGCTTTAATAAAGCTATTAGTGGGCCACTAACACGGTATTCAAAGACGTTTCCGAAATTCAGCCGTGGTGCAGAGTTACAGCCACCCCGAGCCAGTCGCACATTGAGCTTCCCCCAAATGCGCTGTTTTGGTGTCTGTAGCTATAATGCAAATGAGGAGGAGCGAGGCAGGTCAAGGAGGAGGGTGGGGGTGTGGCCCTGAGCAGCTTGCAGCCACGGTACCATGCGCTCTGTTTACAGTGGATGTATCGCAATGGCGAGGCGCACACAGCCTTAAGCCGTGTTCTGTAAATACTCTAGAACACACAGGAGTCCTGGAACACTATATCAAAATAATATCATATAGCCTACAAGATATCTATATCATATAATATATATTATCACGGCCAAAAGCTGTGTTAGCCGATATTATGAATCTCAAACGACCGCATTGGGTTCTCCTACGTTCCTGGTTCTTCCACGTCCACATCAATGTGAAGTAGACTGAACCGCGACAAGGAGGAGAAAGGGATTGTTGCCGGGCAGCGCTTAGGCACCTCCGCCTCCTGCAGCGCGGTGGTCCCTCGGCAGCGGGAAGCGGGGCTCAAGCGGGAGACATTCGCCGCCAACAATCCCTTTCTCCTCCATGTCGTGGTTCATGTTCTTGAGGGAGTCAAAGCCAAAGTTCCTTTCGCCCGATTCATTCTCAACCATGGCTGAGATAACCCCCACTACGAGTCTCGTTGTAGAAATACCAGAGACGAGAGTCCGACGTGTTATGCGCCATTACACCAAAAGCAGAACGGTTATCCAAATAACAAGGAAGTGTACAATACTTGCGTTACAGTCCTGGCGCTCTATATCTAAATAATATCATATCATACATAGATATCTATATCATATAATACAAATTATCACGGCCAAAAGCTGTTTGCGCCTCCAGACTATATTATGAATCCCAAACGACTTCGTCGGGTTCTGCGACGTCTCTGTTTCTTCCACTTTCACATCAATCTGAAGTACACTGAACCGCGCGCCGGCTGCCCGCTGGCAGTTCATGTACCCCCAATTGCTTCTCAACCATGGCTGAGATAACCCCCACTACAGTCTCGTTGTGGAAATACAAGAGACGCCAAAGAACCGACAAGAAACACTTACACACACACACATGTGGCACTCGCACGGTCATGTCTCATTGGCGGGCCAAGGCTCTGGGCAGGCCAGGCAGAGTAAGGGGAGGAGCTTACTGCAGCGTGACGACATAGGAAACCACATTCCAAATCAGCGTGCTTGAGCCTCTGTTTTTTTCAAAGGCGAGCAGAACACCTAGTTCTTTAACAAAACCACACTTTAACACCTTTGAAATTGCAGGCAGGTTTACAGCTCCATTTGTTTAAACGATGCTGGGCACAACTGCTTCCCTCACACATATATCCGGAGCATCTACTGAAATCTTGTTTGGTCATTCCCTATATAGTTCACTATTTAGTCAACACTATAGGGAATAGTGAGTGAAAGAATGAATGAGGGAACGATTTTGAACGCAGCTTTTGTCTCCTAAACGAGAGAATGTGATGGTTAGAAAAGTAACGTCCTTTGTCTTTGGTGCAAACTTGAAATGTTGCATGATTATTGTCTAAATATGAGACACGGACACATGTCATGAAGTAGAGAGGAGATGGCTGGCAGAGGGCTGGTGAGCAATGGGAATGGTGAAGTGTGGTTGGCTGAAAAGGTGCAGGGATAGCAAGCAGGTGTGCTGATGCCTACAGCAGAGGCACAGAGAGACAGACAGGAGCACAGGAGACGCATGGAAGGGAGAAACATAAGGGGAAATACTGGGCCGCAGCCATGATGAGTACAATTTACTCAGGAATTGACTAAATCATAGTTGTCTCATTAAAAAACAATGTTGTATGGTTACCGTTGGTTTTTCAGACGGACCTAACAAGTATGGTAAAAAATAATATAAAAAATAAAAATAAATAAAATATAATAAAAATAATATAAAAATAATCTTAAATCTGAAATGATATTAATAAAATAGATTTTTTTTCAAGTTCATTGGTGTAATTTATAAGTTTCTACAATTTCTAGAAATTGTGGTCCTAAAAAGGTAGGCATTTTTATGGTAACCCTTAAAAGATAATAATCTTAAATCTGAACTGACATTAATAAAATAGATTTTTTTTCAAGTTCATGGGTGTAATTTATAAGTTTCTACAATGTCTAGAAATTGTGGTCCTAAAAAGGTAGGCATTTTTGTGGTGGTCCTAAGAAGGTAAGTAATACGAGAGTGTGTGTGTGTGTGTGTGTGTGTGTGTGTGTGTGTGTGTGTGTGTGTGTGTGTGTGTGTGTGTGTGTGTGTGTGTGTGTGTGTGTGTGTGTGTGTGTGTGTGTGTGTGTACTGAACACATGAACTGAACACATCACCACATCGATTTGTACAAGGGGAGCAGAGATTAGAGTACATTCCTTTATGTTCAAGTGACCAGTAAGTGTATACCACCACCATCTCCTCCCACCAATACCCACAAACTCTTCATTGCCATGGAGGTTAACACAGAGAAACATATCAAGGATTGTCTACATGATGATGATACACTCCTTCTTTGCTTCATGGCTGGGTCCTGATTTCCTAAAATCTTTGGCGTTGAGAGAGACAGCTTGTTTGCTTTATTGATCAGTGTAAATTATTACCTGGAGATAAAACACACAAACTTTTCCTTCATGGGAATAGGCATACATCTTTCAGTAAATACTGCATAATTTACGGAAAGCTCAATGATGAAACAAAGGTATTTTTATTAGCGGTCATAAAACAATGAAATCAAAACACTACCATCAAGGAAAGAGACTAAAATGGCTATAATGACACAATTGTTATTTTGGCTTTGGGTTGTTGTTGCAAAATATCAAATGGGTTGTATATTTAGTAAGCTTTGGCAGCACACATATTTGTTTGTTCTGTCCCCCCCCCCCCAACTCCTGTACCACCACCACCTCTCTCTCTGCATTGCCCGCAGTTTAAGAGGAACAGACTTGGGCTTTCCTCCTCTAGATGGTACTGGTCCTGTCTGTAAATTGTTTTGTGAATGCCGACAAAATGCACGGATTATCTAAATGGTGTGTCATTTTAATATGGATGGTCTCATTTACAGTCGTAACAGGCCAAGGTAATAACACTTCCAGAGAACACTACTTAATCACAGATAGCTTAGATCGTATTTTCGTAACGTTTCTGTTGCGGTTTATTTGTTTATTTGCTTCCTGTAAAGTCAGTGAAGCTTGATAATAATACAGACAACAGATGATATTTAAAACCAACACAGCCAAAATTATAATTGTTTTAATCATGTATGCGTTTTAGGAGCTTTCCTTGTTTTTTTTATGAAAATATATATTTGTAAGCCGTTACGATCCAAATGTTTTTGGATAGTTAATCAGTAACATAATACATAAAATTAACTGCCTAGCAGTCACATTGGAGCTCTATGGGATCAATTTAATGTTAGTTAGTTTAACAATTATTTATTATTATCCTAGAATATGTTTGTTTCAGTAGAGCAAACCTATAGTTAAGGCTATGTCCATGACAATCTGTGACCAATCCCAACAATCATTAGCCTACATTAATTTAACCATACTGCATGCCCCGCACATACCAATGGAGTTCACTGTGTGTATTCAAAACAAAGGAAAATTTGTATCCGTTACCCAACCAACGTCTGTACCGTATGATAACGATGATGCCTAATAAAAGCCTCAGTTTACTAACCCAGCTTACTTCCCATATAGTTTGTAACATCAGTAATTTCAACAATGGCCACATATCTCATTTAAATATTGACATTGTGGGTATGGAGGAAACTTATTCTAATGAAAAGCAGATCATAGTTCCCTGCAAACACGGGTTTACTGGATTCTTCAAAATAAGATGCAGTGGTGGCGTTTGGACCAAAGTCCTTGGTGATAAATGTACATGCAAGTTTATCTTTGTTTTTGTTGTGCATATATTCACTATGTTGCATTTCCACAAATAGGTAATATCTTCACACAGACAAATTCAAAGAATTAAACGGTTAATCATTGAAAACAACTACAGTTCACAGTATATATACACGTATATTGACTAGCTTGATACTACAGCCTTAAGTTTGCGTTTCCCAATGAACATCAATCTGGCCTTGGTTGGGCAGCAATTGATTGCCAAATATATCCACCCCTATGTTGGTAAAAAAAAAAATTAAAAAATACAGCCAATCAGAGTGACACGGTTACTCTCTTCACTCTTGCCAATTCCGACATTTTTGAGAGATACAGATTCTTATCCAACAAGATCCGGATAGTCCCACCAGGCTAGTGTGATCTAGTCTTGGCTGCAATATCTGATAGGACCCAGATCAATGCTTAATAAGAGAAGAGAGGTAACCAGAGAGTATATGCATCAATGCTTAATAGAAAAAATGCTTGAAGTTAGGTATGGGATTTGCGAAACACCAGCCGATTTTGAAAATGCACAACTCGAATGGTCCTACCCCCACTCCATCAACATTGACTCTGACTCCACCCATTCCAAGTACATGGACACGCAATCATGCACGAGCGCGAACAAAGATGCGCGAGAGCGAGCCAGGCTAGCTAGGTTGGAGTTTAGGGTTGTCTTCTAGTGCTAGGTCAAAATTTGGATTAGCTAGTTAGCTAGCTCCAGTAGCTACCGCAGGATAACAAAAAACAGAAGCGTGCTCTGGGTCACGAGCTTTGAGTATGCGCACGACGGGGTCACGCGCGGGGAGCGGGGGAGTGCTGTCCGACCGTTTGATTGACGTACTTACTAGAGATGCACCGATTGCAAAATTCTTGGCCGATACCGATTTCCGGTTTTTAAGGAGGTCTGACCTGCCAAAACCGGTTTTTCCGATACCGATTTTCTAAGAAATAATTATAATCATATAATATGTTGATAGGTTTTCAATGTAGTGAGTCCCCGGGACCCACAGGTGGCGAGTTGGGTGGGTCCCTGAGAAATTCAATGGGTCCCGACTCCCCAGTTTAAAAAATGTGTTTCTTTTTTATTATTATTCTATTTCTTAAATGAAATTAATAGTGTTAAACTCAATACATGAAATTGTCATCTGAAAAGCGCAGCCATTTGTATGTGGTGAGCCACTGCTTCAGAAAAGTTCGCTTTTTTTGGGAGGAACATGTAGAAGGTTGAGGCAATTCTTCTGCAGTGGGCTCATCAGGCTCAGTAGAGGGGGAGGCAGAAGTAGGTACAGGCAATGTTGAGGTACTCTCTCTAGGCTGATCAGAGTCAGGGAGGAGTGCAGAGGTAGTGGGGACAGAAAATGCAGCTGCAATAGTTTGCTGACCTGCAATAGGTTTCATCTTTTTCTTTGGTGGTATTTTTGCGTTCTCTCTTCTCTGCCTGTTTCTCGAGAAAAACGGGATCTCGTTGGAAGCGCGATGTATGCGCAGGCGCCGTTTGGGCATAACAATATGTAGGCTGCCGTTCAATGTAGTTTTCATCACCACCACCGGATTATGTTTCATTTATTTCATTACAGCACGTCCCCTAAACGTTACAACATAATCGACACGAATGAGCACAGCATCGAGCAGTGGAAACGTGGGTTTATTTACTATGAAGTTTGTATTTTTAATTGTTGAAATGAAATCAGCGGTGACGAGCTAGTTGTTTTGGTAGCGGCTAAATTAGCATGTCGCGATACTTTGAACAGGGGATCACGTCTGCGCCGAGTAGATGCGCAGAGGGTTGAAACAGTGCTTGTCTGGTCTGCTCACAAGAAGGTTTCTTTGGCCAGTTACTGTGATTAAACACGAGTTGTTTAATGTTCACAATGTATCGTTTTTCATGGGGAAAATTAGATGCGTCCCCGGGACGCATGTATAGTGAGTTTAGTGCGTCCTTTCAGATTTGAATGCGTCAGGGACGCAGGACGCGTACCTAGCAACATGATCCCCCACGGCTTATTTTTGACTTGCAAGCATTACAAACAGCGTGTTTTGGGTCGTCCTGGCACACAGTGAAATAAGTCCAAATCAGCGACATGTTTTTCTTCCCGCGCTCTGGGCGCCTTGAGCTGCTACGCACCGCGCATGCGGGTGAGTTTGATCGGCCGAAAACCGGAAATTACGACAGTGACCGGCAGGTCACCGATTGTGGCCGATTGGATACAAAACCGGCTTTTTTAATCGGCGGCCGGTTGATCGGTGCATCTCTAGTACTTACTGTCCAATGCCACCCGGTGGTTCTGGAAATCATTGGTTGGAGTTTTTCGAGCCCTGCCCCTTGTTTAATTTTCATGTCAGTACTACTAACTCAGTGGCTGTAAATGGGTTATGATAAGGATTTCAAGTAATTTTGCAAAAATGGCCAAAAAAAGAGAATTCCATACCCAACCTTTAAATGCTCCTGTTTTTGATGCAGGGAGGCCCAACTGACTGTTTTGTAGCTGGCATTATTTCTTGCTCAATTTTAACAGATTGTATTGGAGAAGGTTATGGTCTGAGGTATTCTTGTGGGACCATCCTGAGGTCTGTTGGAACAGTCAGGCCTCCATCCATTGAAAGCATTTTCCGTACCTTTAAAAATGAAAGGACCAATCAGTGCTAGGGGGAGGATGTTATAGTAAGTAAATATAATTACAATGTTAAAAGATTAAAGCAGCAGCAAGATTAAGCTTCCACATGCCCTAAGAACCTCCAACCAAACGATGTCCAATCATGCATGAGCAGGGCAGCGCTCTTTATCTCCTTCCTTAATCAGATATGCACTCATCAAGGGCCTTATGATCCTTGTGCCGTGTTCCGATATCCATACTTCCATGAGTACACTTAAAAGAAGTTCACTATCCGCACTTACTAAGTACGCTAATTTTCAGATGTCAGTGTTGTTCCAAATCGAATACTCCGTGGTGCACCTACCGGAAATTACGATCACGACTGCCGCCGCGGCTCCTCCCCCGCAATAAACATCCCGCTTTGAACGGTGAACTCTTTACGCCTAGCAGCTATAAAAAGCTATAAAAGCTATACAAACTACAAAATGACTATTAATGCAGGCTATGTGGAAAATGCGCCGACTTTGGCTCAGCCTGGCTACGCCCTCTTCCGCTAAGTAGCTAAGATGGCTGCCGTTCATTACGAAAAGTGTACATCGCCACACACTTCGGGATTTGACCGTTTTGAGTACACCATCCGGGTCCTTTCAGTACACTTATTTTCGCCCTATCTGAATCGGAACGCCCTACGTACTCACACTTAGGCTAGTAAGTATGGATAGTATGGATATTGGAACACGGCACATTGGTATTGCCTTAGCCTGTCTTTCTGCCAACCTGGATAAATAACAATGGGTGCAGCACACTTGGCTGACCCCCATCATAAGGCTTTCAGGAGTTGATGTATGTAAGAGGGTATGGCTTTGTCCCAGTCCCCAGTGTATCTCAGGAAACATTTCAGTAAGAGGCAGAAATGTCACATTGTGGGAATGATAAATTATGGCATTGCATGAATGCATTAAATATAAGGTAGCTCAGTATTTATCTTTATTTCATGGTTATTGTGTTTATTTTCAGGATATTAATAATAAAAAACAATTGTCATGTTCTTTTTATTCATTTTGTCCTTATAGAAAGGCAGGTGCAGTCAAGTCTACCAGAACAGACACTCACAGAGCATTTCGCCCATGAATTTAAACATGGGTGTTACGATGCATGTATTTGTACCGAACCGTCACTGTACAGACACTTCAGGGTGGTTACAGAGGTGGACCACGGTGCGTAAATGTGGCGTACACATAGGCGTCGATTATGGGGGGGACATGTCCCCCCCACTATTTAAAATACGAATTTTGTCCCCACCACTTTTAAAAATGTGCAAACCAATTGCGACTGAAAAAATCCCCACACTCAACCAAAACCGTCAAGTCTAAAATCATGCGATAGGCGCGCACAAAGACATCATTTATTAGATGGGCCTACCTAATAAACTGTTGGAACACACAAGACCGGAACCCTTAGCAACGCCGGTAAACAAACCCCGAGAAGGCCAATCCCTATGAGAGCTCCCCGCGCTACGGCCATCCGGAGGCGCACAGAGCTTTTGGCCGGGATATTATATATACAATTATATACTATTATATATATAGAGTAGGGTGGAGCTTAAACTATACATATATTTTTTTTTTTAAGTCTTACCCCCCTAATCTGTGCGGCATAATAAAAAAACACTCTATGCAAAGTTTGAACAATAAATTCTTATGTTTAGGGGTAGCTCAAGTGCCTCAAAGATTACGAAATTTATAAAAATGCAACGAATTACACAACTTTTAGGAGTATCTCTACCAATTTATTTTAAACAACACTATTTATTTTGAACACAGCAATAGTGAATTCTTGTTCAGTTTCTGACAACTAATATCAGTCTAACAATGTCCAGCAAACTCTAGATTTATTGTTTTCATGGCAGCCCGGACAGAGTCTGTTTCCTGCTATCAGGATACAATCTGCAATGGTCCTCAACAACTTGCAGCAGGAATTGCAGCTGCGTTTCATCACAGGTTAGTAATCCACTGTACTCCTGAATGAGTGCCACTCCACGTTCAGCTTGGTCATTGACAACATTAAGAGACTTGACTGCTTCTGTAGCCTGCTTGTAATCATCTCTGTCCTGCCACAAGTCTGGATCAACCGCGAGAAATCCATCTGGAAGTTCCATAATTCGGATCAGTTTCATTGACTTTGCTGTGACAAAGTCTTCTAAATTCTTGTCATTGAATGAATCCAGATCAACAGTGATTGGCTTGGAATGCTCGTGCTCTTGGTTTTCTTCATTCTGCATGGCACTAACCATCCGTCTCTTGGTTGACGAACTGACCCGACTGTCAAAGAAAGCCAAGCCAACAAGTTCCTGTGACAAGTACCATAAGTGTTTGGAAAACTTGCGTGATGTTGACTTTGAAATGGCTGAATGGATTGATGAGTATTCAAGCAGTGACTTAAGTAGCAGCAGGTCACTGGAAGGAGCACCTGATGCCTGAGGAGCAGAGATCCAGGCATTCAGGTAAACACGTACTGTGAACACACACACATCACGGAACCCTCTCTCTTCTGCGGGAGTCAGTTTGAACTGAGCCTTGAACATCCAGATCTTGAGACTGTATAGAACTTTGGACATCCAACGGGCGTGGTGCATTGCACCAGGTGACATGAATCGCACTCCTCGTGCAGGAGCAGCACCGAGAAACACAATCACGAGTTCCAAGAATTCTTTATAGTCATCTCTTGGTAGACTCTGTTCAAGATGCTTGTTGGCGTAATCAATGGTGCTTTGCTTAATGTCTTCCACAAGACCTGCCACATCATCAGCTGCAATCCCCGGTTCATACTTGGCTGTGTCAATAAATCCCCAGTATTCCTGGAACCGTTTGAAGAGTGGAACCCCGGGAGAAGATCTGGCTCCCATACATACTTGGAACACTGCACCAATTATCAGTTCCATAATGTGGTGCCTACAAGACAGTGACAAGAGCTATTTCTTAAGCTTCTGCTCTAGAAGGACACAGGCACCAGCAATCCGACCAGTGTTTGAGCTGCTGGTGTCAAAGCACATAGCTCGGATGCTGTCTGCTAAGCCCCAGTCTTGAATGGCTCCGAAGACCGCAGCAGCCTGAGCCTCGCCTGTTCCGGATGGAAGCTTGGCAACTGTATGTAGCTGAGAAATTCCTTTACCTGAAACCAATACTGGCAGACGATCAACCTTCTTTTTTCCAATTAGATCCGGAATCAGTTTGCCATCCCAATGAACAACAAGGGGAAAGTTACCCTGAATCTTGGCCTTTATGTTTGCAGCCCTCTGGCCTCTGTGTTGTACTCTGTTTCGGCAAATTGCGTCTCTGTTTAGAGCAAGTTCATCAATGTTCTGCCCCAAGCTTTTGGCAGTTTGTGCTATGATAAAAGCAGCCTTGCGGCCTGACACTTTTGTGCGATCTAGAGCAGCTGCGAGTTCTGGAGTAATGACAGTTTTTCGCCCCCTCTTTATTTTTGGTGTATGCATGGTGATGTCCATCTCTTCCCCATATTCTGCTAAGCAGGTTTCAGAATCAGATGAATTCAGCTCAGCGGTAGATGCTGTTGACTGTTTTATTTGTTCCATTTGATGACGCCTGGCAAGCATTTGCTCCTCTCTTTCGAACGCCCTTTTCTCCTTAGCAGCAAGCTTTTTATCTAATCCAGCCATAGACCCTCTTCTTCCTTTCTCTCGCTGGGCTAACAAGAAATCCTTGTCTTCTTGTAATACCGACGTCTTGGTCAGAGCATCAGCATGAGCGACATCAAAAAGATCTTCGAGCCTGGAAACAAAAGCTGACTCTCTCGCGAGTTGAGTTGGTGACGTTCGCGCTTTGTTCTTTTTCAGAAGTCGCCACACTAAAAAGTCAACTCAAGCTTAGTTTGGCAGTTTTGATGATCCCTCATTGGGATTCTAGCTTTGTGCCAAAACTTTGCTATTTCCATGATGGCAACAGCTGACGATTGTCTTATAGTCTCCTTTAGTTCGAGATGGTGATGTGGGAACAATCCCAGAGCCATACGCAATGACGGCAACTTGCTGCCATTTAACTCGGTCACAGAGTCACCAAGGAGATACAGTTCGGTCTGATATCTTGAAACTCACTGATAGAGCTACTCCAAGGATTGGACAAACATCTGTGGTGGAGTTAAAAAAATAATAATAATTAAAAAAAAAAGGCGGTTGCAGCTTTTGGGTATCAGAAACTTCACGGCCATTGAGCTACCCCTAAATATTGTTCAATTGTGCTCATATTTTGCCAGATTTATTTTTTTATATATAGGAACAAAATGAGAGGGTAAGAAGATCATATTTCAAAAGTTCATAAATAAGCTCCACCCTAATATAGAGCTCCGAGAGTCGCAAACGGCAACTATCAATTTCTCCTCCATGCTGCAGTTCACACCGGACTGCACTCCACTGAGTTTGACAGTTGAACGCTGATTGGCTGTTACGTTACACATGTCACTCAGTGGCCAAGCTGTTGAACGCTGATTGACTGTCATCACGCGAATTTCGCGTCAAAGTTGAAATATTTCAACTCGAGCGAATTTGTCGCGCCATAAATCCTCGGGAACGAGTTCGCCCGTAGAGACGCCCGCTACGCGTCTCTACGGTCACTTTGTATGGGATCTTGTCGCCCCGTCGCGTTTGGTGTGAACGCACTGGAGAAGTTTCAAGACAGACAGACAAAATTGTAATTTTTATTCAGAAAATAGCCGGTCCTTTTGCTTCCTGTAAAAAGCATGTTTGTGACACTGGATACCGATATGGATAGCCTACATCATCTAGCCTGCATGTGGAGGGCCACATAAGGTAAGAAATTGGTTTACGTAAACTTTGCTGCTGGTTCTGTTTGCTCGTGATGACCTGGCCAAAGGTTACCCACGGTCTTAAGCGATTGTGATCTGATTCTGGTTGGTGCTCCAGTTAGTATGCATGGTATATAGAATGCAGCTAGTAGCAGCTACACATGGTGCGATTGCTATGCCAATGTGGTTATGGTTGTTTTGTCTGATTGAGATATGTGACGACTTGGAGCCTGGTAGGCCTATCCTGACATAAATATGTTCTCGCATAACCTGTGTGATTATCCTAAATTGTAGGGGATATTATTTGCGGGCAATTTGCTTATGTGGTAACGAGTGAAGTCTACATTGGTCCTTCACGAGTGTGTTTACTGGTGGTCAGGATTTGGCAGAGGCAATTCTCCTCTGGGCCCTTTTTTTTTTTAATACAGCATAACATATAGTACGAGCAGCCCTCGCTCGTCTTCAAAAGGCTGATGCTCAGTACCTCGTTTCATTTCGTACCCCCTTTACAGTCTGGCATTGTTTGTCTGGTAAACTTTGTTGATGTCAAGATGAGTGTTAAATTGCCAACGCTGTTCTTTGTCCTGTGTGTATTAGTATTACATATCCCGAGCCAATACCCTGATGATTCCAACGGCGTTTTGCAAAACAAGCCAAAACACAAGCTGTGGTTTTCAACTTTTATTGTTCGAATAGGATTTTCAACACCTGACAATACACTGTAGAGTAGGACTATTCAATTACAAATTCAGTTGGGCCAGATTTTCCAAGCAAGAAATTCAGTTGGGCCAGACATTTTCAGCAGCAAGTAATGACAAATTTTGGACCAACACAAATGAATGTATTGAAATACACAAACGTTTTATTTACTGTCATATCTGAAAAATTACATTAATAAATCTTTGGTGAATCTGAACTAGGCAAAACTCTGCCAACAAAATAGTGCACAATATTAGGCCTATCAATAGCCAGTTTCCTTTTTGAAACAAAATAAAATAAATATTTGTCATATCTGACCAATAAGCAAAACACAAGGTGCATTGAAAACAAAATATTGCACATTTATCAGATTTTTCCTTATTTAAATAAATAAAATAAACATTTGGGTCACATATTAAAACAAGCATATCCTCCCTGGGATCAATATGCCAAAGTGCATGAAAAAAACAGAACCAGGCATATTAAAGCTTGGTAAACAAACCCAAAACAAGAAATAACTAAGTAGCTTAACACACATGAATACTTTGTTACTCACTTAGTTACACATCCTTTTGTTGCTATGTATGCAACAGTTTCACTGCTGAGTTCTCAGTGGGAGAAGTGACATCTTTTGTTCTGAATGAGAGCAGTGATTCTGGGCTCATAAGATGTCAATGCAATTCGAAGGCATTCGTGAAGTGTATTGTCAGACAGTGAGCAACGAGAGCTGCTTTTAATTGAGTTCATGTGTGAGAAGCTTGATTCACATGTGTATGTTGAGCCAAACATGCTTAGCACGTGGACTGCTGTTCTCTTGACGTTAGGGAACTGATGTGGGTTGACATCCGTCCAAAACCTGGCAAGCCCATTGGTGCGCAGCTCCTGTGCCATGGTTAAGGATGACCGCATGTCCACAAGTTCGAGAATGAATTTCCCCTCGTCAATGGGAACGGCCAACTCCTTTGCTTTGGCGGATAAAGCCCCTTCTATTGCGACAGTGAACGGGTCTCTGGCAAAACACATCACCTCTGTTGGCAAAGCAAGTCCATCCAATCGATCAGCAAAGTTTTCTTTTAACCTCGCAACAAAATCCGTCATTATACTCATTAGCGGTAATGCGTGCCGGGGATGAGATGCATTTGCAGAGCGTCGGAAAATGCAACATTCGGCCTGTGCTCAAGTCAGTCCCGAAAAGATCCAGTTTGACTTGGAATGCGCGCATCTGTGCCACCAGTTCAATGACAGTTTGTCTCTGCCTTGTAGTCCCACATTTAAGTCATTCAGGTGTTTGAATATGTCACTGAGAAAGCAGACATCGCCAATGAAGCCGTCATCCAGCATTCGGTTCAAGTGTGTTTCGGCTTTTTTATGCTTGCTGCTGCCGAGGAAGGCTGTGATTTCCCCTCTTAGATCACAGAAACGCTCGAGCGCTTTGCCTTTGGACAGCCACCTGACGTCGTTGTGCAAAAGCAGGTCATGGTGCTCAGCAGAAATTTCTGACAGCAGCATGCGGAATAAGCAGTGTTGGAGGCTTTGATGTGGAGCGGATAAAATTAATTGTTGCCATCACTCTGTCCATTGTTGACTTGAGCTCTCCGCTTAGTTTTGCGCACAATACCGTCTGATGGACAATGCAGTGTAGGGATATCGTTTGAGGTGCAACAGCGGACCAACATGCAGCCAAACCATTAACTTTTCCCTCATGGATGGAGCCCCATCCGTTACAAGCATGCACACACGTCTCATATCAAGGCCCTTTTCTTCAAAAAAAGTTGAAATCTTCTCAAAGAGTACCTCGCTTGTTGCGTGTCCTTTTAACGGCAGTAAGCTGAGCAGTTCTTCTCTGAAGCATTTGTCGTCAAAAAAATGGACATATATGCACAGTTGGGCGGTATCCGTCTTATCTGTGGACTCATCTACTGCTATAGACATGACATCAGCTTTCTTCAGGTCTTCTAAAAGCTTTTCTAACACATCAGTAGCAAGAAGTTGAACCCTGCGAATATTTGAGGTGTCTGACAGGGGTACGTTTTTAATGGCAGAGGTCACGCTTGTTTTTACTTTGTCGTCATTTATAACCTCATTCACGACGGCCAGCATGCACTCTTTCACGGTTTCAGAGTCTGTAAATGGCCTTTTCTCTTTTGCCAAGATCCATGACACACGAAGGGACGCAGCTGTAGCTCTCTCTTGGGCCGTGCATGTCCGCATCATAGTAGCACAGCTCTGGTTGTAAGATGCCAGCAAACTCTGCATCTTTGCAGCCCTATCCTGAGATCCCTCGGGAAAGCTTGAGCAGAAAGTTGAGTGTTTATCAATGTGGTGTCTCCGCACATTGTAATCTTTAAGTACCGCAACACATTCATTACAAATTAAACACATCGGTTTGGCGATTGGATTCGGCGGCAAAATGAATAAATACTTTTCAGTCCACGCAGGGTTGAAATGACGGTTCTCAGTGTCCACTTGGCGTTTTTGAGTTGACAAAGCCATGTTAGATACGATTTAGACGACTCGCCTTCAATCACATTCTTGACAGACCATGGACATATGAAACACAACGCGCGGAATTGAGGGTTGAATGATGCTAGGTTCCTGTCGCTAGGTTGCGCTGAGTGTTGCATTCATGGTCTGTACTACTGTAGGAATTTCTGAAGGCAAGGCTCGATTCTTTTTCTTTTTTTTAACTTTTCTATGCGCTTTTTGCGGGACCACGAGCTGGGCCACTCGGAAGGGGCTTCTGGGCCGGATGTGGCCCGCGGGCCGCCATATGAATAGGCCTGCTGCAGAGCATATTGTAATGCAGCGTTGAATGGATGAATAGCTTACATAAGGGTACCCAGCACTTTTCAAACCACACTCAAGCTTATGGTTATTGTCCCCACCACTTCTAAAAACAAACTGACGCCCCTTGGGCGTACATAGCGTTCATATGACGAATGTAAAGGCTTGTTTTGCCCCGGACCGTTTAGCCCAAGTATACTACTACGACTCCGTAATCTGACTCCGTCACTACGGAGACCCCTAGAGCATTCGCAGTTCTCCGTCGGGATGTCAGATAGGCAATGCAATTCGCTGCCCAATCGATCTTATATGTTGACTACAAACCATGTAAATAGTGTTGTATATAAACTTCCAAAGCTTTTCAAATCTTATTTGGTGTTTTTTTGGTCCTAAATGTGCAAAGTAAACAATGTACAAAGTAATTAAGGTGCAAAGTCAAACCGGAGAAGTGATTCCTGAAATGATTTTGTTAGGGGACCAATCACAGCCCTTGCCGTCTCCGTTGCGTCGTCGGATAGTTAAAAAATATTGTAAGCTATAGAGAGGGTCTCCGACAGGCTCTCCGGCTACGGAGAGGGTTCTCCGTGTCTACGTAAATGCACATGCATTTGTAAAGGCACCATCCAGGTGTTACTACCACCGTTGCTGTGAAAAAAAAACGAGCTGGGCAAACCAAGCTCACGACACTATTTCAACAACCCCTGTCTATTTATTCAGAAATGCAAATGCCGTAACCTAGTCTATTGGTGTTATCATTGCTGTTGATCTACAGTAGAGTGTAGATTCTCTGCCCGAGCCCGAGCCGACCCAACCTGACCCGCGGGCGCGGGCCGGTATTTCCCACCACTATCCTCGGGCTGGGCGTTTGATCGAACGTTTTTATTTTATTTGACTTTACTCCTAATCTGAAGAGAAATCTATGCCATAAACAGAAATATTATAGGCCTTTATTACACGGGTCTTCGCAATGCCATGTAACGCTCTGTTCACTTGCATGGGTAGTAGTCTGGTGACTTGTCAACCCCAGCGTCTTCCGTTGCTAAGCGACGTCACTGTCTTTGCGGACAAATGATTTCTCTGCTGATCGACACTACGAATGCTGGTGACGAATAAATTGTAAAAAGACAGACCATGTGAAGTTTTTATTTCGTTTTGGCAAGTAGCCGTGTAATAAGCGGGATAATGTATAGAACGTCGCCGGTCATCATCGAAAATAAGCCCCTTCAGGGCGAAGCAAGACACCTTTGCTGCGCGTCGGTGTAGCCTACTGTTCACCCTGTCGGGGCTCATTTTCCCGATAATGATTATCCCTTACGTATATATTTAGCAGAGTAGGCCTAGTAACAAATGTGTACAAGTTTACATATGTATTAAAAAAAATGTTGGGTTGAAATCGGGCTCGGGCTCATAATTACAGTTAATGTGTCCGGTCGGGCCGGGCTCGGAAAGAACGTGCACGGGCTCGGGTCGGGTCGGGCTTGATTTTCTGGGCCCGATCTAAGCTGTAATCTACAGCCATTCTCCGTTGTTGACAAACAAGCAGTTTTTTTAAATTCTCCCCTTAACTATGAACCGTACCTTCCTGTAGAGAGATATATATATATATATAAAAACGGCAAAACTTAAGATTTCAACTACACAGACATCATGAACGTCAAGCAATTTATACTATTACACCCCATATATATATATATATATATATATGGGGTGTAACGGTACACAGAAGTCACGGTTCGGTACGTACCTCGGTTTTGAAGTCACGGTACGGTATATATATATATATATATATATATCACTTCAAAATGCCAACATAATGCAATTTGCATAGGCCAAAATATGCATAGGTGAGGTTTTCAAAGGACATTTTCTCAAAATCGATACGGTAAAATCACATGGTTACTTGTGTATAAGTAGTCAGTACAACACTTAGTATGGTCATGGCAGTCCGTGCCGGAACTTATCTATTATTTTGTCCATAGCTTACTTCAAAGTGCCAACATAATGCAATTTGCATAGGCCAAAATATGCATATGTGAGGTTTTCAAAGGACATTTTCTCAAAATCGATACGGTAAAATCACATGGTTACTTGTGTACAAGTAGTCAGTATAACACTTAGTATGATCATATCAGTCCGTGCCGGAACTTATCTATTTTTTTGTCTATAGCTCACTTCAAAGTGCAAACATAATGCAATTTGCATAGGCCAAAATATGCATAGGTGAGGTTTTCAAAGGTCATTTTCTCAAAATCTATAAAGTAAAATCACATGGTTACTTGTGTACAAATAGTCAGTATAACACTTAGTATGGTCATGTCAGTCCGTGCCGGAACGTATCTATTATTTTGTCTATAGCTCACTTCAAAGTGCCAACATAATGCAATTTGCATAGGCCAAAATATGCATATGTGAGGTTTTCAAAGGATATTTTCTCAAAATCTATACGGTAAATTCACATGGTTACTTGTGTACAAGTAGTCAGTATAACACTTAGTATGAACATATCAGTCAATGCCGGAAATTATGTATAATTACGTCTATAGCTCACTTCAAAGTGCTAAGAAAATGCAATTGGCAAAGGCCAAAATATGCATAAGTGAGGTTTTCAAAGGACATTTTCTCAAAATCGATACAGTAAAATCGCATGGTTCTGTGTATACAGGTAGTCGGGACAACAGCTAGTATAGTCTTGTCATTCAGTCCCGGAACTTATGAATATTTATGTCTATAGCTCACTTTGAAGAGCTAACATAAGGCAATTTCCATCAGCCAAAAATATGTATATGTGAGGTTTTCAAAGGATATGTTCTCCAAAACTATACAGTCGAATCACATGGTCCCTTTTGTACTAGTAGTCAGTACAACACTTAGTACGGTCATAGCAGTCAGTGCCAGAAGTTATGTAGAAATCTGTCTGTACTTCACCACAAAGTTTTAAAATAATGCAATTTCCAACAGCCAAAATATGCACGTGATGTTTTTGAGGACATTCTATCCAAAACGTAAGATGTTTTTGCTCCTACAATGCCATTAATTTTTTTAAGAATCCTTTTAATTTCCTATGGAAAATTACTTTTTGCTCAATAGCTTCCATGGTATGGCACCCAACCCCCCCCCCCCCCCCCCCCAGACCAATGCAGAACTAGTCTACTAGATGGTACTAATTAGACACACCTGAAGATAATGCCCTCCACATTTTGTGATCCATAAACCCCTTTCAAGTTGAAAAACGTAAAAAATGTCCTTTGAAACCTCACCAGAGGCGATTTCTCTAAGACTGCAAGGGAAGCTCAGCTTCCCCTAAAATTTCGAACATTAAATTGTCAAATATGTATTGTTGTGTTAACATTTCATTGACTACAAATTCATTAAAATACGTTCATGTCGAAGACGAGTTCGATAAGAATCTTATCCAAGACTGACTCGATTTTGTTAACTTCTCATACATTCCCGTAATGTCAATGCATTAGACCGTAGAAGCCGAGCGTCCATTCACTTCAATGAGACTGCATGGAACATTTTTTTCATTGCCTCGAAACTCGACGGTCATTGGATAAATGCCCAGATTTGTCCCGCCCCCGGACGCTCAGCGTCTCTGGGGGTGGATGGAGCAGTGGGCTGGCCTGGGCTAGCCTGGACGCTGGGCTTCCGCGTTATGATTGGAGGATCAGTCGAAAGTCTGAATCACTTTTTGATTGACAGCTATTTTGAGATATACACAGTCACTTCACTATCCGAGTTCAGTCCCATCGCAGATTTTGCAAGTGAAGTCTCATGACAAACTGCAACACATTTCTTGGTATTTGCTTGGCGAAATTGCTTCCATTATTAATTTAACACATTTATTGTATTTCCTTGTTTCAGTTTAACCTACTTTCCGCATTTCCTTGTTCCGAGATTAATATTGTTTCGTTAGTTCGTTCATTTATACTGTTGGCTAGGTCGGAGTGAACTAGCCAGCTAGTAAGGTGCACACGATGGCAGGCTATGCTAATATCGTCGACCTGATTTTGGCGAAGCCATTTGACAGTCTTCCTTACGAGGAGAAATGTAGGATTAAACAGCAGGGCAGATCAACACCTAAGATTGATTTGGTGCAAAAAGTAGGGAAAGGTAACAGGTCTTTTCAGCTCTCCTGGTATGAGAAAGTTAGCTGGCTGACTGGAAGTGCTGTAACAAAGAAAATGTACTGTTGGCCATGCATCTTGATGAAACCATCTCAGGGATGTGTTGTCTGGTCAAAATTTGGTTTTGGGGATCTGTCTAACTTTGACATGGCATATAAAAGGCATGAAAAGAGCAATTAACATGTGAGTGCATGTGTAACCGGTCTGGCTCTGCGTTGTGTGTTGTGAAATGGAGTAGGACACAGGGACTTGGTGTGTCACTTTGGCCGAACTGTAGCCACAGTGGCGTATTTATTTCTGAATGAAATAAATGCACAAATAATGCAGCAGCATTAGTACACAGGACACTGCAGCACGTCAATCTCCTCACAGCATTAAAACAACAAGTGAGCCTGGCCAGAAGTGCCTTACAATACATATATTCAAATATATGAAGTCACAAAAGTTCACAATACAGACACACAAATTCAAATCCACCTGAAAACTATACACCACCAGCTAATTAATATTTTATATTAAAATAAAGTACAACATGGGAGCAACATTATCATACCTGAATGAAATAAATGCACAAATAATGCAGCAGCATTAGTACACAGGACACTGCAGCACGTCAATCTGAAATGGCGGGAAACGAACAATGAACAGGCTGCCGTCACTGTGTGTGTATCCTCAAGTGCTGCTAAACAGTGCGCTAGCTAAATAGTTCGCTAAAACACTCAAAACTCTTGCAAAGCAAATACACAGGAACACATGAACAACACCAACAAGCACAGAATCACACCATAACTCTATCTCACCGTTTACACTGGTTATTTTCTCATTAACAATTTTAGAACAGAAAGCTGCCCAGAGCAGAGGAAAAACACTCACCTCCTCACAGCATTAAAACAACAAGTGAGGAATGGCGAGCGCAACGGAAGAAAATGACGTCACGTTCGAAACTTCAAAATAACAAAAGCTCCCGAACGATCTATTTACAGAATATATCACGAAATACATGTAATAAATAAAACATGAGGGAATTTTGGTGGAATGCATACATACATCTTATGTACCTGCTACACATGTGCAAGGTTAAGCTGCCTGGGCAGGGTCAGGGTTGAACATGCACTCAATAAAGGTGCTCGCATTCAAGTGGCAAAACACAATGAGGCAGTCAAACAAAACAGGGCCTTCCTAAACCGCCTTATTGATGTAACTTCCTTGCTTGGCCGGCAGGAGCTATCATTTAGGGGGCATGATGAGAGTAGTGAATCATCCAACAAGGGGAATTACAGGGAGTTCACAGAAACACTATCTAAATATGACTCTGTCCTGGCCACACAATTCCAGTCATCAGCTGTGTTTTCTGGTATGTCTCATTCCATCCAAAATGACTTGATCTCTGCCCTTGCAGCCACTGTTTCTGATGAGATCAGAGATGAAATTCAAGCTGCTCCCTTTTTTGGATGGCAAGTGGATGAAACAACTGATATTGCTTGCCGTGCCCAACTCTCTGTCATTGTTCGCTATGTTGACCATGCCGGTAAAATTCAGGAGCGCTTTATTGGGTTTTTTGATGTTTCTGGGGGGCGAGATGCTCAGTCTGTTTTTGAGATATTAAATGAAAACATGCAGGGCTACAATTTTAGGGATAAACTTGTGTCACAGACATACGATGGGGCTTCTGTCATGGCTTCAGCCCTCAATGGTCTGCAGGCCAAAGTGAAGGCAATTGCACCCAGTGCAATGTTTGTGCATTGCTATGCACACACACTTAATCTGGTGCTGTCACAAGGGGCTAAATGCTTGTCTGAGTGCAGAGTATTTTTTGCATCACTCTCTGGGTTTGCCACATTTTTCTCTAAATCCACAAAGAGGACAAATTTTCTTGAGTCTGCAGGCTGTTCAAGGTTGCCCAGAAACGCTCCTACTCGATGGAATTTCACATCACGCATAGTGAACACTGTGGCAAACAACTATGATGGCCTCCTGCAGACTTTTGATAACATCATTGCAGATAAGACAATGGATGATGACACATTGGATTGTGCCAAAGGTTTTGTGAGGAAACTGGAGGATTTTGAGTTTGTGTTCATGTTGTACACATATGAACAAATCTTCTCCGAGACTGATGTGATCTTTGATATCGTCCAGCAGAGGGCCATGGATGTTCTTTACTGCAAGAAAAGAATTGAGTCTCTTCTTGCTTTTGTCAAAGAGAAGAGGTCAGAGGGGGATTTCCAGGCTGTTTATGAGAAAGCAGCAGGTCTCACATCCGACCCACGAAATGAGCCCTTGAGAAAGCGCCGTCAATCCCAATTCCAGGATCCCCAGGAGCGCTACAGAAATCTGTACATGGCCATCCTTGACAATCTGATGGAGCAGATTCCTCTGCGTTTTTCAAATTTGGAAAGTTTGCGCTTCTTAGAATTAGTCAATCCAGGGAAGTTTGATGAAATGAGAGAAGTGTTTCCAGAGGAGGCATTCCAGAGTGTCCTGGAAAGTTATGGCCAATACTTTGATTTTGGGAGACTGAGGTCTGAACTTCAAGTCCTGTATTCATATCAGGACTTGCAGGGTAACAGGGGAAAGCTGTGTGATTTCTTGCTTTTTCTAAAAGACATGGAGTTGGACAGTGCAATGCCTCAGTTGTACAAACTGTTATCATTAGTGGCAACAATTGGAGTTACATCTGCGGGTGTAGAAAGGAGCTTCTCCTGTTTAAAAAGGCTTAAATCTTACACCCGCGCAACACAATGGGCCAAGGCCGTCTAAGCAGCCTAGCTCTGCTGGCCATTGAGAGGACAATGGTCAAGTCCCTGGAAAAGACGCCTACTTGGTACGACAGGGTCACAGACCATTTTCTTGAAAAGGAACGGAGGGCCGAATTGAGGTATAAATAAATTGACAACTATTTTGATGTAGGCCAAAAATGAGCTTCCCCTCTTTAAAAGACCAGCAGCCGCCACTGAACCTCACCTATGCATATTTTGGCCTATGCAAATTGCATTATGTTGGCAATTTGAAGTGAGCTATAATCAAAATAATAGATAAGTTCCGGCATTGACTGATATGACCATATTAACCCTTGTGCTGACTACCTATACACACGGAACCATGTGATTTTACCATACTAAGTGTTATACTGACTACTTGTACACAAGTAACCATGTGATTTTACTGTATAGATGTATTGAGAAAATGTCCTTTGAAAACCTCAACCAATGCATATCTTGACCTTTGCCAATTGCATTATTAGCACTTTGAAGTATATTTTCTGCAACATGCACGAGATTGAAGCGTAGACAGGCATGAATAAAATATAAATACAATTTAAGATCTCCCCCCACCCCCTCATCTTGTTATTAAATGTGCTTAATGAATACATTTGATTTGATTTGATTAGCATTGTAGGGACCAAAATGCATATTTGGTCTGTTTGTTTATTGTTTATTTTGAAAGGTTACTCACTGTTTTGGTTCATGTCACTTCCGTTTGATTGACACATGGGTGTCATTTAATCTATATACCGGGGCACTCAGGAAGGCGGGGGTAAGAGACAAAGGGGGTTAGTGGCGCTTCTGATTATATTTTCTGTTTACCGTCAAACTACCGTCAAAGTACAGTCAGTAACAACCCTCATTAGCGTTGTCATCGTCATCACTTTATCTTTTATTTATTTGTTTTCATTACTCTCTAGATGTTTTCATTCATCAGTTGTCATTCGGTCTTCTAATAAACTCTCAAACAATATTCATCAACAGACTTGGATTCATTGAAGGACGCGTAACTACCTGGAGCCCACCTAAGCCTCTTAGCGGCCTAAGAGGCTACAGTGTTAGCCTCTTAGGCTGCTACAGTGTTAAATAACGTTGATTTACCTTTGAGCATTTCCTATTATAGGCTACTGTGTAAAATGCTGTTTAAAATTATGGTTATTGTCATGAAAAGAAAGACCCACCGGTAGGGGGAGATCTTATGTTTTATTTATGTTTTTGTTATAATGCACACCGTGCATGTTGCAGAAAATATGAAACACTGCCCTCTTGGGTCACTCTTTTCAGTGTAACACCCCTGGCACTGACTGATATGACCATATTAACCGTTGTACTGACACAAGGAACCATGTAATTTTAATGTATAGTTTCGAAGAAAATGTCCATTAAAAAAACCTCACGTGCATACTTGGTCCTTTGAACACCCTTGTTTGTTTTGGACGTTTTCACGCCGGTCTGGTAGCGATCGCAGCGATCCACACAAACGTAGGTGAAGACTTTTATTTTGAAAAGTTTTCGAGATACCACACAAAGGCTGTTTAGGGTAGGGGCGCACGAAAATTTGTGTGACAGCTGGCTTGACCGCGGATGAACGAATGACGGCTGACTTGACCGCAGTTATACCCGCCATTTATTCAGTTGATTGCTCTTCTAAGTGTGCCAGATTGGTGCCAATTATTGTCATGCAAAACTTTCCCTCTCCTTGTTATAAATCAACGTGCATCCAAACATCTTCAGCCAATGCAGCCTCCTATGTCAGTGTTGCTTTAAAATATATAGGCCTAGCATATCGGATTATCAAAAATTGTTAAGTGTGTGCGTGTTGTCATGTAAGCTAAAAACTGATTGCCTTGGCTTGCATTCATGAAATATTGTAGTGTTATAGGCCTACTGTGAATCTGTATATCGATATTGCGCCACAATAGGGAGATGGGGACCCCCGAATATTGATGGGTATTTCGCACGCTGGGTAAAATAAAGCTTAGAAATAAACACAAGGCAAAGATGTTGTTACTGGAGCTAGTAGGCTACCATCAAAACGTGGGTTAACTAATCGGAAATCTGTCTACGTCGGGGGTAAGATTTAATTAGATATTATCTGGGGGGGATTTCACAGGTGGGACTGGCAAGTTAGCCCATAGCATTATGCCTTCTATTTCTAGATCTTCTGACTATGTTTACCTGTACTTATCTGAATGACATAATCGCGGTCACTAGATATAAAGAAAACGTTGACTTTCACTCTGTGCTATTCACTGACAGTAAAAATAAATAAAAGTGTCGTTATTGTATGCCATCAGTTCTCCCTCTCACATCTGAGAGGTTCGAATTTATACGGTTGTAGGCCATCATACATGTTAGGTTCTTGCCACCTCTCAGTCGCCATAAACGCCCAAAACTGGACTTTAACACTATTTTGCAGCCATGTTATAAATGCTTTATGTAGCCATTAATCAAAACTTCCCCGTTAACCTGCAACTAGGCCCTTTACGCACATTTTCATGGAGAGTGATGGCGCTTGAGTCGTTTTCGTCTCCCGAGGCTCCTGATGGAGCTATGGAATGCTTTGGAGCCACAGTTATGGCGAGAAACTCGATACCTTTTGCCAGTGCAGGTGTGCTCCGCCTTAGGGTTTTTGGCCACCGGGACCTATCAGCGGGAGATCGGGGACAGGTCTGGTATTTCCCAGCCAAGTATTAGCCGAACCATGCCAGCAGTTTTGGCAGCTATAATGCCCCTCTCCAAATGCTATATTCAATTCCCATATCATAACCATTGGCAAACTGGAATCAAACGGCAATTTTATGCTATTGCTAGTGATTGGTGCAGTTGATTGTACCCATGTGTGTATGAAGCCACCATCTATTAATGATTACGCGTACATCAACCGTAAAAGCTATTCAATTAATGACCAGATTATTTGCGATGCCAGAAGGTCAATCCTTAACATGGTAGCCTGATGGCCTGGGGGCCCGCATGATTATTTTATTTTCCGAGGTAGCAACGTTGGGCATCGTCTACATAGGGCGCACTACATGGTCGGAGTCATCTCCTCGATGAGTTAGGCACAGTCACACTTTTTTTTCTCCGGAAAAACGTTTAAGACATCGCACTAAAAGTTTGATGTGATTCATCTAGATGACGAAGGCTATCCCCTGTCCAATTCTCTTTTAACTCCCCTGGCTCATCCCCTGGATCAGGAGCGCAATTTCAACAGCGCTCACACGCGCACAAGGGCAACAGTGGAGCGATGTATAGGCCTACTCAAGGGCAGGTGGATGACCATCGGGTCAGAATGTTGCTTTACAGCCCAGAAAAGACCTGTAATATTATTTTAGCATATGGGGTTCTCCATAATATTGCGCTGGCAAATGGGGTGCCATTTGCCGACCTGCAACCAGATGACCCGAAGCCCAGAGATCCCTGGACACAGGAGCCACATGTTGGAGCTCTAAGAAGAAGGGAGGATTTCATTTGGCGCTTCTAATATTTAAAGGGTAAGCAATATGTTTATTTTTTGGTTAAAAGCAAGACAGAGGTCAAAGTACAGCAAACCAATTTATTTATGTATTGCATTCTTTATTTGTAGCTAACAGAGTTATTTATTTCCACCATTGACCTGCACATCTCGATTTGTTTGTCCAGGACCTCTGCACTCAGGACAGATGCGTGCAGACCAGCACTTCGGGCAGACACGTGTTCCGGCACTGTTGGCGGCGGCCCTTCTTTTTCTTTATCCGTATTTATTTGAATGCAACTGGGCTTGGCTTCCCATTTTGGATGAACCTGCTTGCATTTCATCTTTAAAAATAAAAATAAATCATGAGATTATTCTTGCCATTACTTTGTAACACGGAAGCTGTATATATATATATATTTTTAAAATAATTACTAAGGCGTTTTTACCACTTCCATGACTGGTCTGGCATGCATCTGTGCCTCCTCCGCCACCACCTACGCCCGAAATGGAGGGAGACCCGATCGCTCCTCAAATTTCGTCAGTTCAAGGCTAGGGGTCCACCCGGCCTCCTCCAGTTTCTATTATGGACCGCTTCACAGCCCCAACATTTTTTTTTTGGTTCCGACCATTTATACTTCACCTTATTCAGAATAAAATTACTTTTAACGCAATGCAAACGATAGCCTACAGGTCAAATGTGAAATTTTTAAGCAGGATCAATTGAACATCAATTTTACATTTGATTTATTATTCAAACCTCTTCGGTAGCCCAATGAACAGTGGACACACTATTAACTGCAAAAGTGATTTGCTTCCATATAGCGTTTTTTGGCTTGCCTTTAATGCCAGCTTTTTGGCTACCAAACAAAATCAGACAGTTCGCATCAGCTAGTGACACGAGTGTCTCAACTTCGGTCTCCGAAGAATTCCTTATTTTTTTTCGTTGGACGTTTGTCCTTGTCATAAAGGTTAGGGGCGAGACTAATAGGCTGTCTAATTCAGGGCTTTATCAGGCACAGATATCAATATGAGGGCTATTGCTTGCTGGTGAATTGCAATATTAATTTGTTATCCTACTTTTTGATTTTCAGGAGTGACATGTCAACTGCCGCAAGAGAGAGGAACCACTTATCCTGATGTATATACGGACCGATTTTTACCTGGAAAAAACGTTTCGGTGAACTGCGCCCAAGGCTACTGGTTTTCCTTTAATGATCAGCAAACCCAGAAAACAATTACTTGTACAGAAAGTGGGAAATGGATTTCAGCTGGGGTCATTTGGATGGGGCCATGCCAAGGTAGGCAACATTATTTTCATGCATCAATTAGTTGTAGATCTATAAATATTCTTAGGATTGTTGTCCTCATATGTGAACCAACCAGGTCGCCCCGATCCTTCAGCTTTGATTGGATTGCTGTGTTTTTTAAACAATTGTTATCAAATTAAAGTAAACCAAATAAGTTTACGTAAGTGCCCAGAAATCTATATTGAGAACTATGTAGATGTCACAGAGTATGATTTGGGAAAACAATCATGAACTACTATAAATTCCCACTGAGACACAATTGTGCTTCTTTATTCAGTGATCAGATGTCAGGATCCAAATGACCCTAATTTGAAAGAACGGCTTCGAAGTACAGGATATGGTGGATATGCATACTACCGGTGCAAACAAGGCTTCAGGCCAACTGATTATGTTCTAGCTAGATGCACGGAAAACGGATGGACACCAAACCCACTCTGTGAAGGTATTTTCATGGGGGATTTTTATTGATATGTGGTTTCTTGCATTTTCTAAATTGTTGTTCAGGTCTGTCAACGTTCTTGAAAACATTGACCTCTATCATCGACCCTTCTTCACAGGGCCAGACATATTGTAGAGAGACAGCGCCTCCTATTGAACGTAATGTGACAGGAAAACGACGGAAGTGCCATGCGTTAGCACCGGGTAAAGAGTGACTATATAGTCCGGAATAGGGATGTAACGGTTACCGGTGTAATTGTAAGCCCCCATAAAATTGTCAATCACAATTAACGTTTTCATTTCAAATAAAATTATTATCTCGGGGGATAACAGAGCCCGCGGGGTGGAAACCTTATTCTTAAATCCTTCCCTGCGCTTCATCCGAGTCTCCTGAAGTTGCCGCCCAGGCGCACTCTGTAGCCTACAACTAGGCCTGTCACGATAACAAATTTTTCTGGGCGATTAATTGCCCCAGGAATTATTGGGATAAGCGATAATATTGCAGTTTTTCAACTAATATAATGATAAAGTACACCCTTTTGAAGATAAATAAACCTTTATTTTTAAAGAACACTGGAACTGGACTGCTGGAAGACATTTAAAATATCCAGAATAAATTAGCAAAACAACCAAAAACAATCTATTATTAACAAAAAATGCTCTTGAATAAAAACCAAACACCAGCAAAAACAATAAATAAAATTGAAACACTAAATAAAAAGGATGTAAACACGATTGCGCCAGGACTCCGCCTCCCACACAGACAATGCAACAAGTTAGTAGCCGCGTTTACATGGCACATCTGATCCGCATCTGATCCGCATAGATTTCTATGCGGCATAGATGTGTTCCTAAAATGTGTTCCGAATGTAGGCTACTGTATACATGGCAGTAACAAAAGTGTCCGTTCTGTCTCTCGCGCACACCTGACACATCTCTGGACCGGCGGCGACATAATGGATGTCTTATCACTATCGGGGATTTTAAATTAGATTTTAATGAAAGCACAGCAGGAGAGAGCTTTTCTCTCCCTGCTCCTTCAATTAAGAAGGAGGAGGACAGCGCAGCAACGTCAATTTCTCGTCAGATATTTATATTTACCTTAAGCTCCGCCGCAAACAAGAGGAATTTGGATGCGAGTCTGCAGCCAAGACTGGTGGGAGAGAGTGGTCTTACAGGAATTTACTGACCAGGAATCCTCGAAGGTCCATTTGCGAACTACTGCAGCTGCCATCTCTCTAAGTTAAGAAGTATTTTAACGTTCAGCCTGCAAAAGTACTACTAGTAGCTAGGGCCCGACCGATTCATCGGCCTGCCGATTTAATCGGCCGATTATAGCCTTTTTGAAAATAATCTACATCTTTTCTTTTTTTTTGAAATGTTATTGCGCTTAGTATCCTGCAGATTGCGCTCCTACTCGCCTAGCTAACTAACAACTTTAGCTGGAGTAAAAAAGAGGAGATTGAATTTTACCGTACAACATGAAAGCACGCTCGCTCAGGCAGCTGCGCGCTCACCTCCCCAATGTACACAAGACGCGTTGTTTGAGCATGTTGTGACGTTTTTCTTTAGGTCCCAGGCCATGTTCATTTGTTATACTGTAGACTCTAACGGTGAGACCATACTGCTCAGCACGCACGTGTTAGTCACTGCTCACGAGCGCAGCACATTGGGAGTTAGTTATTTATTTTACATTTTAAATTACACTAATTTTTGACTGTAAATGTATTCTAAAACACTCAAAGGTTCTGCATTCAATTCACATATTCGTCAAAAGTGTTTAAAGTATATTTAAGGTATCAAAAACTACGTTTTATATGCTTTTTTTTTTTTTTTTTTAATCGGCCGATTAAATCGTAATCGTAATTTTTCTCTGAAAATAATCGGCATCGGCACTCAAAAATCAATATCGGTCGGGCCCTACTAGTAGCCTACTCATTTACAGTTACCTCGGACGCGCGCGGACACTACGATACGCGAACACGTCATTAATAAAACACCCATGTCCCGTCGCTTAGCAACCGGACACGCTTACCGGACTACTTTTACGGAGTGATAACAAAGACGTGAATCAGGCAATAAATCCACTTTCCTTGACAGCGGTGAAGTTTGGTGTGCTTAAAAGTACAGACGGAGCTCAGTGGACCAATTGCGAACTACTGCTGCTGCTCTAAGTTAAACCCCAATCTATTCGGAATAAGTGCATACATGGCGATTAAAACGGACAACACCACCTCTTCTATTCGGCATAGAATCTATGCCGAACAGATAATTGTATTCCGAATGAGGCGTATACATGATCATTTTCTGTTCCGCATAGAAATCTATGCGGAACAGATGTGTCCATGTCAACGCGGCTATTGACACTTGACGAGGGGGTTTACTCGTTGTGCCCTGTAATTATGAGCCGGAGCTCGATTTCAACCCGACATGTGTTATTTAGGCCTACCCTGCTAAATATATATATAATATATATAAATATATATAATGCATAGAACGCCGGTCACTATCGAGAAAATAAGCCCCGACAGGGCGAACAGGCGACCGACGCGCAGCGGAGGTGAATTGCTTCACCCTGAAGGGGCTTATTTTAGATAATGACCGGCGACGTTCTATACTACATCATCCCGCTTATTACAAGGCTACTTGCCAAGACGAAAAAATTACTTCACATGGTGTCTTTTTACAATTTATTCGTTAGCAGCATTCGTAGTGTTGATCAGCAGAGAAATAGTCCTTCAAAGACGTTGACGTTGCTTAGCAAACGAAGACGCTGGGGTTGACAAGTAACCGGACTATCTATGCAAGTGAACGGAGCGTTCCACGGCATTGAGAAGCCCCGTGTAATAAAGGCCTATGATATTTCTGTTTATGGCATAGATTTCTTCTCAGATTAGGCCAATCAAGCAATGATTTAAAAAAAAGAGTGCGAATGGAAATTATTGCAGCCGGCAAAAAAAATATCGCTCATTTTAATTTATCGCGCAATTAATTGATTTATTGCATATCGCGACCGAGGCCTACCTACAACATAATGTTTTTAAGTTTCTTGAAGTTGGAATCACAGCGGAAGTAGGAGACGACAGTGCTCAAGACATCCACCAGCCTTCTAATAGGGATGTGCATTTTTGGCAAAAATACTATTCAATATTCGTTGAAAAGTATTCAAATAATATTTGAAAATCGGTCAACCAAGAACCCCCCATGCACGCACCTCGGATACACGCACACACAATGGAGAGGCTTTTATGATTTGTATGAAATCAATCCGTTTATTTCTCCCACTGCGCCATCAACATTCAACATCAAAATTATTTCAACGTGGGCTTAGGCAGATAGCTATTTATTTATTTTACTGAACACAGCCTGCATGACGGTGAACTAGACACGTCAAAAAAATAACTTCTTTTTACAATTTATTTAGCATTCGTAGTGTTGATCAGCAGAGAAATAGTCCGCCAAAGACGTTGACGTCGCTTAGCAACCGAGGACGCTGGGGTTGATAAGTTACCGGACTACTTGGGGATTGATACGATATAAAAAAAAAAAAAAACTTTACTTGACAGCGTCATTATAGCATTCACCGTTGCTTAGCAACGGTGAGTTATCAAAATTTTGTTCACCACCGGGAGTTGTGGAGGCCCATGCAAGTGAACGGAGCGTTCAACAGCATTGAGAAGAGCTGTGTAATAAATAACAATAGTCACATTAACTTTTCAATAATCTACGTGACTCCGACTATTCGACGATCGTTGACCATCCCTACCTTCTAAGACGACTAATGCTGTAATCCATTTGGATGGTACGTTGGTACGTGCAAGTCGTAAGTTGCAAATCTCCCAGCTTTCTTGCAGAATTTGCGGAGGCACGTCCCCTTTTGGTCGTAGTAAATATCCCGTTCCTCATATAGTCATTGCTATTGTTAAGACTGTGCAATGCCTAAATTGGTGACCGGCATAAAGTAGTAATGTAAGTGTGTAAAAGCATTTAAAATCTAAATTAAAACGACCAATGTGATACAAATGCAAAGAAAATAAATCTCATCAACGTAGAGTTTATAGAATTCTAAAGATACTATGTTACACAGGCCCTGTATTCTGCAGACCACTCTAGAACTTGTTTGTTGTTTTTGTGTCATGCTGTGAGTGTGCGTTAGGGATGTGTCGGTCGCGACCGATTCGTTACAACGAACGAATCCCGAACGTGAACGACAAGAACTGGTTCCCCAAAACAAGAAGAACTGGTTCTTTGATTCTTTTTTTTAAACATAAACCAAAAATATGGTCACGTAAATAAAATATACAAACGAACAGAGCTTCGTCTCCCCGCGACTTATATTGATTGAGTCTACAAAGTTCTCAAAGATTCAGCCAATGAGAGGTAGCAATGGTGTTGCAGTGGCACCTGGGTAAACCAATGACAAGGCGGTACCGTCGAATATGCGCGCTTTCTGTCTGACGTATCTTGGGTCATACCATTCGACGTGGGGCCACTCATATATCCTTCTACATTTTTTCGAAAATAGACTTGACCTCCATCTGTTTATTGGATAAACGCATTTCCCAATCCCAGGAGTCTTTGCTCCATTCTACTTCAATTTAAGAACAAACAAAGAAATTAAACTGCAGTTCGTATTTCTTATTTATGACCATGAAAGTTCTGTAATGCCTGAACAATGAAGAATTAAATCTAAAGTAAAATAAAATTATAAATGTAAAACCATGAATGAAATATAGAGCGTAAGCAAGTTGTATAAATATTGGTGGGACGTTTGGTTATACTAAATAGTGTATCTTCTTGATTTCCACGGGGTTTAGAGCCTAGAAGTTTAGATTATGCTCACGGCCGTCTCGCGGGGGGGGGGCGGCAGACACCAAATGACATAATCTGACGTAACGAACGAATCAAAACAAACGAATCAAATAAACAAATCGTTATAGTGAACTGAACTGAAAGAACTAGTTCCCGGAAAAGAATCATTTTGCCCATCCCTAGTGTGCGTGCATGCTTAGGCTGAATCGCAATCACGTCAAGACAAATCTGATTGTACACATTGAAGATAAATAAAATATTTTTTAAATTATCCCTCTCTTCATCCCATGCCCCAAACATGACGTACAAAATGTTGTAGAACAGAAACTACAACCAGAGATATTTATAGGCTATAATTTTATTGTCATCGAAGTTTTAAAGCTTCGCCACCAGGGGTGCTGCAGCAACTGCCGCACCCCTACTTCCCGCGCAACTGGGTTGCTTCATAAATAGGCGTCAGTTAACGCCTATTCAGCAGGCAAATATTACGTGTGTGAGTGTCTGTACTGTGGTTAATTGTTGGTTAAAGCACCCTCACCTGGCCCAAGTCACACAGATTAGACTCTGGGGCAGGTTCAGGCTGCAACCCTGTTGTGCATTGAGTAATCATGCACTAAAAAAATTAGATTTATTTTAATCCAAAGTGACAATTAAGGCTCAGTACAACCAAAGCAATCCCAATTAGATGACGCAATTGCCAAGAGGGCAGAGTTTATGGAGTTTATTAGTTTCATCGCAATCTATTAAAGCCATTCAGCATAGTTCAGCCCAGTGCAAAACCATCAGCCATTAACAAGAGTAGCCCAGGCGACATTATTTTTCAACTTGTTTGTCTGTTTTTCAGTTTGTTTCATCATCAATAGATGTGGAAATTAATGTTTGGTTTTGGGTTAACATTGTGTGTGCCCTTTTTTCTTTCTTTTTCAGTGCCCTCCCAATGCAATTTACCAAAAAGAGTAGAGAATGCAGTTATTACTGAAAAGAAACGGGAGGTCTACAGTGATGGTGACGGAGTAACCTACAAATGCCGTACCAATTACAGAATGGAAGGAGAGAGTGTAATTAGATGCCAACGTGGTCAATGGACTCCAGGAACTCCTACTTGCATCCGTAAGTTTTTTTTTTCTAATGGCATCGAACACAAATCTAGGATTTCTTGCATTGCGACAACTAAGGTCGTAACGGTGACCCCGGACCGTGGACGTTTGCATCACGGATTCGCTCTCTTTTTCAGAACCATTATTTCCAATTTCTTTGATTCGGGTGATCAGGTTATCTGGTTATCATTTATGCCTACGTTGCTATTATGCTCTTAAAATACAACAATCATCCAAGTGATCTTCAAGTGATTAGAGGAAGACTCATGCGTACTAACAATGCCTTTAATGATCACTTATTATGATATTGTATGTATTTTAATGTACCGGGCACTTTCAGGAGTTGAGTGGACCTACACCCCGTCATGAATATATCTATGCATCCCTTAAGTACTCAGCATTTCCTTTATTTTGTCATCTATCTGTGTTTGCAATTATTTTTATTTTTTTAAGTATAAATAACATGCAATGCAAAATGTTTTCTCGAATATGCTCAATGTAATCCTCATTGCTTGTCAGGAGCATTGACTGAATGACGGAAAACTCATGTTTTGGTGCTCATAATAGCCTTAAATAAGGATGTATTAATACGTTTTAAAGTGACATAATTGTCATCATCTAATTGTAAGTATTCTTAAAGGAGCATTTCACCGGTGGAGACATGAATCTGTATTGAAAGTGGGTCATATGTAACCGAGTAGTAACATACATTTCTAATTTGGTGCCTTCTTGACAGAGAAAAGGCAGACCGGCTGTTTCCCAATGTGAAGGCTGCAGCCTTGTTAGAACACTTCCTTGTGAGTCGCGTCCTATGGAGGATTAGGCTAGAGGGCTGGCTAGAGTGCTTCCTAGCGTTTGTAGACTTCGGGGTTTGGAACGACTTGCTAGTGTGGAAGCGCTAATGCTTCCGCTTTTTAATACTGCTCCAACCGGAAATATTTTAATATTTTAATTGTTGAAATTGTTATTGGCGACAGTAGTTTGTTTAAACACCAGCTACGTACATATTAAAACAAATCAATCCATTCAAAATATAGGCTTTCATTACGTTGCAAAAACAGTGCAAAACCATCAGCCATTAACAAGAGTAGCCCAGGCGACATTATTTTTCAACTTGTTTGTCTGTTTTTCAGTTTGTTTCATCATCAATAGATGTGGAAATTAATGTTTGGTTTTGGGTTAACATTGTGTGTGCCCTTTTTTCTTTCTTTTTCAGTGCCCTCCCAATGCAATTTACCAAAAAGAGTAGAGAATGCAGTTATTACTGAAAAGAAACGGGAGGTCTACAGTGATGGTGACGGAGTAACCTACAAATGCCGTACCAATTACAGAATGGTAGGAGAGAGTATAATTAGATGCCAACGTGGTCAATGGACTCCAGGAACTCCTACTTGCATCCGTAAGTTTTTTTTTTCTAATGGCATCGCACACAAATCTAGGATTTCTTGCATTGCGACAACTAAGGTCGTAACGGTGACCCCGGACCGTGGACGTTTGCATCACGGATTCGCTCTCTTTTTCAGAACCATTATTTCCAATTTCTTTGATTCGGGTGATCAGGTTATCTGGTTATCATTTATGCCTACGTTGCTATTATGCTCTTAAAATACAACAATCATCCATGTGATCTTCAAGTGATTAGAGGAAGACTCATGCGTACTAACAATGCCTTTAATGATCACTTATTATGATATTGTATGTATTTTAATGTACCGGGCACTTTCAGGAGTTGAGTGGACCTACACCCCGTCATGAATATATCTATGCATCCCTTAAGTACTCAGCATTTCCTTTATTTTGTCATCTATCTGTGTTTGCAATTATTTTTATTTTTTTAAGTATAAATAACATGCAATGCAAAATGTTTTCTCGAATATGCTCAATGTAATCCTCATTGCTTGTCAGGAGCATTGACTGAATGACGGAAAACTCATGTTTTGGTGCTCATAATAGCCTTAAATAAGGATGTATTAATACGTTTTAAAGTGACATAATTGTCATCATCTAATTGTAAGTATTCTTAAAGGAGCATTTCACCGGTGGAGACATGAATCTGTATTGAAAGTGGGTCATATGTAACCGAGTAGTAACATACATTTCTAATTTGGTGCCTTCTTGACAGAGAAAAGGCAGACCGGCTGTTTCCCAATGTGAAGGCTGCAGCCTTGTTAGAACACTTCCTTGTGAGTCGCGTCCTATGGAGGATTAGGCTAGAGGGCTGGCTAGAGTGCTTCCTAGCGTTTGTAGACTTCGGGGTTTGGAACGACTTGCTAGTGTGGAAGCGCTAATGCTTCCGCTTTTTAATACTGCTCCAACCGGAAATATTTTAATATTTTAATTGTTGAAATTGTTATTGGCGACAGTAGTTTGTTTAAACACCAGCTACGTACATATTAAAACAAATCAATCCATTCAAAATATAGGCTTTCATTACGTTGCAAAAACTTTGGGAAAAAAGGTCTCTAAGCTTAATTTTTTTGCATTTACATAACAAATCTATAAAAAGCAATACAGCACAAAATAAAAAAAGCGTTCAAAAACGTAACTTGTGTGAAGCAATGTGTATTGCTTTCCATCCGCAATTTTTAAATATCCCGTGCAGCGTGTGAACGCAAAGGATTGTGGGCATTTTTGCTTGTTGAGGATCCAGCGATGTATTCTTGAAAAATCTTGGAAAGGTGCATTGGAACATTGGAATAGTACTTGTCGGAGTTCTCTGATGTAGCGTCCTTACAAAGATGGTCGTTGAGCATGCTTCCTTGAAATTTGGAAACAGCTAGTGACTTTAAGATGACAACTCCCACAATGCCAATCAGCGTTCACTCCCTGAAGGACTTAACATAACAGCCAATCAGCGTTAACTCCCTGCAGTCCTGAGTGAATCGCAGCAGGAGGAGAAAGTGATTGTTGCCGTTTTATATAAAATTATATAATATTTAATATATTATAATATATAATATTACGGCTAAAAGCTTTGTGCGCTTCCGGATGATATTATGAATCAAAGACTGCGTCGGGTTCTCGGACTTCTCTGGTATCTCCACAACAACTAAAGTCCTGCATGGGTCCTGCATGGGTATCGGGTACCCGAAGGGGTGACCCGCACAATTTGGATGAAACGGGTGAAAAATAACTGTGCATGATTGGCTTGCCTTTAATGCCAGCTTTTAGGCTACCAAACAAAATCAGACTAAAAAAATCATTTTTTTTTTACCATTGGACGTTTGTCCATGTCATAAAAGTTAGGGGAGAGACTTCTGAAGCCGTGCTTTTTTATGGGCGTCTTACGTTAATTATTGTAATCGTACGCTGGGATTGGTGTGATTCGAAAGTCTTGTGAATCTCACGTGGGTTTGTCAGATGATTCATCGTAAGATGAATCATGCATTCAGATTTCCGCTCATTCCTACATTTGTTTGATAAATGAGGGCCCATAAGTGGCTGCAGTGTAGGCTGCCTAATTCAGGGCTTTATCAGGCACAGATATCAATATGAGGGCTATTGCTTGCTGGATAATGGGAATATTTGTTTGTTATCCTACTTTTTGATTTTCAGAAGCGACATGTCGACTGCGGCAAGTGAGTGGAACCACTTATCTTGATGTATATACGGACACATTTTTACCTGGAGAAACCGTTTCGGTGAACTGCCACCAAGGCTACTGGTTTTTCTTTAATGATCAGCAAACCCAGAAAACAATTACTTGTACAAAAAGTGGTAAATGGAATACAGCTGCAGAATGCCAAGGTAGGCAACATTATTTTCGTGCATCAATTAGTTGTAGATGTATAAATATTCTTAGGATTGTTGCCCTCATATATGAACCAACCAGATTGTCTCGATCCTTCAGCTTTGATTGGATTTGCTGTGTTTTTTTAACAATTGTAATCAAATTAAAGTAAACCAAATAAGTTTACGTAAGTGCCCAGAAATCTATATTGAGAACTATGTAGATGTCACAGAGTATGATTTGGGAAAACAATCATGAACTACTATAAATTCCCACTGAGACACAATTGTGCTTCTTTATTCAGTGATCAGATGTCAGGATCCAAATGACCCTAATTTGAAAGAACGGCTTCGAAGTACAGGATATGGTTATTATGCATACTACCGGTGCAAAGAAGGCTTCAGGCCAACTGATCGTGTTAAAGCTAGATGCACGGAAAATGGATGGACACCAAACCCACTCTGTGAAGGTATTTTCATGGGGGATTTTTATTGACATGTGGTTTCTTGCTTTTTCTAAATTGTTGTACAGGTCTGTCAACGTTCTCATAAACATTGACCTCTATCATCGACCCTTCTACACAGGGCCAGACATATTGTAGAGAGACAGCACCACCTATTGAACGTAATGTGACAGGAAAACGACGAAAGTGGCACGCTTTAGCACCGGGTAAAGAGTGATTATATAGTCCAGAATAGGGATGTAACGGTCACCGGTGAAACTGCAAACCCCCATGAAATGGAGTCAATAACAATTACCGTTTTCATTTCAAATAAAATTATTATATCGGTGGATAACCGTGCCCGCGGTGAGGAAACCTTGTGCTTAAATCCTTCCCAGCGCTGCTTCCGAATTTCCTGAAGTTGCCGGGCAGGCGCACTGTGTAGCCTACAGCATAATGTTTTTAATTTTCTTGAAGTTGGAATCATGGCGGAAGGAGGAGTGGTCAAGACATCCATCAGCCTTCTAATAGGGATGTAGATTTTTGGCAAAAATACTATTCAATATTCGCTGAGAAGTATTCGAATAATATCAGAAAATCAGTCAACCAAAAAACCCCCCATGCACGCATGCACCTCGGATACACGCACTGACAATGACACAGGGAGAGGCTTTTATGATTTGTATGAAATCCATCTGTTTATTTCTCCCACTGCGCCATCAACATTCAACATCAAAATTATTTCAACGTGGGCTTAGGCAGATCGATTCATTTATTTTAATGAACACAGCCTGCATGACGGTGAACTAGACATGACATTTGCAGTGTTGATCAGCAGAGAAATAGTCCGCCAAAGGCAACCGAGGACGCTGGGGTTGATAAGTTACCGGACTACTTGCGGATTGATACGATAGACAAAAATAAATAAAATCCATGACAGTGGTCATTATATGCTTAGCAACGGTGAATTCTCAAAAAATGATTCACCACCGGAAGTTGTGAAGGCCCATGCAAGTCAACAGCATTGAGAAGAGCTGTGTAATAAAATACGATTCTTAGGGTAGCGTTAGCTGCTGGACCCAAGAGCAGAACACAGAGACAGAACAGTAGTTGGAGTGACGGTGAACAGGTTTATTTAGTTCAGCTAGGAGTGAAGCAGGAGGTTGGTTGGAGTGGGGCGTATCAGGCTGGAGGGAGTGAAGACTGCAGGCTGGAGGTGACGATCCAAAAACACGGTAACACAAAGTACGATCTGGCGATGACTGCAGGGAAACCAGGTGTATTTGGAGGGGAGTTGATTAGTTGATGCAGGCCAGGTGTGAGCAGTTGAGTGGCATGCAAGGCAGAGACGGACAGGGGGCGTGGCCAACACAGGGGAAGAATACACAGCACCACAACAGTGGCCATGACAACGATAGTCACATTCGTTTTTCAATATTCTACGTGACTCCGACTATTCGACGATCGTTGCCCATCCCTACCTTCTAAGAGGACTAATGCTGTAATCCAGAATTTGCGGAGGCACGTCCCCTTTTGGTCATAAATTTCCCGTTTCTCATTGGCTAATCCTTGTTATTGTTAGCTACATTAGCAAACCAGGGGCCTGTACCACGTAGCTCGCTTAACATAGCGGAAATCCTAGCGGAAAACCTGGCTCGACAGAGCCGCAACTCGCAATTAGAGTTAAATGGTACCACGACGCTCACTTTAGATTCAATTAGTCGAACCAGGTTTTCCGCTTTAGGTTCAGTGCGCGTTCACTTGAAAGGGGCGTTTTTTGCGTCATTGAATAGCTGCTTCCTCCTTGGAGCGAGCCATCAAAAGCAGATCCCCCAAGTAGAACAGTACTCTTATTCCTGTTACGTGCATCGGCCGGAGAGCCGTCTCCACGCATTTGGAAAACGTTCGTGGGGCTAGAGAATAGCCGAGCGGGAGACGGTTGTACTGGTAGTGTGACCCTTGGAATGAGAAATGCAGGAATTTCCTGTGCTTGGGGGTCACTGTGACGTGGAAGTAGGCGTCCTTCAAATCTATTGAGGTGAACCAGTCGTCTGGTTTTACACACTGTAACACTCGTCTGATTGTTAACATGTGAAGCGGCCTCTCCGCAATGCATTTGTTGAATAGGGCTAGATCGAAATCACTTTTTTCGCTAGAAGCTGCTGGAGCTCCACCAAAAGTGACAGCTGTTCACCCTTGGATGACAGCGCTGTTTCCCCAATCCCGTTGAATCGTGGCGGAACAGAGGTAGTTGAAGGGTGTGACCCTTGCTGGGGCCTGTCCATCCATTTAGCCAGGGTGCATGCGTTCAGCCATTCTGAGTAATGCTCTGAAAGCGGCTGTGCAGCCTCTTGTTTTGATGCGGCTGTCATGGAAACGAGCCACGCTTGAGCCCCTGCCGCCGCTGCGAGGGGAGGAGTCCTCCTCGCAGCCCATGGGGGGCTCACCCCGAAAGGGCTGGGTGTGTGTGTCATTAGCAGAGGCATGCCCTGCCTGCTCAGCTTGTGACAAGAGTGTAGCTTCCTCTCTCCTGAGCGTTGGGATGCGAGGAGGAATAACACTGTGACTGGGCAGCAGACTGCTGACACTGTGAACGAGCTGCGTGTCATTCGTCGAAAGAGAGCTCGTTTTAGCAGCTGTCTTGCCATATGTCATGCCAGGCATGATGTGGTGAGGGGAAAGTAATGTAGGGCTGGCTCGATCAATAATACAAGGTTTATTGACGGCCTGCCTATATGTTGTGGGAGATGCGTGTGAAACTGTTATGGCCGGGCCGATAGGCTCCGGCGTTAACTGTGTGGGGAGAAAACAGCCGTCTTTAGTAAAGAGGTGTTTCTTGCTGTCACACGCTTCTCCCTCGCCCCGTAATTGCCTTCGCCGGCACTTGTGGGGCGGGACATAGCCCCATGAGCCCGCTGGCCGCTCGCCGCAGCCTGCGATGGAGGCGGGAGGGGCTGGTAAGCCTGGGGGCCAGGAGGATGAGCTGCCGGCGGCGCCGTGACACCGGCGGTTTTCGCCACGACTGCCTGTTCGGCCAGACGATGAGGGTCAGCCGCCATGACGGAGATGTTATGTGCCAGCAGGGTGATGTCATTCATAACAGCCTCTTGCTGCATCATACACTCATGCTCTGTCTGTAAGCTTGGCCGTGGGGCAGCGGTCGCTGAGCCCCGACTTCACTCCAAAGACAGCACACACAGCGGGATCCAGCGGCGGTAAAGCCCTGTAACCCCGGTCTGTCAGACCCTCCGTCTTCGTGACCTGGTTAAATGTTTTCACCGGGGCCCCGAGCTTCCCGGGCTCCGCCGCAGCCCCATTGAGGTACGGTCTGATGGCAGGAAACATTGGCCAGATCGGGTCGAGACGGGAGGGGCGTGTCGCGGCCTCAAGCCCCCAGATGCCATGCAGCTGGTCCGGGCGTTGGGGGGCCTGAGGCATGGGCACCGCAAGACCAAGGTTTGCGGCTGCCCTGGCGATAATGCCCGGTAGCTCTGCCAACAAAGCTCCAACCACTGGAAGTGAGGTGGCGGCAGAGACGGGCAATGGTGCTGCCCCGGGCCTCTCCATTCGGAGAGGGGAAGCCGGGGGAGACGCCCCCTCCTCATCGTGGTCGGAGTCGTCCGACTCCGAGCTCACAAGGAGAGAGAGGGCATCATCGAGTGGGACAGTTAAGTCGTCAGCCCATTCAGCAATGGCGGCGGCAGTGTCGGCTCTGCGCTGTCTGTCGTCTGACGGCAGCACCGCACAATGCCGACACAGACAGAGCGGCGAGAGCGCCAAGACGGCATGTTCATGCCCAAGGCAGCCCTCGCACACCTCATGGCCGTCATACGGCAAGATGTAACCCGTGTTACATGTCTTGCAGATGCGGGTCGTCTTCGAGTCCATAATATCAATTTATATACTTCAGTATGCTACAAGATCGTCCTGAAGAAAATGGGAGCAGAACGTCCGCCGGCGCACGGTTATGTGTGTGGACTGCGGACGTGATTGAGGCCCATGCTGTTGGTGGACGGGGATTACAAATTTTTCAGTGCTACGGCTCACGCCTAGGGAAAACCCGATAGCGATAGCCTTAAAAGGCGAAGCCTATACGACATAGAATCGATTTTGGTGCAAGTTCACTCCTCAAACAAAAATGTGTGGCTAATTTGAAGAGCGTTTGTCTCTGTGTTGAGGTCATGTTTTTCGGAGCTCTAAGTGGTTGACAACACACACAGACACACGGATCCGGCCCGCGAGGGAATATTTACTGTCCCTTTAAGTTGAAAGGTAAAAAAAAAGGTTGAGGGATATTTTAAAACAGTCTATGCTTGAGGGATTGCCCTTCTATGGGCAAAAACTGATAGTTTAGTAGGGGTCCGAGCAGCAAAGCTGCTCTATCCCCTATTGTTTCTTTAACGTTTTTTTTTTTCCTCAAATTCTGTAAAAGTCGTTCTGCAGCCTATACCGTAAGACGAAAACTCTCGAAATGTTCAGGTATGGTTACCAATAACTCCCACTACCCATAAATGATACCCATACCCTTTTTTTTTTTTTAATTATCATTATTATTTTTATTATTTTTATCTAATTGTACAGCACTTTGGTCAGTGTATGCTGTGTGTAAATGTGCTCTATAAATAAAACTTACTTACTTACTATAAATCCAAATGTGTGGTCTTGACTACAAAGGTTAATTTTCCCAGAATTTCAAAGAGATTTCAGGTATATGCTTTTAAGAAAGCCCTTAATTTATTTGAGAAATGGGTGCTTGGAGTTTTCTGGATGTTGTATGCTTACCAATAGACATTTCGACCATCTTGGGGAGAAGCGCCACAACATCATGGCCACCAACAAAACTCCGGCTGTAATTTATCTATTTTCGGCAGCGATCCCACAATAGTCCGAATAGCTTCTCTCGTATCCTTCTCCATTTTCTGCCTCCGAGTACAACTGAAACTGACGTGCGACCTAGACGTCATCGTTCTCAGCCAATCCCTCTGTTCGCTGATTGGACCGCCAGAAATCTGGTTTCCATTGAACACATTCATATTAAGCAGACCCAGACCTAGTACTGAAGTGAAATGAAAATTGAGCGGAAATAGGTAGGTGGGCGGTGCCAGGCTAAGTCATATAGGCCTACTCATCTTTTATCAACAATACATTTCTTAGCATTATTTTACATCTTTATATATATATATATATATATATATATATATATATACACACACACAAATACAAATAATCACTTTTGGCCAAAACTGTTCAAGTCATATACTCATCTTTTCTCAATAATTATCAATTTCTTAGCAATATTTTACATCTTTATGTGTATATATACACACAAATACAAATAATCACTCTTGGCCAAAACTGTTGGCCATTTCTCCACGAGGGAGAAATATATCTATCCATCTAGGGGCTCAAGCAAGATGCAACATCTAGTGGCTTAAGCTGTAGCAATAATAATATTCTGTTTATAGCTAATGGAGCTGAGCTGGAGAAGGTGGAGCCTACTGTCGTGTCTGGGTCCAGTGCAACAACCACCACAGGTGAGGAGCACTGCAGCTGTGATCCACAAAAGGGACGTTTTATTATGTGCATATTTGTTATTTAGCTTGATGTTTACTTCCCAGTTAACATCAAGGGACTTCCCAGTTAACTGGGAAGTACAGTTATATATATATATTATAGACATTTTCCCATAAGGAACCTCGAGAACGCTTTATATTAAGGCCCTTCTAATAAGCCTCCAAATGACCCTTCTTTGAAGTGACCTCTCCCTAGCAGATTAATAAATGATTCTGCACAATACTCGTGTAACAATATCTCAACAACATCTGCTCAGCTGGCTACATGCACGATAAATAGATGGATACCAAACTCAGTCTGTGAAGGTATTTTCACGGGCGACTTTTATGCATTCAGTAACTTATTTACTTGCATTTTTTAAATTGTTGTACGGTTTTCTATTGCGTTGTAATTATCTGTCAATCTGCTCACAAACATTTTGTAGATATATGTATAGACACATTTCCAAAGTCATTGCTAGTAGGGCCCAACCGATATTGATTTTTGAGTGCCGATGCCGATGCCAATTATTTTCAGAGAAAAATTACGATTACGATTTAATCGGCCGATTAAAAAAAAAAAAAAAAAAGCATATAAAACGTAGTTTTTGATACCTTAAATATACTTAAACACTTTTGACGAATATGTGAATTGAATGCAGAACCTTTGAGTGTTTTAGAATACATTTACAGTCAAAAATCAGTGTAATTTAAAATGTAAAATAAATAACTAACTCCCAATGTGCTGCGCTCGTGAGCAGTGACTAACACGTGCGTGCTGAGCAGTATGGTCTCACCGTTAGAGTCTACAGTATAACAAATTAACATGGCCTGGGACCTAAAGAAAAACAGGCACAACATGCTCAAACAACGCGTCTTGTGTACATTGGTGAGGTGAGCGCGCAGCTGCCTGAGCGAGCGTGCTTTCATGTTGTACGGTAAAATTCAATCTCCTCTTTTTTACTCCAGCTAAAGTTGTTAGTTAGCTAGGAGAGTAGGAGCGCAATCTGCAGGATACTAAGCGCAATAACATTTCTAAAAAATAAATAAATCGGTTGTAATCTGCGTCTTTTTGGCAGATGTCGATTATTTTCAAAAAGGCCATAATCGGCCGATTAAATCGGCAGGCCGATGAATCGGTCGGGCCCTAATTGCTAGTCATATACTCATCTTTTATCAATAATAAATGTCTTAGCATTATTTTACATCTTTATATATATATATATATATATATATATATATATATATATATATATATATATATATATGCACACACGCAAATATAAATAATCACTTTTGGCCAAAACTGTTCAACAAGTCATATACTCATCTTTTCTCAATAATTATCAATTTCTTAGCAATATTTTACATCTTTATTTATGTATATATGTATGTATGTATGTATGTATGTATATATATATATAACTGGGAAGTACAGTTAAACGTGCATTATATACGTTTTCCAATAAGGAACCTCGGTAACGCTTTATATTAAGGCCCTTGTATTAAGCCTTTGTTAAAGGTTGGGTAGGTGATTTGCGAAACGCCAGCAGATTTTGAAAATACACAACTCAAATGGTCCTACCCCCTCTCCTTCAACGCTGACTCTGACTCCACCCATTCCAAGTACCTGGACGCGCAATCATGCACGAGCGCGAACAGAGATGCGCGAGAGCGAGCCAGGCTAGCGTAGGTTTTCGTTTAACAACATGGCACTACATTCAGCTGTAAGTTGCACCCAGTACCGCGGGAAGTAGGAGCGCTGTGATCTGAGACGACCTATATTTGGAAAAAAGATTTGAAGACCAGATCCGTTTTTTATGAATAAATAAATTGTATTCATTGAAATAATATACGAAAATAAAAAGGCATCGAATAAAACACTGCATTGCCACTAAACAGTAGTGCAAATAGGCCGTACTGATGTGTACACCAAAGACTATTCCTGACACTCCTCTGCCCCGCTGTGTTCGCTCTGGCTGTGGTCGCTCCGAACTGTTTCGGCCCGTGGCAAAGCGAGTCATCCTCGCTGCTGTCCAAGGCATTTTGAGACGCAGCATTTATTTAATGCTCATATGACCTAGTGCCGAAAAAAGGTTATATGAAAAAGTGTGAGGGTAGCGGGGGTGCGCTAAACTTGTTCTGTGAGCAGCTGGATGTGAACGATCGATTTTCAACTGTCCGCGCATGCACTGGTGTAATTGAGCTGCGCTGCTATACATCTTCTTTTTTATCAATGTAACGAGTTGCGAGTCAAGTGCAGGCTGAGTTTTTTTTTTCCCAGCACCCCCTGCTGAGAATACGTTCTCGCTGCAATGGTTGGACCAGATGTTATAAACATTAAACGGTCACATAAATCATTACTATTTTTAGAAAATGTATGTTTGTTTCATATAATTGTATTGGAAGTCCTGGTTTTCACTAGGGTTGCCGCGGTGTGGACATTTTCACACCGAGTAATACACTCGTCTCCACACCGGTATTACCGAGTATAAACGGTATAAACTTTGAAACTAGGTCAACCGCCACACAAGCATCGGTTTTTAGACCCTTCTCGTCCTTCAGTTGCCGCCAACGTTCGAAAGCAGCGCCTAGGATTATTCTTGATTTCAGTTTTTCTCTTTCAGCGTTTTTATTATCAATTACTCTCTGAAAAAGAGTTTTCCTTCTCTTTGCTGGTGGTGGTGGTGGTGGTGGGGATGGTGGCGTCTTGTCTGCCATGGAAATTGTCTTCTACTGCTAGGTCCAAATGTGGATTAACTAGTTCCAGTAGCTACCGCAGGATAACAACAAACAGGAGCTTGCTCTGGGTCACGAGCTCTGGGTCACGAGTACTGCACGAAGGGGTCGCGCGCGGGGCGCGGGGGAGGGGGAGTGCAGTACGACCGTTTGATTGACGTACTTACTGTCCAATGCAACTCGGTGGCAATGGAAATGATTGGCTGGAGTTTTTCGAGCCCTGCCCGTTCCACAGATGATTGACTTGTTTAATTTTCATGTCAGTACTTCTAACTCAGTGGCTGTAAGCGGGTTATGATAAGGATTTCAAGTAATTTTGCAAAAATGGCCAAAAAAGCAAATCACCTATACAACCTTTAATATGTAATAAGACCTTATTATATGCTTATTAACATTACTTTGTTTTAATAAGACTATCAAGTGTTATTAATAAAATAAATAAGCATGTTTATTGTTAGATTATAAGACTTTCATAAGCACTTATAAGAAACTTTTTAACTATTTATTGATTGCTTAAAGGTTGGGTATGGAATTCTCTTTTTTGGCCATTTATGCAAAATGACTTGAAATTCTTATCATAACCCACTTACAGCCACTGAGTTAGAAGTACTGACATGGAAATTAAACAAGTCAATCATCTGTGGAATGGGCAGGGCTTGAAAAACTCCAGCCAATGATTTCCAGAACCACTGAGTGGCATTGGACAGTAAGTACGTCAATCAAACGGTCGTACTGCACTCCCCCTCTTCCCGCGCGTGACTCCTTCGTGCACGTACTCAAAGCTCGTGACCCAGAGCAAGCTTCTGTTTGTTGTTATCCTGCGGGAGCTACTGGAGCTAGCTAACTAGCTAATCCGCATTTGGACCTAGCACTAGAAGACAACCCTAAACTCCAATTTAGCTAGCCTGGCTCACTCTCGCGCATCTGTGTTCGCGCTTATGCATGATTGCGCGTCCATGTACTTGGAATGGGTGGATTCCGAGTCAGCGTTGAAGGAGAAGACCATTTGAGTTGTGTATTTTCAAAATCTGCTGGCGTTTCGCAAATCCCATACCCAACCGTTAATAACAATAATGGTCTTATGAGATTCTTATAGTTGTTAATAAACACATTACAAACCAATTTATTGAGTCTTAATAACTTACTATGCTTATTAAGGTTAATAAATCCTTTATTAAACTGCTAATTATGCATTTTGCAGGTCCGGGATCTAAAGCGGGAACAATGCTTATTGAGGTTAATAAGTCCTTTAATATACACATAACAGTTAATGAGTACTATAGGCTATCAGGGTTGATAAAAGGTGAAATAAAAAACTAATGTATAAATAATATTATATTATTTATATATTATAATAATAAATCTACTATAATACAATGTTATGGCGGTGAAGCACAAAAACACACTTTAAAACTGCTCTTTTGAAAATTTTAACAAAATTAAATTAAAAAAAACAAGAAAAAAAACGTGATTTATTACCGTTACTGACTGGAAATCAGTACGATTCATTCATTTTTGTTTTTATTTTACAATTCAATAGTTAAATAAAGAAGTTTATAATATAAAACAATCTTAACACATCGGCCTGGCCTAAAGGAAAGAGAAGTTTTTACTTCTTTCTTGGGGAGAAGCGCCACAACATCATGGCCACCAACAAAACTCTGCAAAGCTTGTTCTTGCTCCGGCTTTAATTGATCTATTTTCGGCAGCGATCCCACAACAGACCGAATAGCTTCTCTCGTATCCTTCTCCATTTTCTGCCTCCGAGTACAACTGAAACTGGCGTGCGACCTAGACGTCATCGTTCTCAGCCAATCCCTCTGTTCGCTGATTGGACCGCCAGAAATCTGGTTTCCATTGAACGCATTCATATTAAGCAGACCCAGACCTAGTACTGAAGTGAAATGAAAATTGAGCGGAAGTAGGTAGGTGGGCGGTGCCAGGCTAAGTCATATAGGCCTACTCATCTTTTATCAACAATACATTTCTTAGCATTATTTGGTAACCCTTCCTTTTACAGTCCCCTAATTACTAGGTATTTACCCGGTACATGCATGGTAAATCATAGTGTATTACTGGGTAATTACCACTGGTAATAAGAAGGTAAATACAGAGGTAGTTACCCAGCAAATACATGATAAATCATAGTGTATTACTGGGTAATTACCACTGGTAATAAGAAGGTAAATACAGAGGAATTATCCGGTAAATTATAGTGTATTGCTGTGTAATTACCACTGGTAATAAGAAGGTAAATACAGAGGAATTACAGCTGAAGTACTAAGTAAAACCTCCACTATTACCCATCAACTCAACTAAGTAGCGTGTAGTTGTAACTGTTTTAGGTTGGTAATAACTCAGATATTGTGTACTTCCTAGGAAATTAGGAAACCAATTCTTATAAACACCTATTATCCAAGGTTTATGTTGTTAACAGCCCAAGTTTAATGATGTACTATCTAGAAATTAGCATAGTGCTTTCCAATAAAATACTTTTTCTTCGTTATTATTCATAGCTGCACCCATTTAGAAAGGGTTTATTCGATTTACCACTATGGAATTACTTACCTGGTAACAACCTCTGCAGGAACAGTTTTCCTCTAGTGTTATGGTACATCTTCTTAAATACTGGGTACAAAGCCGTTTGTTTCCATGGTATTACCATATAATTTATAATAGATACATTCCATTATCCATGCAGTCAAGACAAACTTGTACCATGTACGTTCTGCGACATTACCAAGTAAAACACACCAATTTACCCAGTAATTAAGCTGAAACTGTACTGTAAAAGGAAGCCTCGTTTGTTTCCATGGTATTACCAGGTTCTTACCATATAATTTGTAATACATTATTCCCTCTTCCATGCAGTCAAGACAAACTTGTACCATGTACGTTCTGCGACGTTACCAAGTAAAACACGACAATTTACCCAGTAATTAAGCTGAAACTGTACTGTAAAAGGAAGCCTCGTTTGTTTCCATGGTACTACCAGGTTCTTACCATATAATTTGTAATACATTATTCCCTTTTCCATGCAGTCAACACAAACTTGTACCATGTACGTTCTGCGACGTTACCAAGTAAAACACGACAATTTACCCAGTAATTAAGCTGAAACTGTACTGTAAAAGGAAGCCTCGTTTGTTTCCATGGTATTACCAGGTTCTTACCATATAATTTGTAATACATTATTCCCTTTTCCATGCAGTCAACACAAACTTGTACCATGTACGTTCTGCAACGTTACCAAGTAAAACACGACAATTTACCCAGTAATTAAGCTGAAACTGTACTTTAAAAGGAAGCCTCGTTTGTTTCCATGGTATTACCAGGTTCTTACCATATAATTTATAATATATTCATTCCATTATCCATGCAGTCAACACAAACTTGTACCATGTACGTTCTGCGACGTTACCAAGTAAAACACGACAATTTACCCAGTAATTAAGCTGAAACTGTACTGTAAAAGGAAGCCTCGTTTGTTTACATGGTATTACCAGGTTCTTACCATATAATTTGTAATACATTATTCCCTTTTGCATGCAGTCAACACAAACTTGTACCATGTACGTTCTGCGACGTTACCAAGTAAAACACGACAATTTACCCAGTAATTAAGCTGAAACTGTACTGTAAAAGGAAGCCTCGTTTGTTTCCATGGTATTACCAGGCTCTTACCATACAAGTTGTAACTGGTTATTCCCTTTTCCATGCAATCAACAAACCATATATGTTCTGCAACATCGTTCACCAGTAGTTAAGCACTTTAATTGTTGTTATAAAACCCCAAACCACTGTTGATGAAAGGCATATTAAATTAAACAAAATCAAAAGGCTTTTCTTTCAAACAATGCATATCTCACAAACAGGCACTGAACACTGAAGAAATCGAAAAAAAGAGCCGTCCACATTCAATTCAATTTCAATTCAATTTTATTTGTATAGCCCTTAATCACCATTACAGTCTCAAAGGGCTTAACAGGCCTAATGTTACTGATGGTGTTTTCATAAAACACATGACAGTGTTATGGCAAGTGACAACAAGGAAGACTGTTTCAACCTCTACAATTTGAATAAGGGGTGAATGCCATGCAGCAATCTGCCTATGGGAGCATCTTTGTGGTCATTCGCAAACCAATGAGTCCCCTCGATGAATGATAGATGACTCTTTAGTGTCTTCTCTGTGAGGTATCCGTGCAGACTCCACATCTGGGATTTGAAGGCTGACCAAGACCTGACCAGGTACCTCCAAATCTCCCCTTCCATACTGTAATAAAGAATCAGAAGACAAGAAAATAAACATTAGGACTGTCAATTAATGAACATTTCTAGAACATGTAGAACTCAAAGATTATTTTGTTTATCAGTTAAGAAAGGATGCTGGTCCTCTGGCCATTGTGTTTGGTCATATTGAAAAGAGAAAAAGAAATAGCCATAAATACAGTTAATAGGACGGGAGGGGACAGGCTGTTAGCTCCGGTTAGACCTTTAGCATCGAGCTAGCGGAGCTTCTGTCATTCAAATAACTCGGACATGTTGTTTAAAACCTATAACACCCAATTTATTAAAATATCCGGATTTAATCGGGCTCTCTCCCATAAGTACAGTTAATAGGACGGGAAGAGACAGGCTCTGTTAGCCCCGGTTAGCGCGATGCTAAAGAGCAGCTCTACCGGAGCATGCCACCTCAACAGGTGCAAGTTAGCCTCCGGTTTGATATTCGCCGGATATTCGGTTTACCACCCAATCGGATTCATCAACATAAGTGCAATACATTACAGGCTTAGTATGTTGAGGACGGTTTAGGACACCGTATCGCGAAAATCACAAACGCATGTTGTCGCCATCGATGTCTGTGCAACAACGTCATTTACGTTCTGGCTGCTACCTGTTTTAGGGACCGTCAACAAGTTACACTCACCGACTGGTGGCAGAGACGTTACCATGGATTTTTTTCTGGAAATAAATCATATAAAATCACATAAAAATCACAAAAAAATACATTTTGTCACCTGATTTTAGTAGTTGCCAATGGTGGGCTGCTACTTACTGCAGGTAACTTTGCTAATATAATGCATTAGGCCTATTGTTAAACGGGATGCAATTAATATTTTCAAATATAGTTTAGTCGATTTTTGCCGAATATTAAACTATACACTGCATTATGATCAACTATATTAATCATCATGCAGTATATATATAGTTTCTCGCCCACCTCTCGGGTGAGGTAATTGGAAGCATGTTGTGTGTGGCTTTCGGGGGTCTCACCTTTATCCTCTGCCCTCCGATACCAACACCAAGACACATTGCACCTAGTATGCAATGGTGTCTCATCTGTGGACATGGAGTGGAGAAGGCCTGCCCATATTTCAGCTTTCATTGCATCTACAGACCCCTGATTATTCAAAATAGCCCCCCTGTAATAATTTTGCATTGTTTTGTAGTAAGTTTCCCCAAACCCTTGCCTCCCAATTTGTGCTCTGCACTAAATTTTCTGAGAGCTGTACCCATTCGCTTGTGAGCATGGGTAATACACTCCAGCTTCACAATTTCATTCCCAGGGTATGGGTTCAGTGATAGTACCTCCTTAAAGGCAGAGCTATCACCATCTGAGAGCATCTCAGTGTAGCGCAGCTGGTGGCGACTCACTGATCTGGCCCACATTCTCCTTGCTGCCTCCTGCTCCATTGCCTTACTTGAACCACTGAAATTCTTTGCACAGTCAGTGTGCTTCTCCCTCCAGCTGTCCAGTTCATCCACCGTAATCTTGCCCTCATTCACAGCACTTTGCTTTAGGACACAGGCATGGCAGTAAGAGGATAACACCTCAAAGTCAATTACCAAACCTGTGAGAATGTCTATGCATATGCCAATCCCATAATGGGAAGTGAAACCTCTTTTCTGCCATGTGCCATCAAAAGAGACACCGATGTTGATAACAGCATCAGCATCCTCCCTCAGCAACTCTGCCAACTCGGGGTCAACATCCGCATAGGCCTGCCTGATCTGCTCCCTGGTCTTGTGCAGTGACTCCAGTCCTCTTACAATTTCCGCCACTAAAATAAAAAATGCCAAGAACTGTTACTTTATTGTTGACTTAGAGTGGCAAAAAGGACCAGGGAGCAGACTATGCAGCCATGTTGGGGCGGTGGTAGTGTAGTGGTAAAGGAGCTGGGCTAGCGTGCAGTATGTAGTGTAATGTCATAGCCAATTGGACAAGCCAACTGTAAATGACTATAAAGAATAAGGCCATCCTATAATGTTATACTATTACAACAGGTATAACATAATAGTCTCTCTCTCTCCCATAAGGCTGCATTATTCCAGTGTCCTTTGTTTTTGCCACTGAACTGAAAACTCAAGTAAAACTGACCAATACAACACAATGTATGAGATGACATTTTATTCTACTGTTACAAATCCATCCTTGTTCCATCCATGACAATATGTTCGCTGTTAGAGTCTACAACAACACCATAAAATGTAACAGGTCATTAGACCTCCAAAATCAACATCCCTGTACCATCCCTGTTTCCATAGCCTACCTGTCACTCTCTTGTCATGCCTCTGGTATGTTTTCAGGTGAAGGGAAGGGATCCCCAACACCTTACTGACCTTCCTCAGAGCAGCATATCCCATGCCTAGTTCATGGGCCAAAAGCACCATGCGGACATTGACGTCAAAAGCGACGTCCCCTCTCGTCTCGCTTTGAAGCCGTGTGGATGTGTACACGCTCCGCCTATACCTGCTCTCTCCTTTGCAATTAGTGCACTCTAAAAGCAGACTACTGCAAAAGCCATGATTCTCTGGATCAACCTTTATAAATAAACCCGACGCAGTAGCACAATTGGGGCACAAGAGATCATGAATCAATTCATTCAGACGTGTGACATGCACAATTAGCCACTGCTGTGTCGCACAGTCAGTGGCACTGTCATTAACCCCCCCTCGGTTTCCCAACGACAGCTTACGATCAGATGTGCTGCTTGCTGGTGTTTTAACAGCTAATCCAATAGATCGCCTTCCCTTTCCACATCTTGCTATGCCCAATTGCTTTTTTCTCTCCCTTGTCATTTGCGGTGGTACCAGCATTTTGGAAGCTCCCGCGGTAAGCTAAACACGGAAGTGTCAAAGTACACCACGTGATGCGTCTGAGCGAATCACGTTAGTAGAAATCAGCAATAGCCAATGAGATTTCTTCATTAGCTTTAAAACCCCCGTTGGACATTCACGATTGGTTACTGATAGAAAGGAAATGCCCTTATTTGGAGAATAGATCATTGTGCAGGGGACTCGGAGCTTTACAACAATACCGGACACGAAAGTCTTCAGTAAACAGGCGAAACTCGGCATGTCGCGTTGGAATGCTAACTTCTTGGTAAATTCGGGAGTAACTTACTGCTGCAAGTAAACAAAATGTATTCAAATAAACATCTTTGTGTACATTTTCAACGTTTTATTTATAGTAGCTTGAAAGAACACATATTGAAGGAGTAAACTAGCCCAAAATCTCAAAATTGACCACTGCATGAAAAATCGATGTTTTTGCCTGCCGTGTCTCGCCTTAACTACTGGTGAACGATGTTGCAGAACATATATGGTTTGTGTTGATTGCATGGAAAAGGCAATAACCAGTTACAAATGATATGGTAAGAGCCTGGTAATACCATGGAAACAAACAAGGCTTCCTTTTACAGTACAGTTTCAGCTTACTTACTGGGTAAATTGTCGTGTTTTACTTGGTAACGTCGCAGAACGTACATGGTACAAGTTTGTGTTGACTGCATGGACAATGGAATGTATCTATTATAAATGATATGGTAAGAACCTGGTAATACCATGGAAACAAACGGCTTCGTACCCAGTATTTAAGAAGATGTACCATGACACTAGAGGAAAACAGATTCCTGCAGAGGTTGTTACCAGGTAAGTAATTCCATAGTGGTAAATCGAATAAACCCTTTCTAAATGGGTGTAGCTATGAATAATAACTAAGAAAAAGTATTTTATTGGAAAGTATTATGCTAATTTCTAGATAGTACATCATTAACCTTGGGCTGTTAACAACATAAACCTTGGATAATAGGTGTTTCTAAGAATTGGTTGCCTAATTTCCTAGGAAGTACACAATATCGGAGTTATTACCAACCTAAAACAGTTACAACTACACGCTAGTTGAGTTGATGGGTAATAGTGGAGGTTTTACTTGGTACATCAGCTGTAATTCCTCTATTTACCTTCTTATTACCAGTGGTAATTACACAGTAATACACTATAATTTACCGTGTATTTACCGGGTAACTACCTCTGTATTTACCTTCTTATTACCAGTGGTAATTACCCAGTAATACACTATGATTGACCATGTATGTACCGGGTAAATACTAGGCCTGCAGCGGATTCGAATTGTATCCGAATCCGTTCGGTTCGTTTACCACAGTTCGGAGCATTCTGGAGATCCGCAGATTTCGGTTTCATGAAGGCATTGCCTTATGTAGCGTATTTTGCCTACTGTAGCCTACGTCCGATACAAAAGGGTGTTTAGGACCCAGCGGAATGCATTCTCTCCAGTGCTGCCCGAGCCAATGAGACTTTTCCCGCCCCTCCCTTCAGCCTGTCAGCGTTCAAAACAAACTGGGCTTTAAACTGCACCATGTTTTCAAATGCATTTAGGGGAACATTTATTGCACAAAAAACCCTAGCAAGTTGTCTGATTGCAGTCAATTAACACATTGCAAATAGCCCGTGGGTCTCATTCATTTTTGTGTTTCTCCCCCAAACCCTCCGTCAAATAAAAGTGCGCCTTTTTACTATCACGGACATGATCCTAATCCGAACCGTATCCGAAACCGAGGCCCAAAACGGTTATCTGAACCGAACCGTGGACACACTGATCCGTTTCACCACTAGTAAATACCTAGTAATTAGGGGACTGTAAAAGGAAGGGTTACCGTATCCGGTAAATGAGACTACTGTAAACTTGTAAACCAATACTTTCTATCAACACATCAGTATCAAAATACCCAATGACATACACAATATTCAAGAGAAATACGTTTGAACTATTTACTGAAAATTAGTCACACACATACACATATATACTGTTTCAATTTCTTGGTATTCACTCAAACGGTTCAGTCCTAAACTAAGCCGGCATTTAACTACCTAAAATAAATGGGTACCCAACCAGTTGTCATGGGAAGAGATGCAGGCCTGTAGCGTTGCTGGGGAGCGGAGAGACCTTAAACAGGAGTGGCCGTTTCGCGCCGTGGCGCAGCAAACAATATAATTAGTGCCGTAGTGCTAGTCGATGTCGTCCTCGCCTTGGCACGCTGTTCGGGCGGGCTGGTGAAGAACTAGTGACACGAGTGTCTCAATTTCGGTCTCTTTTTTATCGTTGGACGAGACTCCTGAAGACGTGCTTTTATATGGGCGTGTTACGTTAATTATTGTAATCGTACGCTGGGATTGGTGTGATACGAAAGTTTTGTCTTAAAATAACGTGAGGAATCGGGGAGTCCATATCAAGTATTGACAGAGACCTTACTGTTACCCGCAAAACGAGAAACAACAAAGCCGAGTGAGGTTTGCAAAGACACTGCCGGGTCATCCGATCCCGGTCTTTCTTATCCTTTCAAACTGAGCTGTGTTGCATATCATATGACCGCCCTCGTACATGCTCAGAATTGCCGTATTGATAAGGACGGTCAGCCATACATTCCTTTAAGCATGTGGTCATCCAACCCGGTCTCACGAAAATACGTGACTGTCACGTCATTTAATCTATTGACTCGTGATCGGGGACACGTATTTTCAAAAATGTCGTGCCAAGAAGCACAAATTTCAACTCATGTATTTCGATTGGAAGTATTTGTCGTGTCACTAAGCACGACTTCCAAACTAATGTTCTGTCCGGGAGCGTTCTCCCTAATGTCCCTTAAGGAGCTCCATAAAGATAATTTATTGTTAAAAATTGAATGTGATAACCAACAATATGACAGCTTTTGGCCAACCGTTTCTACTTTCACCTTTTGATTCTGAGAAATTGTGACAATTCACTGATATATTTAATCAACACATTCTCACTCCGAATGCGTCAGTGACTTTGGCTTCAGCTTCTGACGCAAAAGGGTACCCTTGTGCGTCAGATGCAGGGGGTTTTACACTCATTACAATGTAATCCCTCCACGGTAATATATGAAGCTATGGGCACTCATCCCATTGGCTAACGGAAGACCCGATGGCTGCACATTAACAACGATTTTACAGTGAAATCTGTGAAACAAAACTACACCGTGTCCTTGTTAATTACACGTGTGTGTTAAGTCTATGGACATCAGTTGTCCTGTTTTGTGCTTTGATTGAGAGAAACAATCATTTTTGATCAGTATTAGGTAGCTGAGGTCGTTGCTATAGAGACCACGTCCGTCGGCTTTGTATGACAACTGACAGAGCAACCCTATCTCATCAAAATGACGTTCCCAGAGAACTATTCGGCATTCTCAATTACGTTGGTCTGAAAAACGTATTTTCTCCGTGATTACGTTTTATTGAACATTTCGCAAATACGAATTCGTTCTACGAATTCGAATTTTTTGCCATTTATTTACCTCTAGGATTATGTTTGGTTGAAACGTATCCCAGATATGTTAAATGTGAACATCACACATTATTGTCATTAAGGCATATTCCCCTTTCGGGGAACGTTTCATTAAACGTATTTCGTCCCTGATTACATCTTATTGAACATATTTTTTGTTATTTATTTAGGCTCCCTCTTGGATGGTTTACATTTAATTTAAACGTATCCTATACGTTAAACATTGATAACATTATTGTCATTAAGGTATAGCCTGTAGGCCTACCTCTCGGGGTACCCTACGTTTGATTGTAATGTTAATTGTCCTACGTTATATCAACATTTCACAAGAGGCAACCCAGTCGCCAAAAGCATACGTTGACAGTGTACGTTTTCGCGAATTACAATTACCATTAGGGCATTTAGCAGACGCTTTAATCCAAAGCGACTTACATCGGTTAAGTCGCTTTGAATCGTGAACACTGGATTACGTCGCATTTCAACGTAAAATAGCGTGTTATAGCAGTATCGGCGCGTAGCGCTGTGGAGGGGCCTGAAGAAACCACAACCCACAATATTATAAAATACATAAATTCCTGGTTGCATACAATACATAAATTATAAATATTTGGAAACTTCTCATCGCTGCCAGTAAAGCCAAGGTGACGGTGATGCAGGGTGGCAAGCTTCACGGGTTGTTTTAAAAACGGAGTCGCGGCGGGTGTAAACCTCAAAAGCGCGGGTCACGGTTCTCTTGGATAGGCCTACTTTCAAAACCCACAGCAGAAACAGTTGGGGTGTAATATGCATTGTATAATCTTTATGAAAACTCAGTCAGACTATTAAACACCAGAGGATGGGCGGGGTTGGGCAGTGGACACACACACACACACGCGCACACACAATGCATTTCGCTGCTACAACAAAAAAAATTGAAGAAAAAGCTCAATAAATACTATGGCAGAATAAAGAATAAATTCATGCATTATGATTCAACTTGAACTTGTATTTTTACAGTATAGAGTGGTGGAGGGATGACGAATGTTGGCCAACCCGGAACTGAGCATCGCCCTGGGTTCCCTTGACAACAAGCCAACGGGTTTTTCCATTGGATTTTGGATGATTGCAGAAAATTTTGCATTTTTGAAGCACCTCCTCAAAAACTGAAAATAAATAAAAAATAACAGTGCTCCAAATAACGAAATGTAAACCAATGCATTCTGAATGTGAGTGTTTCTCAGATTTGTCCATGCTACACAGAATGAAACCCATGCCAATAAAGGCTCCATGGTCATAATAATTTAAATATAATTAAATTAAAGTGTGTAACGAGGAAATGAGACGATCTAGTTGTGGGCCAGCAGATGCTGAATTGTAACCGAATTCGGCCCATAACCTTATTTTTTTACATTGATTTTATATTCGGCCTAAGAATAGTTTAATATTTTCTTGTATAACCGAACCGCACTTAAAAGTTGGTGGAAGTGGATTTAGAACGGTCTACAGATCTTTAGGCTTTAGATTAGGCTACAGATCTTGTTATAACGCTAATTGAATAAAAGCTACATGGTCTTAATATTAGAGGCTAACTAAATAATTGTGTATATATATATATATATTTTTTTTTTAATATTTAATTAATTCGATATTAAACCAACCTCTCTTCCTGATATATGGCTCCAGGAAAGAGAGCCTCCTTAGTACCCAGTCCTGCCTGCCAGTTCTCCCACCGGCACCCCCTGATGCTGGTGCCTTGCTGTACCTGTACTGTGTCCGGAGGGAGTGGATTTTTTTGCCCACCTCTTTTTCTGTAAAAGACAGTAGCCTAATGTTAGCAAAACACTTTGCACATTTTAAACTAAAGACTATTTTACAATCACCTTTGACCCCACAAAGCATTAGCGGATGGAGTAGGCCTATGACCAGCAGTAAATATTTATTTATTAAGCCTACCCCGAAAATAAAAACAGGAAACAAGGAAAGGAAAAAGTAACAGAAAAGAAAATCAAAGTATAGCCTCCTTACCGGTGTTTCAGTTCAAGTGGTGACCGGTTTAACTGGTGACTTTCAGCCGAATGCTTCGCTTGTTGTCGTGGCTACGCCAGATGTTGGAAATCGGGACCAGACACGTAGCTGTCCTTGCGATTGCCTCTTTGATTTGTTATTCAATAAAATGTCAAAAACATTACAATCTCATTCGTTTTTGGAGTGTAATTGGAAGAAACTTGTCACGTAGAACCGTTCTAAGCCGAAATAAATGGAAAATGAATGTTTAAAATATGATACATTACGGGATTCGAATTCATACCATTGCGGGGAAAAAATATAACAATCCGCAATTCCATTCCATTGTGCCGTTGACCCACTGGGGAAATTACCGCCGTAGTATAATAGAATTCGCAAATACTTCTTGAAAACACGAAAGGCAGCCAGATCAACTTGTGACCCTACTTTCCATGTAGTTATGACCATGCATTGGTCGCGTATCCCAAAAATAAGACGCCTTTACATCCAGTTAATCCAAACCTAATGTTGTGTTGCCCTCCACTGCTTGAAACTAGCCAAAAACCCTGTTATGCGCTCATTCGATCATTTCGGTCGCCTGATGTGGTGTTGTCGCGTCCTCCTTCTTTATATCCTCTCTGTAAGCAAAGCAGCGACTTCGGAAATCAATGTGACGCAAGGCGATATCTCTTTGAGACAACGTTTATTCACATGAAAACATACATTACGAGATTCGAACTCGTACCATTGTGGGGAAAAATATAACAATCCGCAATTCCATTCCATTGTACCGTTGACCCACTGGGAAATTCGCCGCCGTAGTATACTAGAATTCGCAAATACTTCTTGAAAACACGAAAGGCAGCCAGATCAACTTGTGACCCTACTTTCCATGTAGTTATGACCATGCATTGGTCGCGTTTCTAAAAAATAAGACGCCTTTACACCCAGTTAATCCAAACCTAATGTTGTGTTGCCCTCCGCTCTTGAAGCGTGGTAAAGTTAGTTTTTATTGGACGTTGGATATTCGACACATTCGAAAATTCTATTTAGCACTGGCTTCGATGGACGAATTTGTGTCAAACCAACTTAGATGTGTTAATACAAGGCCTACCTATGTAAAACAAAGCACCATTTGATTTTATAAAAAAAAATGTAATGTTAAAAAAGGCCATAAATCTATTATGATATATATTTGACCTTTTGACCTACCCATAGCAAAACACATCTGGTGTAATCAACTAACTGCCCCACACATAACACAAAGCTTATTTTCTCAAAACACCTACCCTTTGATTTTATAAATATTTTTTTAACATTAAATTTATTTTATAAAATCAAAACGTGGGTTTTTGGAAAAAATAAGCTTTGTGTTATGTGTGGGGCAGTTAGTTGATTACACCAGATGTGTTTTGCTATGGGTAGGTCAAAAGGTCAAGCCGCATAATAGATTTATGGCCTTTTTTAACATTACATTTTTTTTTATAAAATCAAATGGTGCTTTGTTTTACATAGGTAGGCCTTGTATTAACACATCTAAGTTGGTTTGACACAAATTCGTCCATCGAAGCCAGTGCTAAATAGAATTTTCGAATGTGTCGAATATCCAACGTCCAATAAAAACTAACTTTACCACGCTTCAAGAGCGGAGGGCAACACAACATTAGGTTTGGATTAACTGGGTGTAAAGGCGTCTTATTTTTTAGAAACGCGACCAATGCATGGTCATAACTACATGGAAAGTAGGGTCACAAGTTGATCTGGCTGCCTTTCGTGTTTTCAAGAAGTATTTGCGAATTCTAGTATACTACGGCGGCGAATTTCCCAGTGGGTCAACGGCACAATGGAATGGAATTGCGGATTGTTATATTTTTCCCCACAATGGTACGAGTTCGAATCTCGTAATGTATGTTTTCATGTGAATAAACGTTGTGTCTCAAAGAGATATCGCCTTGCGTCACATTGATTTCCGAAGTCGCTGCTTTGCTTACAGAGAGGATATAAAGAAGGAGGACGCGACAACACCACATCAGGCGACCGAAATGATCGAATGAGCGCATAACAGGGTTTTTGGCTAGTTTCAAGCAGTGGAGGGCAACACAACATTAGGTTTGGATTAACTGGATGTAAAGGCGTCTTATTTTTGGGATACGCGACCAATGCATGGTCATAACTACATGGAAAGTAGGGTCACAAGTTGATCTGGCTGCCTTTCGTGTTTTCAAGAAGTATTTGCGAATTCTATTATACTACGGCGGTAATTTCCCCAGTGGGTCAACGGCACAATGGAATGGAATTGCGGATTGTTATATTTTTTCCCCGCAATGGTATGAATTCGAATCCCGTAATGTATCATATTTTAAACATTCATTTTCCATTTATTTCGGCTTAGAACGGTTCTACGTGACAAGTTTCTTCCAATTACACTCCAAAAACGAATGAGATTGTAATGTTTTTGACATTTTATTGAATAACGAATCAAAGAGGCAATCGCAAGGACAGCTACGTGTCTGGTCCCGATTTCCAACATCTGGCGTAGCCACGACAACAAGCGAAGCATTCGGCTGAAAGTCACCAGTTAAACCGGTCACCACTTGAACTGAAACACCGGATACACCAATTGCCACCGCAATGTCACAACAAACTCTCTTCTTGCTGTCCCTGTTGCTGTACCCCTTGCTGCCAACGTCGTAAAGGACAGGTTACTCCTCCAGCAAGCGAATTAAGTTCTCCTCCCTCTCCTCGGACCAGAAGTCTGCCATCTTCAGATCTTTTTATGCTGGAGTGGACAGTACGGTACCGGGACGGAGTAAGGCCGTGACGTACAAGTTGGAGCAAGGTACGTTTTACTACTCTGTTTTTTGGGAATAATTGACACGAGCAGAAAACAAGCCGTTTTTTCGTTTTTTCGTTTTGACAAGAAAACGAAAATCAAAATTTCAGTTCGTTCATTCGTTTTTTGGTTCTTACTAAGCGAAACGAGTTTACCACTCAATATCTGGTTTCCGCCGGTGGGCGGGTCCTCTTATTGGCTAGCGTGCTTCATTGCCCTGTGCTCTTCATAATAAAAGTTCTTCCGTTTGATAATGTCGACAAAAATATTACTGTATTATAGACACTAGCAGACACAGAGGACCACACCACCCACAGTCAAGACTGACAGGGCTTCAAATAACAATAATAGTATTCATAATAATTTGAAAATGAGAACTTATGAAGTTATGATGACTTCAGTGCAGTTGATGTAAAGCCACAGTTAATACATGCAGAGTAGACCTGAGGGCTTTACTATGACGGAGGCTCAACATTTCCAGGCTCTGTGTTCATAATTCGGCTCAACAAAACCTAAAGCCCCCGTCAGAGTATGGTATGACGACGGTGGTCATTGTCCGGCTCTGAGCTTTGCGCTCTGTGCGCGTTCACATGACAGGAGCTGCGATCGCGGGATGTTGATTTCCTCACAGCCTGAGAGCTATGAGGAATAGGCTACTGTAGCCTACACTATAAACAAATGTTTTTTCTCTTTGCTCATGGTAGTTGTGACAGTCATTTTAACATGTCAGCAGGCAAGCTTCACTCATTCCAGGATATATTATGCTTTGGCCTATGGCCTACTTGGAACATGTTTTGAAATGGATCTTTAGTAGCCTATATAAATTTGCTCATAACATGCCAGGTGGAATACACAGCAAACTCTCTCTGAAATGCACATTCATGCTTGTATTGTCATTCCAGGACAAAACACAAATAATGCTGCAATGTAATAATATACATCTTTAAATGCACAATAATGAGTCATTCAGAGACTTATCCCTTATGTTTTTATTGGCTCCCAGAATGCAGGTCTGTTAGTGACTCCCAGTATCTCACAGACTGGGAAGTAGAGCCTTGATGTTACTGGGCTCCTTTACTTTGGAACCAGCTCTCTTCATGGGTCAGAGGCACACACTCTTAACTAAATTTAAGCCCCCCCCCCCGCCGCCTCACCTTTCTTACCTTGTAGTTTGGCCGTGGCGTCTCGCAGTCTCTGTGCTTCCACAGATTCTCCACAGCTCCATCCCTCTACACCAACTGCAATTTTTCCCGTTAAAAGGGTTTTCCTGGGAGTTTTTACTCAGTGGATGCGATGGTGTTTTTACTCAGTGGATGCAATGTTTTAAGGGAAGAGGCTGTTATTATGATGCTCATGCTATGTAAAGCCCTTTGAGACAAACTGTTTGTAAAAACGGGCTATACAAATAAAACTGCCTTGCCTCGCCTAACCAGCTCGGACCGTAATTCATATTCATGCTACTAGTTTGATCATTGACTGACTACGTGAATTGTTGCAAAGAGGAGATTCTTATAGAAGTCTTATAGTCAAACGGTATGGGGGATTTACAAATTTGACGTTTTTTTTTTTTTACACTTTTATTTGAACAGAGACTAATCAGGTTAACAAAACATCTAAGCCGTCTAACACATCAACAACGCAACATTAGAACATAAAAAAAAAACTTGTCAACTAACATACAGGAAGCTCCAGGCCAGACCCTGCATGGCTTCTGCGATCCGACAGATCACGCTACACATGTCTTCTCACAATGTCAATAAGATCCCTAATTCCATTTTGGAAATGGGTTGGTTCATAGTTGACGGTGCGGTTATAGAATTCCGAAACGTCGCTGTACTGCTGTGCAAATTCATGTTCAGCTACTGTCTGGTTTTACGCTGTGGAGAATGGGTTTCTCCCAAACATTGACACTTGTGTCAAAGAGGACCCCACTTCCTGCAGGTAAGTGTGTGCAGCTCCTGCAGCCTCTGGCAGACAATCTGCTGGCGCCTTCTTTGGGCATCCACCCAGAGCCAGTTGATCTGGGATGCCCTTGCCTAAAAGAAGCAAATCATAACACAAATCAGGTTTGGGTTATTAACATATTACCATCATGCATATCAATCCACCTCAGTTTGTAACCCTGGTAAGCCCTTGAAAAAAAGTTTATTCAAGTGAGCTGTTAGTAAAAAGATACAAGTATTCAGTTTACTTTTATGTTCTTATAGGGTTATACAGAAAAAAACGTGGTATGCTAACCTTGGATCCTGTGTGCATTCCAGGACTGCACCATCCGGTCAAGTCCAATCTGAGCCACCTGACAGGTAAGCGTGGACACACAATACCGTGTCAAGTTGTCCTCCATGTTGAGTTCCTCCTGGTCTACAAGGTGGATGAGAGCCCTTTTCAGAGGGTAGTTTACCCTGTTATTAACATCTGGCCACATCCTTTCAACGATATGATTCTGTAATTTCAAAAGAGTAAAAACAAAATGTTACATTTAATTTCAATAATGACAATAACAATCTGCAGCTTATCGTAATCATCGAAAAAAAATAATTTTTCTATGACAACAATAATCAAGAACCCAATTAGTTAGGTGATTTTTCATGCATTTATATTTGTACAGTTATTGTGGCATCAGCTAGACAAATAATGCATATCTTTGACTGGTGAGGAAATAGCAAGCAGTCTTTCAGAGAAGAACAGTTTACTTGAATTTACTCAGATCCCTATCAGCTGCAGCAACGATACTATTCTTACTGGGCTCTGACCATACCATTGTGCTGACAGAGAAATCAATATTATCAGCTAGCAGCTGAGTGATTAAGGGAAAGAGGACAATAAGCCAACTGACATGTGTTGATGATGTTTGCAGGTACGGCTCCCTTGCTGTGTTATTTCTGTAGCCTGCCAATTTCTCCTGCATGAAAAGAGTTAAGAAAAACTCTCTTCCGTGGTCCACTCGTATTTGGTCCCACATTCCGTGCTGTAGGACAGCACTTCTGCAAAACAGCAATACACAAGTGTTACAGTTATCAACACTAATTCATATTTGTGTTTACATAAGCATTGTTGAAGCCAATTTTCATTACTTAATCACAGACAGCATTGTGTAACTGTCACCATTATTATTATTTTTTTTAATATCAGTTTGTTTCTTCCCAGATAAGGAGGCGTAAAACCAGAGCTATGATAAGCCAATGTGTTTCACTTAAATCAACCCAGAGGAACTTTTAACTGGTTATGAACCAGTTTCTGTTTAATACTGATGCTTCTATATGACCTGCACCAGCAAACGAGAGCATCTGTGAAAAGATTGGTCATTTCTATATGGAGAGAGCAGAACTGGTAATGTCTCTGAAAGGGTGCTGTAATGGTAATGCAGCAGATTTAACTGAACACAGATGTATGTGGAATCAGAGTAAGAGAGATACAATGTTATAAGCATTTTATGATGATTTCATGTTCTAAAGCATAAATAAACAAGTCCAAACTTTCGCACAGTCCTGTGAGAAGCTGCTGCATTGAATGCAGTCCAACATTTAACATGAAAAATATTTTTACAGAGCGCAGCAGCGGCACTTGTGTGCACACATGAAAGTTCTTGTTGGGGCTTTAATCAATGAAACAGTAAAACAATATCTACTGTTTGCAACTACATCATGGAACATAGAGCGAAGAAAGTTACCTGTACACGTCTTGATATATGGTATATGGTATATTGATCTAAGTGCAGTTTGTGACCCATGCACTCGGCGCTGTATGGCACTGGATTTAAGTTCCTTGATCTCTGAGTAATCAAGCAAAAAACAACAAATAAGAAAGAAAAGTTAGGGCACTTTCACAATGAACTACCCTACAAGAATCCTATTAGCGTTTCATAACAACTACCTGATGACGATCTGCATGATATGGCCTGTTAATATGTCTGAGGACACTACCAACGCGCCCCTCAGATGCTCCGATACCTTTGGAGGACAGGTAGCCAGTCATCATTCTTCTTCCATAGGATGGTCCAGTCTGAAATTGAAGACGAATATGCAATCCTTTTTTATATTCCTATTACAAACCAATTATTACACACACCATCTTATTTTGGACAGATTCTATACAAAGGTTATTGCAAGTTTTGTCAGCTTATGACGTGGAATAATGCGTTCTTCATTTAGGCTTGTGTGATTGCTACAGTGCATGGATCTGTGAGGAACACATCGGTTACAAGAGAAAGCACTGTTGTTTTTCCTAATTGTTGGTGCACACCATTTCTTTTACATGTAGGCAACAAACGCCACTGGTCACTACCTGCAAGTACACTGCGGTTAGCAATCATACAAATTAATCAAAATGCTGTTGCTTACCTCATTAATTGCTTGAGCAATCTCGCTCTCCAGTTTGGAGTCCTGCACCCTTTCTCTTCCTATACCGTTTTGCGCGGAAAATTCGCGAATGTTTGCTTTGGAAAAGCCTTTGGTCAATCCACATTCCAGGTGGAGATGACTGGAAATGTCTTCGTCAGAATGGCCGTTTCGGAGCATACTTTCAATTATTTCTCGGTAGGGTGACAAACTGGACTCCATTTCAACTAACCGCCTACCGTCTTCTTCTTCTTCTTCTTTTGCTTTGGCGGGTTTTTTCACATTCTGTCATGCGCAGAAGCAATCCGCAGAAAATTTTGCGCTTTCGCTTTGAGCGACCTCCACCGTCCTCTTACCCTTCAGATATCCCGGCCGTGCAGGATATATTGAATAAAACGTACTAATAACTTCATAAACAGAATAATCTTCGGATAAAATGGAGACGTTTGTGCTCTTCAGAGGGAACAAGAGAATAACTCTAAAAATGGACGATATGCGTGTCGACAGGATCGCCCGCATTTTCCAGGTAAGTGATTCAAACTGCTAGCTTAACTTCGCTTGTCTGTAACATTTTGAGAAGAAGACACCGAGCGTAAGAAATAATGCAGGTGCAATAGTGAACACAAAAATATATTATTGATACTTTTTACAATGTAGTTACTACGACGGAGTATTAGGGCCACACGTGAAAAAAAAAATTCCGCCGTGACGAGATTAAAATCGACACGTCGAATTTAAAGTCAACATGTCGACATTAAACTCGAAATGTCGAGGACAAAGTTTAAATGTCATGTCGACTTTAATCTCGACGTATCCATTTTCCTCTGTCAGCACGCAGACGCTCCGGGCATCCTCCCAAGCGTGCAGCGGATGACACGAAGTAGTCTAGGCCTCTTCATCCAAACAATATGGCGACTAAAACCGTCAATGCAACCACTGATGGCAATGCCGCACTACTACAGTGGATGACTACTTTGTCATCCGCTGCACGCTTGGGAGGATGCCCGGAGCGTCTGCTTGCTTACAGAGGAACGGAAAATGCACACGTCGAGATTAAAGTCGATATGTTTCAACTTTATTCTCGACATTTCAAGTTTAAATCGACGCGTCGAGATTAAAATCGACATGGCAAAGATATTTTTTTTCTTCACGTGTGGCCCTAATACTCCGTCGTAAGTTACAAAATCTTAACTTTATTATTATTAATTTTTTCTTTCTTCTAGGTCAGCATGGATAGCCTGTACATCACTGATGCGGCAAACATCGCAATTTTTCCGGTCGAGAGTGGGCTATTCAGCTCCCTGGACCTGTTTGACCATGGTCATTACGAGATTCATGGAGACGTTTGGGACACTGTAGGGGCCCCGACAGCCCCAGCCCCAGCCCCAGCTCCATCGAGGCAATTTGCCTTTCGCAGCAGTCAGCCTGTGACTAATGAAAATATGAGCATGCTGTCGAGATCAGTGAGGACGCCTCGGTCATTTCAAAGGCAAGGATGCATTGGGGTCATAATTTAATGTGCTTATTACAATGGTAAAAGTGCTCAAGTTAACTCATTTACAATCTCCTTTTGGTAAGCAGAAAGAGCATACTGGTTGTAAGCAACTTCAGAATCACAAGGTACTGAGCCTTGCGCTTTAAAGTTGTTAAAGAATACCTAATGTACAATCAATATCCACATAGCTTCAGATTATCAACAATAATCAGATGAGGTACTCAGAGTCTAGAGTTCAATATTACTGTAAGCACTAGCTATTGGATGTAAAACTCCCTATTTATGAGAGAAGGTGGAGTAGTGACAGATGATCTGGGTATGCTGCAGGTGTGTTCGATTGTGATGTGCCTCAAGTATGTGCTGAACTAATATTCAAGTCAGCATGTGTGGTGCATTCAGAGTTTTACATGGGCTCACACTTTGGTCCGTTGGGACAACTGAATCACTGTAGTGTAGACTGCATGTTGTTATGTGGTAGCTGGGTTTGCTTCACTGTTTGTTTATGTATTACAGGTCCATTCAAGTGTCCGAGGTAATGGAGGGCAAGCTTATTTCAACAAGGGTTGTTATAGTGCGATTCACCGAAGCAGAGGCAACAGTATCTGCCATCCTGGTGAAGCTGAAGGTGGCCATGGGAGACGAGGAAGACTACATCCTGACAGACACACTCTGCCACGAAATTGTGGAGTCAGAAGGGACAACTGGTGAAAAATATATTTTTAAATTTAATTTTCATACTACATACTGTATAAATGCAAATAGTCTGAAAGTATTGACTGTATAACAGTGTTTACTCTTGTTATTCTCTCTGTGTCTTTATTCTGCATTTCTCTCTCGAAGGGTCTTTGTACTGGAGGCAGAATTCAAGGAAAATCCATGGTATTGAGAGTACCGCATACTGGCAATGGCGTCGACGACGATCAAGTACCGGTGACAGGTATTGTTTAGATAGCAAAACATATTTTTTCCCCAACACCCCATAGCAGCTCCTGGGTTTGAGTCCTGGCTTGGGCAGGAACTTTCAATGAGGAGTTTGCACGTTCTCCCGGTGCCTGTGTGGGTTTCCTCCAGGGGCTCTTGTTTCCCCCACTATTAAAAACATGAAGATTAAAGGGATATTCCGGCTCCCGGTGGAGCCACAAGTTTGTGCTCAGGGATGTTTGATGTATTGTATCATGGGCTGGGGTCCTATTTGTGCTGTTCCTGAAGTTTGGGGCTGCTCTGACCATTATTTGTGGATATGAGAGGCTTTTTGATGGTGGTTTCTTGGTGGACGAATGGACAACATTGTATTGCAATCGTGCAGTCTTTGCTGAAGTTGCAAGGGTTAGCATGGGTTAAACTTATGCTCGAATATCCCTTTAAGTCAATCCTCCAGTGCTTCGCCATCTATGTCTCCATTTCACCCTAATTTTTCATCTCAAATTACCTTGTAATAGCTTGAACTTTTACAATGCAGTCACTCAAATAAGCTGTTCACATAGTTAAGAAAATGTAAAGCTATTTTCAGTAATTTTCCATCATGCTATCATTTATTCAGGGACTTTTTATTTGCTAATACCTATCTGTGCATACAACTAAATTCCTCATAATTATTTCTCAAATGGCTGCAATTTCTTGATCTGCTAACTATGTAAAATGTGCCAAATACAGAAATGACCATGTCCAAAGGCTGAGGGACAATGTGGAGGAACTGCTGGAGGCATCCCAAGGGCTGGATGAAGTGGCTAAGAAGATAACCGACTTGGTGACCGTCAGCCGTGGTTCTTCACTAGTTTGGCCTGAGTTCAAACAGGCCTTCGTCTGTTTGATTTGCAGAGGTACTGTTTTCATTCTGCATGTCTGAATATTGCTCAGTGTAACACAGAAGTAATCTAACGTAGTATTACAATTAGTGTTTGAGCAATTGTTTATTTGTCTTTAAGTGACAATTAAGGATTTAGACAAATGAAAAAACACTTGAAAACAGAAATGATTTCAGGCAGTAATACAGTGAGAGTCGAGAATCCAGACATTTTATAAAAGAAATATTGCCTTAAAAAACTATTATTTTCATCCAGAACCCTTGGTCTTTTTCAACCTATATGATCTTTTCAAATTTGAATGATCATCAGTAAGCACACTTTATTGTGTGTTAACTTCACGGGTGGCAAAAGTAGACTGGTTGGGTATGGGATTTGCGAAATTTGCGAAACGCCAGCAGATTTAGAAAATACACAACTCAAATGGTCCTACCCCCTCTCCTTCAACGCTGACTCTGACCCATTCCAAGTACATGAACGCACAATCATGCACGAGCGCGAACACAGATGCACTCGAGCGAGCCAGGCTAGCTAGGTTAGAGTTTAGGGTTGTCTTCTATTGCTAGATCCAAATGTGGATTAGCTAGTTAGCTAGCTCCAGTAGCTACTGCAGGATAAAAACAAACAGAAGCTTGCTCTGGGTCACGAGCTTTGAGTACGTGCACGTGCACGAAGGGGTCACGAGCGGGTGAGGGGGAGTGCAGTTCGACCGTTTCATTGACGTACTTACTGTCCAATGCCACTCGGTGGTTCTGGAAATCATTGGCTGGAGTTTTTAGAGCCCTGCCCATTCCACAGATGATTGACTTTAATTTTCATGTGGCCAAAAAAGATAATTCCATACCCAACCTTTAAGTTGACTACAGATATTTGTGTATAAGAAATACTTGGTTAAAAATTGAAATATCGATTCAACTTCTAAACTTGTACTTGCATAAGTACAGAGCCTTTAAAGTTCAGGCTCTGAAATGTAATGTAGCGCCCCCTAGCGTGTCTAGCTTTTAGTGTTGAGTGCGCTCCCGAATTCTTATAATGGCGAGAGATCTCTCACTCTAAGGTTAGTTAATGCACTAATTAGGGCTGCAGGATATATCGGCTATGTACGATATATCGATATAATTTCCACGGGGATACAAGATTTGACAATATCGTTTATATCGATATGCGTTAAAATGGTCAGTTTCCCCCTCAAGTGTCTACAGCGCTTGCCTTGGAGACTGTGAGCGCGACCCCTCCCCCTCCCGCTCTGTCTTTCCGAACGTGCGTGTGCAAAGACGCCTCATTCCCGCCCCCGCCGCCCCCTCACAACACAACAAGCATGGATGATACCCGTAAAGAAAACGAGACGGCGGCGGTAGACGAAATTGTTTCAAAGAGGAGAAACAACGGCTCCATAATGTGGAAATAGTTCGGGTTTAAAAAAAAACAGATGAGCAGCAGCTGCAGGTCATCTGTAGAGAGTGTAGCAAAACCGTTGCGACTAAAAGTGGAAGCACGACAAATCTGTTCCACCATTTACAGCAGCGGTACAAAGTGCAGTATAAGGAATGCGTAATACTCCGTGGCTGTGCTGCTGCATCACCGGCCGCGACCGTTTCTTCTGCCCCGAAACCAGGGCCGGCGCTCGGCATATGTGTTGGGGGCGCCCTCTGGTGACGCTCTTAATTAATTAATTAAAATATACGAAACAAGCGAAATGAAACCAAACATGTTCCCAAATGGAACGGAGAAGGGAGGGGGCGGGGGATTAAAGTTACGGCGCACTGAAACCCTCACCGTAGTACACAGGACAATGCGACGAAGCCAATGCTCTTATTGGTAGCTAATGTGTGTAACCTACAGCTTTATAATGTTTTGCATAGGTGATTATTTTGTGAAGAAGGTGAAAAACGTCCCTTTTTTTGAACATGTTCATTCAATTCTGTTGAAAATAACGATACAAAATCACATGTTGCAGTCATACTGACCTATGTTTTAATAAAAGTGCTTGCAACATCTCACATGTGGCTTTTGACTTAGAAAAAAAACATCTAACCCACTCTATAGAAAATATCGAGATATATATCGTATATCGCCATTCAGCCAAAAAATATCGGGATATCATTTTTTGCTCATATCGTGCAGCCCTAGCACTAATAGTAATTCACTAAATGTATTCAAATTTCTTAAATTAAATTAAACTTTTATATGAACCTCACTATTTTAACCTTATTAAATAGCTAGTCACATTACCAGTGTAATAAAAAATAAATTAAATATTATATAAATCAGTATCCTTTAAATTAGACTACTGTTAACTTGTAAACCAATACTTTCTATCAACACATCAGCATCAAAATACCCAATGACACAGACAAGTAAAATAAACAAAATAAAATTACAATGAGGAAACACTGAAATACCCCAAATTCCCATAGGGCTACATCAGTATAAGTACTGTAACCCTGTAAAAGACGTCTCTGGCCCCATATGCATATATTTTATTAAAGCAAAATATGATGTCTTTTTTTCTAAATTGCCAGTTCATTTTTCTGAAGTTCCAATCTCGAATCAATATCAATATTTAAAATGTACACATCCTTTTCTTTTTAGCTACAATGACTCAGCCGATGTTTTCATCCTGCTGCCGGACCCTGGTGGGGTGTAAACTCTGCGTTGAGGAATGGAAAAGGACGTCGGATCACTGCCTCAAGTGCAGGGATGACCTGCCGATTTACAGAGAGGTAGCTGGACTCTCTGCAGCACTGGACGCCTTGAAGTCCCTTCCCTAAAGAAGACTAGGCTAGCTTGTTCGTTTAGATGGTTTTTTTTATGTTCTTATGATGTTCTAATGTTGCGTGTTGTGTTAATGTGTTAGTGTTGTGTTCATGTGTTATATGGCTTAGATGTTCCTAGATGTTTTGTTAATCTGATTCTTCTCCATCTCTGTTCAAATATAAATAAAAGTTTTCTTTAATGTGTTTGGAAATTACTTTTAATGATGTTAACTAGATGTTATAAATGGCCTAAACACATGCAATTAGTATAAACCCTATACCGTTTGACTTTAAGAATTATAAAAGAATCTCCTCTGTGCAACAATTCACGTAGTCAGTCAATGATCAAACTAGTAGCATTAATATGAATTACCGTCCGAGCTGGTTAGGCGAGGCAAGGCAGTTTTATTTGTATAGCCCGTTTTTACAAACAGTTTGTCTCAAAGGGCTTTGCATAGCATGAGCATCATAATAACAGCCTCTTCCCTTAAAACATCGCATCCACTGAGTAAAAACACCATCGCATCCACTGAGTAAAAACTCCCAGGAAAACCCTTTTAACGGGAAAAATTGCAGTTGGTGCAGAGGGATGGAGCTGTGGAGAATCTGTGGAAGCACAGAGACTGCGAGACGCCACGGCCAAACTACAAGGTAAGAAAGGTGAGTCGGCAGGGGGAGGGGGGCTTAAATTTAGTTAAGAGTGTGTGCCTCTGACCCATGAAGAGAGCTGGTTCCAAAGTAAAGGAGCCCAGTAACATCAAGGCTCTACTTCCCAGTCTGTGAGATACTGGGAGTCACTAACAGACCTGCATTCTGGGAGCCAATAAAAACATAAGGGATAAGTCTCTGAATGACTCATTATTGTGCATTTAAAGATGTATATTATTACATTGTAGCATTATTTGTGTTTTGTCCTGGAATGACAATACAAGCATGAATGTGCATTTCAGAGAGAGTTTGCTTTGTATTCCACCTGGCATGTTATGAGCAAATTTATATAGGCTACTAAAGATCCATTTCAAAACATGTTCCAAGTAGGCCATAGGCCAAAGCATAATATATCCTGGAATGAGTTAAGCTTGCCTGCTGACATGTTAAAATGACTGTCACAACTACCATGATCAAAGAGAAAAAAAAATTGTTTATAGTGTAGGCTACAGTAGCCTATTCCTCATAGCTCTCAGGCTGTGAGGAAATCAACATCCCGCGATCGCAGCTCCTGTCATGTGAACGCGCACAGAGCGCAAAGCTCAGAGCCGGACAATGACCACCGTCGTCATACCATACTCTGACGGGGGCTCTAGGTTTTGTCGAGCCGAATTATGAACACAGAGCCTGGAAATGTTGAGCCTCCGTCATAGTAAAGCCCTCAGGTCTACTCTGCATGTATTAACTGTGGCTTTACATCAACTGCACTGAAGTCATCATAACTTCATAAGTTCTCATTTTCAAATTATTATGAATACTATTATTGTTATTTGAAGCCCTGTCAGTCTTGACTGTGGGTGGTGTGGTCCTCTGTGTCTGCTAGTGTCTATAATACAGTAATATTTTTGTCGACATTATCAAACGGAAGAACTTTTATTATGAAGAGCACAGGGCAATGAAGCACGCTAGCCAATAAGAGGACCCGCCCACCGGCGGAAACCAGATATTGAGTGGTAAACTCGTTTCGCTTAGTAAGAACCAAAAAACGAATAAACGAACTGAAATTTTGATTTTCGTTTTCTTGTCAAAACGAAAAAACGAAAAAACGGCTTGTTTTCTGGTTTCTGCTCGCGTCAATTATTCCCAAAAAACAGAGTAGTAAAACGTACCTTGCTCAAGTTGTTCTGTGCTGTGATTGGCTGAAGAGAAATAGTTAAATCGCGGCGTTCTAAAACTGGACCTTGCGATTTGACATGTTCAATCTCTGGCGACTCCTTGCAACGGCTTGCAACGACCCGTTCACACCGCCCCTGCAACGTTCTAAAACCGTCTCGTTGCAAGCCGCTGCAAGGTGAATCTTTGGTCTGAACTGGGCTTTAGGCCTATGCTGACTTTTTGGATAAAAAGGTCCTATGATTGTCATTTGACAAGATGTGTTTGCAAAACTTAAACTGTACACAGGAATGTATTAGCACTACGATATATTATAAATTGGATCATCCAGGATCATCCTGTCAGCCTGGGGAAGGGGTAAAAGGGTCTATAAACCGCCATAGTAAGTTAATGGGAAAATGTCAAAGGTGAAACAATCAGTAGTTTAGGGGAAAATAAACTCAGAACTGGTCCACATTGAAGAGTATGATTGTGTATAATACTACCATCGATATCTTAAATAAATCTGGCCACAAAATACCTGTTAAAAGATTTTGACTGATTGTTTCCAGCTTGGCCCTTCAAGAGGTCTCTGAATGTATACGTCAAAAAGCCATGATATGTACCAACAAGAAAATCTAACTTTGTCGTAGGACAATAGTGAAGACATCGTTGGAAAGATCTTGACATAGGGAGCAACATATGTCAATATGAGATGTGTGGGCAGTTCTTGCTCTTCAGTTGTGCCCTTTGAACTTTGTACCTGTGACACTATTGAAGGCTTATAATTCAACAACAAAATATGCTACAGACATGTCAACGGACGTGTCAACAGTTTTGGAAAGCTCTGTACTAGAGGTCTGCATTGGGATTGGGTCCCGCCGGGTCCCGCGGGACCCAACCAAAATCTCGCGGGAGCGGGCGGTTTGAACTTTGCTGCGGGCGGGAACGGGCGGGTAAAACAAAACACTGCGGGTTCAGGTCTAACTTAGAAAAGAGACAATATCCTCAATCACTGCGTGATTATATAAAGGTAGAAAAATAAATAAAATAGGCCTACAGAAGAGGAGAATAGAATATGAAACAGCCCTTATTGAATTGAAAAATGAAAACAACGAAATAGGAGCGCTAGACCAGTGCGTCAAAAGACACGCAGCCCATTAGTCTCTTTTTAATAGCCTATATAATTACGTGTTTTCTCCTGCGGGACAGGAGAAGACGCAAAATCAATGCATCTCTATTATTGTGCGGGCATAAATTCTCAGAGTTTTGCAGGTGCGGGCGGGAGTGGACATGCACATTGCGGGAGCGGGCGGGAGTGTAACACACACGTTGCGGGCGCGGGCGGTAATGGTCAGAAAATCAGCGGGAGCGGGCAGGAGCGGGATGAAGAAAACAGTCCCGCGCAGGTCTCTACTCTGTACCTATACTATCATACCTGGCAGCAGACCAATAGGGGGCGCCACTGAGTAGGGTCAAAACCTATAAAAAACATGATTTCACCCTCTTACCAATAAAAATGTTAAAATCAGACCAAACAGGTGTGCTTCCTACCCTTAAAAACATACAATAAGCTTGCAAAGTTTGTGATCAGTTTTACATAATAGAGATAATTCATTGGAACTACAAAAGCTATGGCGCAGCAAAATGATGTGTACTACCACAGGCAGTGGAGGTATTCAACACGTTTGTGTTTGACAGCGAGGATGACAAGGGAAAGTTTGATATGGCGTGACAAAGTTTGATGAACACTGTTCGCCAAAGAAGAACGAGACGTACGAAAGGTATGTGTTTCGCTCGCGCATTCAAATGCCAGCGGAGAGCTTTGATGCCTTTGTAACAGACTTGAAACTAAAAGCCAGAATGTGTAACTTTGGAGTGCTTCGAGATTCAATGATACGTAATCAAATTGTTTCCGGAGCAAATGACAAAAAAGTGAGAGAAAGAATGCTGCGGGAAACTGATCTTACTTTAGCTGGAGCTATGAAAATATGCCATGCTAATGAATTAGCTCAGCAACATGCAAGAACGATATTTACGTATTGTAACTCTAGATTCTATGAGTTTAGGCGCGGCCTTTTAAGGCTATCGTTATTGGGTTATCCCTAGGCGTGAGCCCTAGCACTGAAAAATTTGTAATCCCCGCCCACCGACAGCGTGGGCCTCAATTACATCCGCGTGCGGCGTGCCTCAACGACGTCCGCATTTCGCAGATATAGTCGGGCGCTGGCGGACGTTCTGCTCCCAATAAACAGCTTTTCTTCAGTTATTAAAGGACAATGAGGCCGACACTTAAAAGGCTGCGCCTATACTCGGAGTTACAACACGTAACTATCGTTCTATGTCGTATAGGCTTCGCCTTTTAAGGCTATTGCTATTGGGTTAAAGGGCGAAGCACGATATAGTCTATGTCTCATTGGTCCCGATCAGTACCAGAAACACAGCTACATACGCGCTAGCATCATGCGTCAGACGTAGCATAACATACGTCATGCGTCTAACGGCACGTCATCAACGAGCAGCTCCAATGTGTCTGATAAGACACAAGAGCTCTCAGCATGAATATCTAACTCCTCACATTGTCTAATATGCGAGGGGAATAGTCACACAATCACACTCACTCTGACAAAGCACCTAGAACTGAGTGTCATAGAGAGGTGCGACCTGTCTCTTAGGTAAAACCTAATAAAAGAGCACGGGGAAGCCCAGGAGGCTGCTGTGCAGATATCCTCCATAGGCATCCCTCTTTGCAGAGCGACAGATGACGATATTCCTCTGGTCGAGTGAGCTCTGATAGTCTCAGGCGGCTCTGCCCCCGCTGACACATAAGCCTGTGTGATAGCATCACACAGCCCATGCGACAGCCGTTGTTTCGTCATGGGGAAGCCCTGGGAATGTTCTCTGTAATGCACAAATAACTGTTGAGATTTGCGCAGAGCCTCCGTGCGCTTCACATAACAGGCAAGCGCACGTACGGGGCACAAGAGATGGGCTGTTGCCTCCTCCTCAGATTGATGAGGACGGAGAGAGAAACCATTGAGCGTTATTACTCTCGATCTGAACGAGCTAGTAATACTCTTTGGTGTAAAAGCCGGGTTCGGGAGTAATATGGCCGAACTGCCGTCCCCTTGTATTCTAAGACAAGAAGGGGCTACAGAGAGTGCAGACAGGTCGCTCACTCTCTTAGCTGACGTCAGGGCCAGCAGCAAAGCTGTCTTGGCTGACACAAACATGAGGGGCACCCGGTCAAGTGCATGGCTCAAATGGGGCTTTAACCAGTGCGCGCAGCACCAGTGTTAAATCCCATTGTGGAGTGAGAGAGCGCGTCACGGGTCTCTCTCTCCTCACACCTTTTAGGAAGCGCTTCATCAAGGGGTGACTAAAAACAGTTTTATCCCCGAAGCCTTCGTGGCATGATGAAACTGCAGCCTCGTACGTCTTAACCGCGCTAAAGGCCAGCCCTCTTTCCATCAGCATCTGGAGGAAAGAGAGCAAACGCGGCAAAGGGCAGGAGATGGGCTCACAATCCCTCTCCGTGCACCATTTCTGGAAAGCCGCCCATTTAGCCGAGTAACACGCTCTGGTGGAGTCAGCTCTGGCACCCTGGATGGTCCGTACGACCTCCTGGGAGAGGCCGAGACCCTCTAGGCGCTCGCGTTGAGCGGCCAGGCCCACAAGCGCTGGCCGATCTCTGGGTAACCTATGATTGCTCCCCCTGCCTGTGAGAGAGCGTCCCGCCGCCAAGGGAGTTCCTTCAGCGGCCCCGAGAGCAGACGTTGGAGGCAGGGAAACCACGGCGCACTTGTGCGTTGCGGTGCTATGAGAATCATACACAGCCGCTCCTCTTGGACTCGGTCCAAGACTTGGGGAATCAGGGGGACGGGTGGGAGAGCGAACAGGAGTGTGTTCGGCCACGGTCTGTGAGCGAACGCATCCACCCCGAGTGGGGGATTGTCCTTCGCGCTGAGGGGGAACCACAGCTCGCACTGCGTGTTCTCCCGCGTGGCGAATAAGTCGACCTCCGCCTTCCCAAACTCGCTCCATATCTGGTTGATCAGATCGTGGTGCAGAGTCCAGTCTCCTGTTTGAGGACCCCCCCTCAACATCATGTCGGCCCCTCTGTTCAGGACACCGGGGATGTACGCTGCTCTGATGGAGAGCAAGTGCGTGTGCGCCCAGCATAACAGCTGTCTTGCTATGCTCAGCAGCTGTGCCGAGCGCACTCCCCCTTGGCGATTTATGTATGCTGCTGTCGCCTTGAGGTCCGTGCGAATCATTACGTGTTGATTCGTCAACAATAGGGCAAAGTGTTGGACCACTTTCAACACAGTGAGGAGCTCCAATGCGTTTATTTGCATGGTCACGGGGGGGGGGCCAAACGCCGCCCACCACGTGAAACTCGCAAGTTCCTCCCCAGCCCGACAGAGAAGCATCCGTAAACACCGAGATGTGTGACGTTGCTCTGCCCAAGGGCACCCCTCTCGCGAGAGTTCGGGGATCGCCCCAGTGGGTCAAATCGGGGCCCACTGATAGGGGAATGGTCATTTTGCGCCGCCGTTGGCGCACCGGGTCGATGCACAGGCGAGAAAACCATCTCTGCAGCCGCCTCATGTGAAGCAGCCCCAGCGGCACCACCGTGTGATTACCTGTTCTAGATCTGACATCATGCCCAGCAGCCTCATGACAGAGAGGGCTGTCACGACGCTGCCCGGGGAACAGTGGCGGAGGAGAGACCACAACGTCTCCATCCTCTGCTGTGAGAGCCGTGCTCTCATTACAGCTGAATCCAGCTCTACCCCCAAATACATCACACTCTGTAAGGGGAGGGGGGAGTTCTTCTTCCAATTTATGGCGAAGCCTATATTCGACAGGTGAATCACCAGCTTTTTTGTTTGAATAGTTGCTTCCTCCTTGGAGCGATCCATCAAAAGCAGATTATCCAAGTAGAACAGTACTCTCATTCCTATTGCGTGAAGTGGCCGGAGAGCCGTCTCCACGCACTTGGAAAACGTTCGTGGGGCTAGAGAATAGCCGAACGTTATAGAGAATAGCCGGTTGTACTGGTAGTGTGACCCTTGGAACGAGAAACGCAGGAATATCCTGTGTTTGGGGATCACTGTGACGTGGAAGTAGGCGTCCTTCAAATCTATTGAGGTGAACCAGTCGCCCGGCTTTACACACTGTTACACTCGTCTGATTGTTAACATGTGAAACGGCCTCTCCGCGATGCATTTGTTGAATAGGGCTAGATCGAGAATCTGTCTCAGACCTCCTGTTTTCTTGGGTACCAGGAAATAACGGGGATAGAATCCCTGCATTTCCTCTCCCTTCGGGACCGTGGAAATCATGTGTTCAGAGCATTCAGTAATGCTCTGAAAGCGGCTGTGCAGCCTCTTGTTTTGATGCGGCTGTCATGGAAACGAGCCGCGCTTGAGCCCCTGCCGCCGCTGCAAGGGGAGGAGTCCTCCCCGCAGCCCATGGGGGGCTCTGCCCGAAAGGGCTGGGTGTGTGTGTCATTAGCAGAGGCATACCCTGCCTGCTCAGCTTGTGACAAGAGTGTAGCTTCCTCTCTCCTGAGCGTTGGGACGCGAGGAGGAATAACACTCTGACTGGGCAGCAGACTGCTGACTCTGTGAACGAGCTGCGTGTCATTCGTAGACAGAGAGCTCGTTTTAGCGGCCGTCTCGCCACGTGTCATGCCAGGCATGACGTGGTGAGAGGAAAGTAATGTAGGGCTGGCTCGATCAATAATACAAAGTTTATTGACGGCCTGCCTATGTGTGGGGGGGGATGCGTGTGAAACAGTTATGGCCGGGCCGGTGGGCTCCGGCGATAACTGTGTGGGGAGAAAACAGCCGTCTTTAGTAAAGAGGTGTTTCTCGCTGTCACACGCTTCTCCCTCGCCCCGTAATAGCCGGCGCTTGTGGGGCGGGACATCTCCCCATGAGCCCGCTGCCCGAGGCCTATGCTGGCCGCTCGCCGCAGCCTGCGATGGAGGTGGGCGGGGCCGGTAAGCCGGGTGAGGCTGCCTTCGTAAAGGTAATGAAGGGCTGGCTCGATCAATAATACAAGGTTTATTGACAGCCTGCCTATATGTGTTGGGAGATGCGTGAGAAACAGTTATGGTCGGGCCGGTAGGCTCCGGCGTTAACTGTGTGGGAAAAAAACAGCCGTCTTTAGTAAAGAGGTGTTTCTCGCTGTCACACGCTTCACCCTCGCCCCGTAATTGCCTTCGCCGGCGCTTGTGGGGCGGGACATAGCCCCATGAGCCCGCTGCCCTGGGCCTTCGCTTGCCGCTCGCCGCAGCCTGCGATGGAGGCAGGCGGGGCTGGTAAGCCTGGGGGCCAGGAGGAGGAGCTGCCGGCGGAGCCGCGACAGCGGTTGCCGGGGGCCTATGGCGGCGATGGGGGCTTGGAGCGGAACGCTGCCGCCCGGGTGGATGCGGAGGGTGGGAGATGTGTCTCCGGAATTACTCTGCTTCCTCGGAAGCGGCCTGCATGTCATCCACCATAGATGACAGACGGGGCCCGAACAGCACGTCCGGGCTGATGGGGCACTCCAGTAACTGCCGCCTCATCGGCTCAGGGATGCCCGGCGGTTTTCACCACGTCGACTGGCTGTTCGGCCAGACGATGAGGGTCAACCGCCATGGTGGAGATGTTATGCGCCAGCAGGGCGATGTTATTCATAACAGCCTCTTGCTGCATCATACACTGATGCGCTCTGTCTGTAAGCTTGGCCGTCAGCTGGTCTTTGGGAGTGGGGTAGCGGTCACTGAGCCGCGGCTTCACTCCAAAGACAGCACACAGAGCGGGATCCAGCCGCGGTATCGCCCTGTAACCCCGGCCTGTCAGACCCTCCGTCTTTGTGACCTGGATAAATGTCACCGGGGCACCGAGCCTCCCGGGCTTCGCCGCAGCCCCACTGAAGTACGGGCTGATGCCGGGAAACATCGGCCAGATCGGGTCGAGACGGGCGGGGCGTGTCGCAGCCTCGAGCCCCCAGATGCCACGGAGCTGGTCCGGGCGTTGGGGGCCCTGAGGCATGGGCACCGCAAGGCCAAGGTTTGCGGCTGCCCTGGCGATAATACCTGGTAGCTCTGCCACCAAAGCTCCAACCACTGGAAGTGAGTTGGCGGCAGAGACGGGCAATGCTGCTGCCCCGGGCCTCTCCGTTCGGAGAGGGGAAGCCGGGGGAGACGCCCCCTCCTCGTCGCAGTCGGAGTCGTCTGACTCCGAGCTCACAAGAAGAGAGAGGGCATCGTCGAGCGGGACAGTAAAGTCGTCGGCCCGTTCAGCAATGGCGGCGGCAGTGTCGGCTCCGCGCTGTCTGGACAGCGCAGCATAATGCCGACACTGGCAGGGCGGCGAAAGCGCCAAGACGGCATGTTCATGCCCAAGGCAGCCCTCGCACACTTCATGGCCGCCATACGGCAAGATGTAACCCGCGTTACATGTCTTGCAGATGCCGTTCTCCGTTGAGTCCATAATATCTATTTCTTTACTTCAGTATGCTACAGGATCGTCCTGAAGAAAATGGGAGCAGAACGTCCGCCGGCGCCTGACTATATCTGCGAAATGCGGACGTCGTTGAGGCACGCCGCACGTGGACGTAATTGAGGCCCACGCTGTTGGTGGGCGGGGATTACAATTTTTTCAGTGCTACGGCTCACGCCTAGGGATAACCCAATAGCGATAGCCTTAAAAGGCGAAGCCTATGAGACATAGAACAGAAAACCCAGCTGTCATTATCACTGTCATTGATAGCAATATATCGTTTCACTTCTTATGACAAATGTACTTATTGCAAGTCGCTTTGGATAAAAGTGGCTGCTAAATGGTCATTTGCCAGCTGTCTATCCTCTATTAAACTGCATTGAAGTGACACGTTTGTTCCGTGCATTATTCATTTGCATTATTATTGCATTATGCGTGCATCATTCCTTTGCATAACGTATTATTCCTTTGCACATCGTATGTATTTGATATTTGAAAACGATATCGTTCCATTCAGAGCAAGGAAGATTAGTATGATTGGATCTCGGTTAGCAGGCATGTATCGCGCCTATTTTACAATAATCTCAAACGTTTCATTAACTCACATACAGACCAACCAACCACGACACCTCCGCCCAGGCCAGAGCCTTTTTGTTGCGATCTATGAAATGAAAAAGGCTCGGATCGTACAACACCGGGTGCCCAGTTACAGCTGTGATTAATTTTTCCGTCAACATTTTTTAGTCAGTAGGAACCAAAACAGTAGGTATAGGAACCCAAGTGCCGGTGTTCGGTGTTCCCTGGGATCCACGCAAGCGAAGAGCGTCTACATTACGATTGGCTGTCAGTGTCTGGCCGCTGAAACGCGTCATAGTAATTTGCATAAAGTTCAGCCGTCTTAAACTTTTTTTGGTCGCTCTGGTCGCTCCCCTTTTGCCGCTGGTAGCGTTGGACGCTTGTGTCGCTTTGGTCGCTCTTGCCCATAGAAAGTGAATGACTTCCGGTGATTTGGTAGCTCAATTCGCTTTTGGTTTCAACGCACAGTAAAGCACGGGATGTCTGTCAGCGAGGTGCTTTGCCATGTTTGATGTGTTGCCTCCCTTTGTCTGAACGCCTTTATAACATGTCTTACATAAAGGTCTCAGTTTGCCCTCGCTATCTGCGATGTACGCAAAATAACTCCATATTTAGCTTCTCCCATATTTTTTCTCTGCAAGCCGAGGACTGTCGGCAAGCGCTTCCGAACCTGTCGCAATCTCGTTGCTTCTCACTCTTACTCGCTCAGTGAACTGCCTGCTGCTGCTGTGGCTAAGTGTGAGCTGAGGGGCACGCCAACTGACTAGCCTCTGCATGCGAGGAGTATGACTGAGAGTTGGAGCAGCTCGCTGCACAGACACACAGAATGTTATTTTAATAAAAGTATCGATACAAAAAAATTATCTAATCGTATCGTTTTTTTGCATGAGGGTATCATGATACCTTTCTAGTATCGGTATACCGTGCAAAACTAAGTTACATACAGTTCAAATTTAGGTTTATCTATTTGTAATACTCAAGGAGGCTTACGTCCGAGTTCTCCATGCTGTGCTTATAGATTATAATTGTAGCACATTAGGCTTGATTAAAGGAAAAATCCAACATCGATGCTGTGAATTTGAAAGTACACAGAAAGTACCCTAGTTTTCCCAGAAAGTACACAGTAATGATTATTTCAAGCAGTGTCAAGTGGTTCATACAAGCACCAGACGGTAACACTTTACAATAAGGTACGCAAAAACGTCGGTAGTTACTGAGGAACGAATGAGAAACAAATGATGAATGACCAGGGCCCTAACTGGGGCCCTAACGGGGCCCTAAGGGCGCACTCACACTAGGCAAGTTTGCCTGTTCCGTGCTGCAGAAGGATTCATCACGATTCCCCCCCTCCCCACTCCACCCGCTGGCCCGTGGTCACACTGCTCCCAAAGGCCGTGACCTGGGCACGATTGCTCCTTCATACATACGTCATCACGTCGTAATACGATAAATACGTCATCACCAAGCGTGGTGTCCAGCTGCGACTGAATGCTGTCGTCGGCCCAAATTTCAAGTAAACGCTCAACTTCACTATCGCACCAACGTAAACCCACTCGTTAACCGCTTACCACCATTGTTTAAAATGATCGTTGTGGGGAAGAAGGGCATGGAACTATAAAGAAAGAAGGGTCGCGCAAGGACTACGTCATCCAGCTCACGTTGCGTGTCATCTCATTAGCATTTGTACTTTGCCACAGCACACCTCTCCCAAGTGTGCCGTGGCAAAGGGGCTGTTCCATGCTGGAATACGGATGGTGTGGTCACAGTAGCCAAACGTTCTAGACTTTAGTATGCAAATGAGCTCGGGCACGGGGCCCCGGCCCTAGTGTGAGTGGCCCATAAGTGACAGTTATTCAGTAACTACTGAGGAGTTACTGGTAAACAGACTAGGGGACTACTGTATTTGTTACTTAGTAACGAATGATGAACAACTGGGTCACTTACTGGGGACCTAAGTGACAGTTATTCAGTAACTACTGAGGAGTTACTGGTAAACGGAATAGGGGATACTGTATTATGGTTCAAAAAGCTTCATTACTGGTGAACGAATGATTCAAAAAGCTTCACTACTGGTAAACTAATGATTAAAAAAGCTTCACTACTTGTAAACGAATGATTCAAAAAGCTTAACTACTGGTGAACGAATAATTCAAAAATTGTATTGTGATTACCTTTATTTAAATATGACAATCAACCCGTCTGTGCCCTGTTTATTTAGTCTCCCCTAGTCTGTTTAATAGTAACTCCTCAGTAGTTACTGAATAACTGTCACCTAGGGCCCGAGTTAGGGCCCCAGCTGTTCATCATTTGTTACTCAGTAATGAATACAGTATCCCCTACTCTGTTTACCAGTAACTCCTCACTAGTTACTGAGTTACTGTCACTTAGGGCCCCGTTAGGGCCGGGTTAGGGCCCCAGTTAAGGGCCTGGTCGTTCACCATTTGTTACTCATTTGTTCCTCAGTAACTACCCACGTTTTTGCGTACTTTATTGTACGCAAAAACGTAGGGCCCCAGTAACGACCCCAGTTGTTCATCATTTGTTACTCAGTAACGATAACAGTATCCCCTAGTCTGTTTACCAGTAACTCCTCAGTAGTAACTGAATTACTGTCGCTTAGGGCCCCAGTTGGGGCCCTGGTCGTTGCCTCCCTTTGTATTACGACGTGATAACAGTTGGGGCCCTGGTCGTTCTTCATTCGTTACTCAGTAACGAATACAGTATCCCCTAGTCTGTTTACCAGTAACTCCTCAGTAGCTACTGAGTAACTGTCACATAGGGCCCCGTTAGGGCCGGGTTAGGGCCCCAGTTAAGGCCCTGGTCGTTCATCATTCGTTACTTATTCGTTCCTCAGTAACTACCCAAGTTTTTGCGTACCTTATTGTAAAGTGTTACCGAGCCGAATGCAGACACGATAAAGGAAAAGTAGGGGTAGCGGGGAATGAGGATGGCAGGCAAGGCAGGAGGTGAAGAGGTTAGTTGGAGGAGAGAGATGAACAGGCAGGCAGGGAGATGAACAAGCAGGCAGGGAGATGAATAAGCTGGCAGGGAGGCAGATAGATGATTAGTGATCATGTGACAGAGGGAGACGAAGTAAGGCAAACTCGAAAGCAAGATAAACTTGAAAGTACAATTCAGCGCAATCTAAGGCTTGTCAGGGAGGTCGTATTGTCCCGAATGAGGGAGAGTTCCAAAATGAGCTTGAAATGAAAAGGAGGGGAAAAGGTGACAAGGAGTTGGATTGACTTGATTGATGATTGCCAGATTTTATGAAGTGCAGGACCTCCTTAACATGAGAAACCCATATGAGGAGCCAGGGCCGGTTTTTGCTATGGGCAATGTGGGCGACCGCCAAGGGCGCAATCTATGTGAGGGCACACGAGCGAGCGCCCTCCAAAAAAAAACAAAAAAAAAACTGTCGCCATATCTCTATACTACCGCCGCTCATTTCCATGTCAAAGTTGGAGGAGTGGGCGCTTGGGCGCCCTCACGTCAACTTGCTGCTGAGAGTCAGAGTCATACAGGTTATGTGTGTGTGTCAGAAGATGCAAGAGGGAGGGGGGCGGCGGGGGATCAACTTGCGACTGCAGAGGTCGGCAAGAGGGAGGGGGGCGGGGGATAGACTGATCCTAGGCCACCACACAACACAAACTGCTGCCAAATAAATTGTATTTCATTCCTAAAAATAAACATAGACCCATATACCTACATGTAATTAATTGGGTTATGTGAAAAATGTAAAAAAATAAATAATAATCTGTGTCAATCTCCGTGAATTTATTTACGTGATGTCACGTGACTCCGGTTGATTGACGGGCGAACGGACGGTGTTGGCAAAAGGTCATGCAAAAGTTAATGATGTCGAGTCTTCATCTTCATCATGGATAAAGGTAAAAGACCAAAGAAGCCATCAGGTGCCCAGTTCAGAAAAATACGTTTTTTAGCTTTCTTCAGGGATTTTTCAAGCATGGTTATTAGATCCTGTGGAATCCTTGTGCAATTTACATTGGTGTTTATATACTGTATTTATTTATCTTGTTTTTTCTCTGTTCTTGTTACCTTTTTGTATTTAAGATGATATATATTAAAATAATACAAATAATATAATATATTGTTGTGTTGGTGTCAGGGTTTGGGGGTAAGTTGCAAGGGATGGTTCGCCCAGGGCATAAATCCAGCCAGGACCGCCTCTGTGAGGAGCTTTCCATTGAGGCCCTGTTGGTCAAGGGGAACATCAAGTGGTTCAATTAAAATGCCAGCTTGGTAAACAAGGTTGACGTCCAGGAAGCTTTCATCTGCGCCACCAAACAAGGCACAACGGAAGAGACTGTGGTTTGACTGCCGAGAGTCCCCCATTTGACTGGTGAGACTCCTCACTGCTCCTAGGGTTCAAGAGACTAGGAAATGCCCATCATGGCTGCAGTAAATGTTACGGCACTCACAGAGAGGTTTATCTAATCTAATGATTGAAGAAATAAGTGCCTAAATCGCTGCCGTCGTCCCTAGAGGCTAACTCTTCCTTAACACTCTCACTGAGCGTCTTTTTGAAATAAAATCTTGAAATGAGCAGTTATTCCAACTAAAAGCTGCATCTTAAATTCTAACCCCTGAATATTATGCTACACTGCAGGAACTAATTGTTAACCGGATCATTTATTATAATTTTTTCGTTGATTTATATTTATTTTTCTACAAAGTATAATAAATCAAATTCATACATTACATTATTTTCCTTTTTCTCCTGTGTATACACTTTAGATACTTTATACACATTTTTCCCGTTTATTTACTTTGTACATTTTGTTAAAGTACTTATATTATATATAAACAAATCCATAAAACGAAAAATGTATTTTACCAAAACTAATTATTTTTCTCTTCAATATGGCATAATATAAATACAAAAAGCTGATTTCTATTTAGTCTGGGAACCGTAGATATGGGATGTGCATATAGAGAGAATGTAACGTTAGACAGGAGGGCTGCGACTTATTGGATCCATATGTTGCGTGTGGGAGGGTCTTGTTTCAGCATTCTGATTGTTCTAGATGTCATGGCTACTGTAAACAATATATTTTAAAAGTATTTATTAACCCTCACATCAAGGAATTTAGGTATAACTCCCGACAGTGCCGAGCTTGGGTCTTCTTCGAAACTTCTTGAAAGGCCTTGTCGCTCGGGTGACCGATCTGGACCCCAGGAAAAAAGCACAAATACATCAAACTGCGTGAGATGTTGAACATTTATTTAAGCACATAATACCCGCTTAACAAAAGAGGATATCAAACTGGAGGCCAGAGAATCCCGATGGCGTTTAACCTTACTTCCCCGTCAACCACCAAACAAAAGAAACCCCAACCCATTAACACACTTCTCTCACCATGTCCTACACAATAGTGACATAGAAAACTATTCCCTCGAGATAATCCATGCATTTTGTCGGCAATCACAAAACAACTTAGAAACACCAAGAGAGGAAGGTGGTAGTGGGAGAGTTAGAAAAGTAAAAGCAAATGTGAGCTAACAAAGCTTAATAAATAAATTGGCAACCAATGTGACATTTAAACTATTTTGCAACAACAACCGACATAATGCGGTTTTAATCACTGATCTTTCGGTAAATAGTCCTGTATTTACAAAAAGATAAATTGCAATTCCAGTAATAGGTCTTGTTTTTGTGTGTTTTATCTCCAGGTAATCATTTACACGAATCAATAAAGCAAACAGGCTGTCCCTCTCAATGCCAGAGATTCTGGGAAATCAGGACCCAGACATGAAGCCAAGAAGGAGTGTATCAACATCTTGTTGAGATCCTTGATATATGTAGCTATGTTAGCCTCCATGGCAATGCAGAGTGTGTGTGTGTCGCAGTGGCGGCTGGTAGTTTTTAAAGTGAGGGAGGAAGGACTGCGCGCTTGGTTGCCATTGGCCTGCTTGCACTGTTGGTGTATGGTGGCATAAGAATGTGAGACTCAAGTTGTTTCAGGGTGTTTTGGTGAACTACAAAATAGCAGGGAGGGAGTTATGTGAACAAAATGTATACAAAGCCACCAGTGGCATCACTGTAATTTGAGAAGGAAAGGATGCAATGCATAATAATCAAATCAGGCCTACTATTGATTTGTAAAAGTAAATAAAAAAATCTGGGCCTATTATTGGGCCTATTTTTGCCCTCACTGACTGAAGTTATTTAGCTATGTTTATTTTCAGTTAAAATTGCTTGTAATGCTACCAGTAAGTCATGCGTACCTAGCAAACCATGTAGCACTCACAACACTGACGTTGCCATTACTTCTGATGACCTTGATTTTGGGAAGTGGTCTACCTCTTCTGAATGAATGGAATGGTTTTTGTAATAAGACGTTAACAATGTCCTCCGTTTCCAATGTTTCCATTGTGCAATTAGGATCTCGCTATCGCAGATTTCACTTACTCTGCGTCTCTCAGACTGAGCACCGCGGCAATGCAGACCGGGTTTGTTATCGACAGCGTTGCCAGATTGGGCAGATTTCCCGCCCAATGATAATTTTTCCAGCCTAACATGGTTAAAAGTAGCCCAATTGGGTGGGAAATCGGACCAATCTGGCAACACTGCTCAACATCCAGGGATCCTGCTTATTGGTTCATAGCGCAGACGGATAGACCCCTTAAGGTCCCACCCACTCAGAGGAGGATTTTCCTCCTCTCTCCCATTGAAACCCATGTTATCCACCGGCCGCCAGTACTTTCGGGAAAATGAATGGGAGTGGACGGCGGCGGAGGGAGGACGTTCCTCCCTGAAGTAATTGTCAATAGGCGATAGGGGGGGCTAATGTCCCTTTACCCAGGGAAACGAACATTATATATTCAAAGGCAATAAAGTAGTCATATTTAAGGGCATTAATTCATTACAATAGTCGGGGCAATCTAAATTTTTTATTCTCAACAATGTTAGGGAGGATCTTCCTCCCTCTCCTCAATGGAGAAGCCTCCACTGGTGTGTCGTTTGGAGGAGTAGGTGGTAGGCGCCTGCTGGTCAATTGAACATAAAAGAATGGACTTTAATCTCACCTTCCCCTCTTACTGTTTGAGAAATGTGTGTCTTGCCTTGGTTTCACAATTTAGGTACATATTGCCAGTACCACATTGATGGTTGGTGGTGGTTTCTGTAACACACACACACACACACACACACACACACACACACACACACACACACACACACACACACACACACACACACACACACACACACACACACACACACCATCCAATTTATGGCAAAGCCTAAATTCGACAGGTGAATCACCAGCTTTTTTTGTATGAATAGCTGCTTCCTCCTTGGAGCGAGCCATCAAAAGCAGATCGTCCAAGTAGAACAGTACTCTCATTCCTGTTGCGTGAAGCGGCCGGAGAGCCGTCTCCACGCACTTGGAAAACGTTTGTGGGGCTAGAGAATAGCCGAACGGGAGACGGTTGTACTGGTAGTGTGACCCTTGGAACGAGAAACACAGGAATTTCCTGTGTTTGGGGATCACTGTGACGTGGTCACAGTGATCAAATCTATTGACGCCCAAATCTATTGACGCCCGGCTTTACACACTGTAACACTCGTCTGATTGTTAACATGTGAAATGGCCTCTCCGCGATGCATTTGTTGAATAGGGCTAGATCGAGAATCGGTCTCAGCCCTCCTATTTTCTTGGGTACCAGGAAATAACGGGAATAGTATCCCTGCATTTCCTCTCCCTTCGGGACCATGGAAATAAGTTTTCACTAGAAGCTGCTGGTGCTCCGCAAAAAGTGACAGCTGTTGATCCTTGAATGACAGCGTTGTTTCCACAATCCTGTTGAATCGCGGCGGAACGGAGGTGAACTGCAGGGTGTGACCCTTGCCGATCAGCCTGTCCATCCATTTGGCCAGGGTGCATGCGTTCAGCCATTCTGAGTAATGCTCTGAAAGCGGCTGTGCAGCCTCTTGTTTTGATGCGGCTGTCATGTAAACGAGCCACGCTTCATGGGGAGCTCTGCCCGAAAGGGCTGGGTGTGTGTGTCATTAGCAGAGGCATGCCCTGCCTGCTCAGCTTGTGACAAGAGTGTAGCTTCCTCTCTCCTGAGCGTTGGGACGCGAGGTGGAATAACACTGTGACTGGGCAGCAGACTGACACTGTGAACGAGCTGCGTGTCATTCGTAGACAGAGAGCTCGTTTTAGCGGCCACTCGCCACGTGTCTTGCCAGGCATGACGTGGTGAGGGGAAAGTAATGTAAGGCTGGCTCGATCAATAATACGAGGTTTATTGACGGCCTGCCTATGTGTGGGGGGGGATGCGTGTGAAACAGTTATGGCCGGGCCGGTAGGCTCCGGCGTTAACTGTGTGGGGAGAAAACAGCCGTCTTTAGTAAAGAGGTGTTTCTCGCCGTCACACGCTTCTCCCTCGCCCCGTAATTGCCTTCGCCGGCGCTTGTGGGGCGGGACATAGCCCCATGAGCCCGCTTCCCGGGGCCTAAACAGGCTGCTCGCCGCAGCCTGCGATGGAGGCGGGCGGGGCTGATAAGCCTGGGGGCCAGGAGGAGGAGCTGCCGGCGGCACCGCGACAGTGGCTGCCGGGGGCCTATGGCGGCGACGGGGGCTTGGAGCAGAGCGCTGCCGCCCGGGTGGAGGCGGAGGGCGGGAGACGTGTCTCCGGAATTTCTCTGCCTCCTCGGAATCGGCCTGCATGTTATCCACCATAGATGGCCCGAACAGCAAATGCGGGCTGATGGGGCACTCCAGTTACTGCCGCCTCATCGGCTCAGGGATGCCCGGGGTCTGCTGCAGCCACAGATTCCTCTGTATGAGGTGCTGCCATGCCGCCGTCCGGGCCGCTGCCACCGCGCCGGTGGAGGAGAGGCAGAGGATGACACCGGCGGTTTTCGCCACGTCGACTGCCTATTCGGCCAGACGGTGAGGGTCAGCCGCCATGGTGGAGATGTTATGCGCCAGCAGGGCGAACATGTGGCTATTCAGCTGCAGCCATCTTAGGTGTGTGCGTGCGTTGGTGGGTGTCATGCGCGCAGGTGGCACTAAGGACGGGGGGGATAAGACCCCCTCAGATTCATAATGACCCCTCCACTGTCCCTAGCCTGGTACCGCCCACCTACCTACCTTTCACTCAATTTTCATTTCACTTCAGCACTAGGTCTGGGTCTGCTTCATATGCATGGGTTCCTTGGAAGCCCGATTTTTGGTGGTCCAATCAGCAAACAGAGGATGTGGCTGAGAACGACGTCAAGGTCGCGCGCCAGTTTCAGTTGTAGTCAGAGGAAGACCAGGAAGACAATGGAGAAGGATACGAGAGAAGCTATTCGGTCTGTTGTGGGATCGCTGCTGAATATCGATCAATTAAAGCCAGAGCAAGAAAAAGCTTTGCTGAGTTTTGTTGGTGGCCATGATGTTGTGGCGCTTCACCCCACCGGGTTCGGGAAAATTTTGATTTTCCTGCTGGCTCCGTTAGTGGTGAAGGAGCCGGTCCTGTCGCATGACATACGTCACGACCAAACGCTATGCGATTGGTTATGGCAGATCCAGAGTGGCACTGGGCAGATCCAATCATTTAAAAACTTCAACAGACACCCGCCTCCAAGTGAGTGAACGTTTGTCAATTGGGCAGTTCCAGACCTTCTGTACAAATGAAATAAAGTACGATGGTCTGGTAGGACCAGGCTACACTGTCCCTACATAAGGCGACAAACATAGCCGGAAAAACTGAGGATTAATGTTCCGTTAGTTAGACTAATATACATCAGTAGAGGCTTCTTCATTGAGGAGAGGGAGGAAGATCCTCCTTAACATTGTTGAGAATAAAAAATGTAGATTGCCCAGACTACTGTAATTAATAAATACCCTTAAATATGACTACTTTAATGCCTTTGATATATAATGTTCGTTTCCCTGGGTAAAGGGACATTAGCACCCCCTATCGCCTTTTGACAATTACTTCAGGGAGGAAGGTCCTCCCTCAGCCTCAGTTGACTCCACCTTTATTTCCCAGAAAGTTTTGGCGGCCGGTGAATAACATGGGTTTCAATGGAGGTGTGACCTTACAGGCGTCTGATTCGCGCAAAAATCTAGTCGCGCTGCGCTATGAACCAATAAGCAGGATCCCTGGCTGGTGAGCAGTGTTGCCAGATGGGGCAGATTTCCCACCCAATTGGGCTACTTTAAAGCACGTAAGGCTGGGAAAATTATCATTGGGCGGGATATTTGCCCAATCTGGCACCGCTGTCGATAACAAACCCGCTCTGCCTGCATTGCCGCTCATGAGACGCAAAGCAGGTGAAATCATCTGGGGCCGTATTCACAAAGCATTTTATCTTACCGCTAGCAGTGCTCCTAACTCGCGCTAAAACATTTTACGTAGGAGTTTTTTCTTAAAAGTTATTCACAAAGCCGCTGAGACCTACTCTTACTAAGGATAAATCACAAAGAGTGAACTAAGAGTGACGCGCCGTTGCTATGGATTACGTCAATTCTCGTGCACGAGTTTAGAAGCGGTCAGTTCGGTGATTGGTTGTTCAGACGAGCCCACTGAATCACCGAAAAACAAGGAAATAGCCTAGGCTAGAAATGAATTCCTATTAAGTAGTTATAGTGCAGTTAGCAGAATACACGCATGATGACAATTTTGTGCAGACCACGATAATGACGTTGTAGCCTGCACGTTCAAGAGAGAGAGAAAGCAAACAATAAAAATACGTAAAGTTTAAAAGAAAATTAATGTTATGAACTACACAAGTGTTGACTGATTTGTGCCAAGATGTTTACCTAAAATGTGTTTTCAAAGTGATCCCTAAATGCCAGTCCACTCGGTTCCACACGGCCAAATTCATTGTCATGTTGATCGCCATCATCATCATCATCATCATCGTCTGGCTGTGGAATGTTCCTCCGCTTGCAGAGGTTGTGTAGAATGGCACATACAGTGATTACTGTGCTTGCCCTCTCTGGGGTGAGGCGTATTTCGCCGTGGAGGACATGAAACCGACGTTTCATCTGCCCAATTCCTCTCTCCACAACATTTTGTGTATGTTTGTGTGCGCTAGCATATATGGAAGAAATAATCAGTAAACAATAATAAATATGGATTCAACAAATAAAAGGCGCCAAAGAGCGAATACGATGTGTTTTATGCATAGGACTAAGCGTAATCTGCGTAATCACTTACATGTTATACTTTAACTGTGCTCCCGGTTGTGGATTGAGGTAGGGTGTCTAGAGCCACGTCTTGCATGGATAGTCACTGTCACCCAGCAAGTGACACCCAACTGGTACATCTCAAAAAGCTGCCTCAGACCGCTCACCATTAAAATGCGCGAATCATGGGTAGCTGAAGTTCCAGGCCACTTTGCAACAACATCCAGTAGGCTATGTTAAAATTTGCATCAAAAACAACCTGCGTGTTGATGGAATGCACTTTCTTCCTATTGACGAACACGTCCTCGTCTTTTGATGGCGCAATTATTTTTATGTGCGTCCCGTCAATAGCACCGACCACACCGGGCATACCTGCAATTGCCATGAAGTTGGCTTTGATCCTGTGTAATTGTTGAATGTCCAAAGGGAAGTTTATGGCACGGCTGACTGATGGTTGCGATATTTTTAAATCGTCGGCATTGTAATGTTGCATTTCCCCTGTTGCTAAATAACGTAGTGTGGCCAAACATTTTATTTCGGGACTAATCTGATTATTCCTGTTAGTCGGGGATGTTATTGCATCGCGCATTAACTCCACAACATGTTTAATACCCTAACATTTCGTCTCGCAGGCATTTTACAATTCTTTGTGAATAGGTCTTACTGAGTTAGGAGTCCTCTTGAGGACTTTTAAGCTCTCCTAGACTTAGGTGCTACTTTTAGGCCTAAAATACTTTGTGAATTGCTCTTAGTGAAAAAAGTTAGGAGTCCTAAATTTAAGAGTGACACGCCCATTATTTTTAGGAGTTACTCCTAAATTCGCCAGTTAGGACCTACTTTTAGCCCTAAGATCCTTTGTGAATACGGCCCCTGAAGGATAACGAAATTCTAACATTTGCGAATAAAGTTTACAATGGAAACATTGGAAACAGAGGACATTGTTCATGTTTAATTACACAAAGCATTCCATTCATTGAGTTACAGTGCTAAGTTAGCGACCAAAGAAAAAGGTAGACCACTTCGCAAAATCGAGATCACCATAAGTAATGGCAACGTCAGTGTTGTTGGTGCTACATGGTTTGCTAGGTACTCATGGCTTACTGGTAGCATTACTAGCAATCAACTGTATTGCTGGCCCTGTTTGCTAATGAATAATGGCAAATCTCCAGCGTGGGCTGTTCATGGTTTCCCTGATGTGAAAAATCTTGATAGGGCAACCAAACGCCCCGACTAGTGTCAAGTTCACGTTGGTGCTGCTATGCGACTTTTCTTGCTAGGCACCATGCCTATCGATCAGGTTGAAACTAGAATAATGTTCTTGTTCTTTTACTAGTTTGTTACTCTAGCCGTTCTGTTTGATATTGTGGAAATTGTGTGGAAATGGTGAATGATTCAGAGCATGATGCATTTTAAATGGTATAACTTTTGGTCAGTCTTTTCTTAAAACAATTGTTGCTGAAAATAAACGTAGTTAATTAAGCTTCATTCAAAACATGCACAATTGCCCCTTTCCTACATTGCAGGAACTTTCTCATCGCCTCAATTAAACAACAAAAACTTGTCGTACAACCAATAACTTCAGTCATTGAGGGCAAAAATAGGCCCAGATTTTTTTATTTACTTATACAAATCAAGAGTAGGCCTGATTTGAAAATTGGGCTTTGCATCCTGGCATAATGGCAACCAAGCGCGCAGTCCTTCCTCCCTCACTTTAAAAACTACCAGCCGCCAATGATATACGTGCAGCGCGCATTGAGACCCCGGCGTTTGTGTGCTACGACTAATGGTGCGTTCCAGTCGTGCATGAATGTCGGAATTTCCGAGCTCCAAGTAAAAAATGTAAAATAAAAGTATTTTTAGGCCGTAGGTGAATAGCTTGAATGTCTTTTCATTTTTATGTATAATCTTATTTTAACTAGAAAATTCCTAAATACATTTTGAGTGTGCCTGGCTCTGGACCAGGGGCGAAGTGGGGCACTAATAGCCACCAGGAGAATCCTCCCCGGTCCGGCCCTCCCCTCCACCCCCCCCCCCCCCCACATGTTAGGGTCGCCGCGGTATATGGTATTAACGGTGTTGAGGCCAACACTGATTACTCAACACCGGCAACAATAGCAACGCCGGTAAACAAAAGCACTCCGGATGGCCATAGTGCTCCCCTCACTACAGCCATCCGGAAGCGCACAGAGCTTTTGGCCGTGATATTATGTATAAAATTATATTATACTATTATATATAGAACGTTATAAGGCGCTGTCACAGAGTGTGAGAGGAGAGTTGACGGAGAAGATGGCGGTTGACCTAGTTTCAAAGTTTATACTGGGTAATACCGGTGTTGACACGACTACACGACTACTACTACATGTTCCAAATCTGTTAACATATTCTCCATCCATTAAAAGAGAAAGATCAGTTAAGTCATTCATTCGACTGAAATATACCAGCCAGCAGATACACATTTGACTAGCAGCTTGTGCTAGCTCCCGCCTAGCAATAACGTCAATGGTGGAGCTCTGGCTAACTGTTTTTCTGTCAAGTCACCTGCACAACTCGTTAATGCCTGACTTCGGAATAAATCTGTTATTTTTGAGCACTTAGATGCATCCCCCTCCAGCATCCGCTTCTTCTTTATTCTGGCCTTTTCAGCCCCTCCTTTCTCTTTTCTCTTCTTGCCTTCCATGAGTGCCACAACAAGCAAAAGCAAGCAACCACGAACTTGCTCGCCTTCTCTGTCTGACGTGTCTTTAGGGTCATGCCATTAGACGTGGGGCCGCTCATATATCCCCCTACATTTCCGAAAATGGACTCGACCTACAAGCTGTTTATTGGATAAACGCATTTCCCAATCCTAGGAGTCTTTGCTCCATTCTACGTAAATTCAAGAACAAACAAATTAAAGTATACTGTAGTTCGTATTTTTTATTTATGGCCATGAAAGTTCTGTAACGCCTGAATAATGAAGAATAAAATGATGTAAAAAATAATAATATAAAAAAACAAACATGAATGAGACATAGGGCCCTATTTTAACGGTCTGAAATGCAAGTGGGAAGCGCAAAGCGCAAGTAGCTTTATGGGCGGTTCTACGGCGCAAGCGCTATTTTACAGGCGGATAAATGACACTTGCGTCGCGGCGCAAGTGTCAAAAGGGTTGTCTGAAGCAGCCTAGTTACCCGTAGGTGGGGTTTGGGCGTAACGTCCAACAAACCAATGAGAGTGCCAGCTCCAATCCCCTTTAAGAGCCATGAGCGCATTTGAATCGGACGAGTTGATATTTTGACAGCGCGTCTGCAGTCTCCGATGAGACAGATGCACATGAATTTCAAACTGCAAATGGCTCAGTTTATTGCCAAATAATATGGCCTAATTCACACATGGAATAAGGGGTTTTCTTCCACAACTTCAGAAATACTGAGTCCTCAAAATTTCGGCAAAGAAAACGTATATGATATAACATATGATATGCGGTAACTGTGGTTCTATTTAATGATATACGCAATACATTATAAACATTGTTTCTTATCAGTATTGTATGCTATCCTAATATGCATGTGTCCCCGCGGTAATAGACATTGCCATTGATTGTATTATGCGTTACGTGTTTAGTTTGCGTGTGTTTAAACAGAGCACACACGCGCGCCCGCATTCATTCATTCTTTTTAACACTCACTCGCGGTAAAACAATGTTTTTCACGATCCAATACTCATCAATCTAAAAGTTATGGGCATGTAGGCCTACACGATGTCTCTGTCAAGAAAATATGTGTTTGCTGTACGGTGTTTGCAGATGCATTGATTTAAAAGTACAACTTATTACCGCTGCATCAGCTGTTCTTTCCCAAATAATTTACCAAGAATGTGCGTCTAGGTAGATGGGAGAAGCAAAGTGTATGCGCGAGGTGCACAAGCAATCCGTATGCATCGCATGCCCATGTATGCATGCGCCCTTAAAATAGCATCTGAACAACGCGTCACTGACTTTAAACCAGGTATTTCCTGGTCAGTAGCGCAATGGTATTCAGAAACGGCAAAATACCGTTTGCGCCAGAACACGCCTTCTCCTTCCGCCGAACTGCCCCTTGGGGCGCATGATCAATCCCTAATTTACCGGCGATTGGCGGTGGTGGGAAAAGAATGCTCTGCGCCAGTTGTAAACTAGCAACGACACATGCGCCAGATGCAAGATAGGGCCCATAATAAGTAAGCAAGTGTTATAAATATTGGTTGGATGTTCTCGAGACATGTATTGTTTATTTCGGGGATTTTCGCGGTTCCTGACGGGGAATAAATTATGCTCAGGGCCGGCTTGCAGACGCCTCGCGGCCGCTCACCACCCAGTCCAACTGACTTCGCAGGCCACTCACAATTGTGGGCTGGTCCACCTGACCTCGCTGGCCGGCCGGCCGACCGGGAAATCTCCCGATCGTCCCGACGGCCAATCCGCCTCTGCTCTGGCCTATATATTAATACATTGTCATTCTCTTTAGATAGCTACCTAGCGCTAGCATATTAATACCTTTTCATTGTCTGTAGCTAGCTAGAGATTATTGATGGTGGTGCCCATATCATCTGCTGAGGCGGAGCGCAGTTTCAGTGGGTTACGCAGATTGAAGGCATGGTTGCAATCAACCATGACGCAAAAGACTCAATGGCATTGCTGTGTGGCATATTCACCAAGAGACAGACTGGACAGAAAAGAAATTGCCCAGAGGAGTGCTCAGGGTTATGAAAGGAGGAGAGATGTTATTGGGTCCTTCAGTGAGTCTGCTTATCTGGCCCCGTAAACACAAAGCCGAAACGGGCGAAACCGTTACGGTTTCGATCTATCCGGTTTCGAAGTATCTCCGTAAAGACGAAGCCAAGCGAAACTGGGTAGATCTGTAGAAACGCTGTAGTACACATTCCAGGCCCATAAGGGGCGCTGCTTCTGGTACAGAAATCCAGAAGAAATGAAATAAGAAGAAGAGGCGAGCATGTGCATAAAGGCATAGGCATAAAGGCTGCCCTTATGCGCAGGCTCGCATGTGATTTCTGAGACTCCGCAGGCTTAAGAGCCATTGGCTAGGAGGTCGAGGGGTGGGGCGATGACGTCATGGTTTGCGGTTTCAGTCGGTTTCAGGCGTAAACACGAATCCAAAACGAAACCGGGTAGATTTGAAACCACCTCCGAGGGTGGTTTCAGAAGTTTGCGGTTTCGGTCAGCGGATTCGCCGGCTTCGTGTGTACGGAAGGCCGAACCGTACAAGACCTTTGCGGTTTCGCCATGAAATCGGCTTTGTGTGAACGGGGCCTTAGAAAGTAAATTTATTTGGATTTCTTTTCACTTATGTAAATATGTTGTTAACACTTCTGAGTGTATACACAAATGTTTAAATAAAACATTTTGCGTAAGGCATGAAGTTTTTGTGGGTGATTGGCATTCCAGACCAATAACAGTTTCATCATATATGGCTATCAAGTAGGCCATTTGTTAACAATGTTCACTGTTTATCCATGATTTCAAATAAGAATTCTCCATTGCCTTTTTATTGGAAACCATTGGCCCTTAGGCTATTACGAAAATAACTACTTGAGCGCTAGTTAAAGACCAAATTACACAAGAATAACTTATTGAGTTGCAATCATTTGCTGACAGCTTGGTCCCCCCCAGTTCAAGAATCCCATCTGCGCCCCTGGTGTGTGTGTGTGCGCGCGCTGAACACATGAACTGAACACATCAACACATTGATTCGTACAAGGGGAGCAGAGTTCAAGTGACCAGTAAGTGCCTACCACCAACACTTCCTCCCAACAACACCCACAAACTCTTCATTGCCTTGAAGGTTAACACGGATAAACATATCAAGGATTGTCTTCTTTGCTTCATGCCTGGGTCCTGATTTCCTAAAATCTTCGGCGTTGAGAGAGACAGCTTGTTTGCTTTATTGATCAGTGTAAATGATTACCTAGCGATAAAACACACAAACTTTTCCTTGATGGGAATAGGCATCCATCTTTCAGCAAATACTACAAAATTTACAGAAAGCTCAATGATGAAACAAAGGTATTTTCATTAGCTGTCATAAAACATTGAAATCAAAACACTACCATCAAGGAAAGTGACTAAAATGGCACAATTGTTATTTTGGCTCTGGGTTGTTGTTGCATAATATCAAATGGGTAGTCTATTTAGTAAGCTTTGTTATCTCATATATTTGTTTTTTCTGTCCCCCCCCCCACTCCCGTACCACCACCACCTGTCTCTCTGCATTGCCCTCTGACAGCAGTTTAAGAGGAACGGACTTGGGCTATCCTCCTCTAGATGGTAATGGTCCTGTTTGTAAGTTGTTTTGTGAATGCCGACAAAATGCACGGATTATCTAAATGGTGTGTTATTTTAATATGGATGGTCTCATTTACAGTAGTGACAGGCCAAGGTAATAACACTTCCAGAGAACACTTCCCTTATCACAGATATCTATATCGTAATTGTCGTAATGTTTCTGTTGCGGTTTATTTGCGATTCTGCTTCCTGTAAAATCAGTGAAGCTTGATAATTATATAGACAACACATAGGATATTTAAAAATAGCACAGGCAAAATTATAATTGTTTTAATCATGTAGGCGTTTGAGGCTCTTTCCTTTTTTTTATTATGAAAATATATATTTGTAAGACGTTACGATCCAAATGTTTTCGGATAGTTAATCAGTAGCATAATACATACAATTTACTGCCTAGCAGTCACATTGGAGCTCTATGGGGTCAATTTAATGTTAGTTTGTTGAACAGTTATTTATTATTATCCTAGACTGTTTGTTTCAGTAGAGCAGACCTATAGTAAAGGCTATGTCCATGACAATCTGTACCAATCCCAATAATCATTAGCCTACATTAATTTAACTATGCTGCATGCCCTTCACATACCAATGGCGTTCACTGTGTATTCATATCAAAGGAACATTTGTATCCGTTACCCAACCAACGTCTGTATCGTATGATAATGATGATGCCTGATAAAAGCCTCAGTTTACTAACCCAGCTTACTTCCCATATAGATTGTAACATCAGCAATTTCAACAATGGCCAAATATCTCATTTAAATATTGATATTGTGGGTATGGAGGAAACTTATTCTAATGAAAAGCAGATCATAGTTCCCTGCAAACACGGGTTTACTGGATTCTTCAAAATAAAATGCAGTGGTGGCGTTTGGACCAAAGTCCTTGGTGATAAATGTACAGGTAAGTTTATCTTTGTTTTTGTTGTGTATACTGTATATTTACTATGTTTCAATGCTACAACTAGGTAATATCTTCACACAGACAAATTCAGCTCTGAGTCCTTTTCAACCTTTTGCAATGATTCATGTCTGTCATTTTACTATGCTACAAAAATGCATTTCTTCCAGCCAAATCATGTGGTCATCCTGGCGAGTCCCTGAATGCAGACTTCACGCTGGTTTCAGGCACAGATTTTGTGTTTCCATCTCAAGTGCAATATAAATGCCACGAAGGGTATCAACCGTTAATTTTCATTCATGGAATTCATTTTCTTTATTGTTCTCCGTGTTTAACAAGCAAACTAAATATATTTTGCAATCTGATCACTCAAAAAAGAAAGGTTCCAATTTACATGTCGTTATTGTGTTCCCTGTGTTTCTTCTTAGCTACATAATGGTCAGCCGGAATCCCTACCGCAGATGCTTGGACCAGGGTTGGAGTGGGAACACACCTACTTGTGAAGGTAAGAACCAAGCCAAGATGTATTTTTGGTAGCCCATTGAGACAAAGGTGTCATTTTCAAAGGTGCAGGAAGGAACAGACTAGGATAATACATTTTACAAGGATAAAATATTGAACGGTTTATCATTGAAAACAACTACAGTTCACAGTATATATACACATATATTGACTAGCTTGATACTACAGCCTTAAGTTTGCGTTTCCCAATGAACATCAATCTGGCCTTGGTTGGGCAGCAATTGATTGCCAAATATAGGCACCCCCTAATGTTGGTAAAAAAATAAATAAAAAGATACAGCCAATCAGAGTGACATGGTTACTCTCTTCACTCTTGCCAATTCCGACAGTTTTGGAAAAGGCTTTCAAGGGACGCGAGGCCAGTGATCATCAGAGAGATACAGAATCTTATCTAACAAGACCCGGATGGTCCCACCAGACTAGTGTGATCCAGTCTTGGCTGCATGTCTGATAGGACCCAGATCAAAGCTTAATAAGAGAAGAGAGGTAACCAGAGAGAATGCATCAATGCTTAATAGATAAAAATGCTTAAATGCTCCTGGTTTTGATGCAGGGAGGCCCAACTGACTGTTTTGTAGCTGGCATAATTTCTTGCTCAATTTTAACAGATCGTATTGGAGAAGGTTATGGTCTGAGGTAGTCTTGTGGAACGAGTCAGGCCTCCATTCCATTGAAAGCCTTTTCCATACATTTAAAAATGAATGGACCAGTGCTGGGGGGAGGATGTTATAGTAGTTAGTAAATATAATTACGATGTTAAAAGATTAAAGCAGCAGTTTGCAAGATTAAGCTTCCACATGCCCTAAGAACCTCCCACCAAACGATGTCCAATCATGCATGAGCGGATCAGCGCTCTTGGGCAGAGAAACACAGGCAACCGGGAACTTGACTTTGAAGTGAATTTTACGTATAGCTAGCAAAAGAAAAAATCATAATGCGTTGTAAGAATGTTTTATTTCGAAGATGGCCTCAGAGATTCTTCTACAGGGGGGGAGTGCCGCGGTGCAGTCTGAGAGAGCTCATCCTAGCCAACTTTATCTTGTTATCTCTTTATCTCCTTCCTTAATCAGATATGCACTCATCAGGGCCTTATGATCCTTGGTATTGTCTTAGCCTGTCTTTCTGCCAACCTGGATAAATAACAATGGGTGCAGCACACTTGGCTGAACCCCATCATAAGGCTTTCAGGAGTTGATGTATGTAAGAGGGTATGGCTTTGTCCCAGTCCCCAGTGTATCGCAGGAAACATTTCAGTAAGAGGCAGATATGTCACATTGTGGGAATGACAAATGATGGCATAGCATGAATAAATTAAATATCAGGTAGCTCAGTATTTATCTTTATTTCATGGTTATTGTGTTTATTTTCAGGTTATTAATAACAAAAAACAATTGTCATGTTCTTTTTGTCCTTTTCCAGCCATTAAGTGTCCAGATATTACCGTTGATGAAAATGTTCTCGTGACGGGTAACAGGTTACAGTCCTCCTACGGAAATGTGCTTCAGTTTGGCTGTAGAAACAGATTATTGGCTCTCTATGGGCCGTTACATATTCGCTGTGAAGGAAATGGCCAGTGGAATGAAGGACCACCAACATGTGATGGTATTGTAGCCAGTCTTCTTGCTTCTTGTTGTTGGAAAATTCAGATTTATTATTGTTCATTCTGCATCTTCAATTATCAAAGCTTTTTTTAATTCTGGAAAGTTGGAAAAAACAACTTTTGCCTGCATTTGATCGTTCACAGAAGTGAAATGTAAAGTGCCGGACATTGCCAATGGTAGAGCACATAATACTGAGTATGCAGAAGGTCAGCATCTGACAATTACTTGCAACGATGGATACTCACCCTCAGGAAGAAGACCACAATGTCTAAACATACGCAAGAGAGCTGGATGGAGCCAAACACCTCTTTGTGAAAGTGAGCGTTTCAACTCTTTTAAAAGAAGTCATTATTTTGTAAAGTGCCATAACTGTTTTTGAGAGCGATCGCGAAACAAAGCCCCCCTGGGAGTGGTCTAAGATCTAAAATCTCTAATAGTAAGGCAGGTGCAGTCAAGTCTACCAGAAGAGACACTCATGGAGCATTTCACCAATGAATTAAAACATGCATATATATATATATATACATACATCTATACATATATACTGTATATACATATATACTGTATATACATATATATACATATGTATATACATATATACTGTATATACATATATATATATCTATACATATATATATATATATATACATATATATCTATACATATATATATATATGTATACATGTATATCTATACATATATATTTATATACATATATATATCTATACACGTATATATACTAGAGCTGTCAAGCGATTAAAATATTTAATCGTGATTAATCACATTAATGTCATAGTTAACTATTATTAATCGCGATTAATCGCAAATTCTTTTTCTATGCTAAATATCTCTTGATTTTTTTGTCCCATAATTCTTCTCATTTTAATTCTCTTATCAACATGATGAAGTGCATCGGCTTGCCTTGTGCAAATGATTTTCTATTGATAACAACATTGGCATATACTGATCAAAACAGGACGATACAAAAAAAGAGCCTATAGTGCAAATAAACGACTGCTTTGAACAAATGTCATTTGAACATAGCAGTCAGGCTACTGCTTCTTTGTTTTGAGCCAAAAAAAAAAAATTTGGCTCAAAAAAAGAATTACGTTAATCGCGCGATAAAAATTTTAACGCCGTTAAATTTGGTTTGCATTAACGCCGTTAATAACGCGTTTAACTGACAGCTCTAATATATACATATCTATACACGTATATATACATATCTATACATATATATATACACATACATATATATACATATACATACATATACACATATATATACATATACACATATATATACATATATATACACATATATACACACACACATATATACACACACACACATATATACACACATATATATATATATACATATACATACATACATATATATATATATATACACACATACATATATATACATACATACACATACATATTAGGGTGCATCAAATTTCAATGGGAAATTTTAATTTCAAAATATCAATTTGGCTGGCATTGCACTTTGTTCCAATTAACTTTCGAAAAATTTGAAATTTTTACTCTAATTGCCAATCGAATAGACAATCGAACCAGAGAATCTGTCATCACATAGTGATGACAGATTCATCACTATGTGATAAAATAATACTATAAAAATAATACTAATCTTGAAAATAGTCTAGGGCCAATGTCTAGGTTGACCTGGAAATGTTGAGTACAGTGAACTTTTATACAGTTGCATGTTCAGCAGGGTTACCAAAGTAAAAGTTGTCTGTTTGCCCTTTGGGCAAATTGGGCATTTCTCAGAATTCAACTTTCAAGATTCTCCATTAATTTGTTTCATAGACTAAATGAATGGAGTTCAATGGGACATGTTCACGTGGCCTTACCCTGAATTTTGTGCAACAGTGATGGATGTCGGACAAACATATAAAGTTTAATTGACTATATTGTTAAACACAAGGGGTGATGCTGACACACTTAAAAGAACAAACCCTCTCTAGTGGTTTACTCACTGGCAACTAACAGTAGGCCTACCTAATGGTAAGAGCTGACACTAACTAAACTTCAAACTTAATTGCTCAGTCTTTGCCAGAGTCTGCTCCACTAAGCAACATCACCTGGGAGAAAGAGAGAGGAAATGGAAACTGAACTCTGAACCTAGCCAATGCATCTCCCCACAGATATGCCTCCCACCCGCCGCCCTAGAGTAACCGTCCTATTCAGGGATTAGCTTGCGTTTGCAGTGGTGGAGGTTCTGCTGTTGGTTGCGGTCATGTTCAACTGCCTGCAGCACAATATGCAGGTGCTGCTCCTCCCTTGCCACTGCGACGAAGTCGGATGTGAGCTTGACGCCACACTTGGCACAGTCATTGACCACGTTCATTGCACGTACATTGACCTCACTTTTTTTGAACGCAGCATTAGTCGCCCATTCCTTCACATCGAGAGACATAAATTCTGGATCAATGTGCAGTTGGTGCATTCGAAAGCAGCAATCCTTATTGGCGAGGTCAGCCAAGCTGGTGGTTGGCAGGAGGGTGGGGAACTTTGACTTGACAAAGCCAGTGCCAAAGCGCTGCCCAGGGATGTGCATGGGGAGATCAGCGGGCTTTATGCTCCAAGATCGCTCTGGCAAGTGCACACTGAAATGATTTCGGTAGAGGACCAATCACAGCCCTTGCCGTCTCCGTTGTGTTGCGTTGACGGATATTTAAAAATTATCGTAAGCTACGGAGGGGGTCTCCGACAAGCTCTCCGGCTACGTTCTACGTACATGCACACGCATTTGAAAAGGCACCATCCAGGTGTTACTACCAACGTTGCTGTGAAAAAAAAAAACGAGCTGTGCGAACCAAGCGACCAACGACACTTCTGGGAAGTGGCCAACCAACGACACTATTTGAACAACCCCAGTCTATTTATTCAGAAATGCAAATGCCATAACCTAGTTGTTCTATACTAACTTTTACTTGTTAATATAATATAATAAAGAACGAGACGGGCACGGTAGATTCATTCAACGAGTATCATTGTATTCTTCCTCTTCTCACACAACGTCACATTACACAGTTTCAGTACAACACTAGGTAAGTGCGCCATCCGGTGGTGTAGTGGAGTAACAGGAACAGCACATAATACGACTGAATACACAACATATTCCCCCTCTCTTAAGAAGCTTAAACGTAAGCAAAAGAACAATGCCACATCTGACATCAGCAGAGTTTTAATAATTCAAAACTCACTAATATAATAACTCATCAGTAGTGCAATAATTCAACAATAGTGCAATAATTCAACAATAGTGCAATAACTCAAGTAGTACAATAATTAAAGTAGTACAACAACTCAAGTAGTACAATAACTGAAGTGCCATCTTATCAGCATCAACACAGAACTTCACCTTAGAAAATGTTGCTAAAATATAACCAGCAGCTTTTTTGTACTCTTTTTTGACTTTGTCCTTTGCATATAAACTGGAGCAGGTAAACTCTTGAAACCTGTAACCCGTATATAATGTAAACTTAACATGACATTTTCAGATATGTAAATCACAACAGCCTTGTCTCAATGGAATACAGTGTCCAACATAACCAGTATCTATCTCACATTCATTAGTCAACAACAAAATATATGTATATATTTTTTTAGCAAACAGTATTTTCTTACGTTTTCACAGCCGTATGTTTTGTTTTTTTTGTTGTTTTTTTACATTTTAACTCATTCTCTTTTACCTCACAGTCCCTCAGAACAATTAGTGTTCATACGAAGGCACTAGAACCAGCTTTGCGCATCACTCTGACAGGTCTCTGAAACTTAGACAGTCCCTTTTTCACATGGAAAGGTTTCTTCACTCTGACTAAACTTCCCTCTTTTATCTTTGGCACACGTGCTCCCCTTTTCACATCAGTGTATGTCTTTGATGCCTGCTGTTTGGCAGTGACCCGACTGCGTCGTTGGTCCTCTGGCAGTGGATCAGATTTGCGAGCAGGGCCTATGTCTACTTTGGTACGCATTGGTCGGTTGCACATGAGCTCATGTGGTGACACTCCTGTGGTACCATGTGGGGTAGCACGGTAAGTGAGCAGAAAATCCTGTACGAACGGCTTCCTTGGTCTTTTCTCTTGTTCGGCAGAAAGCAATGTCTCTTTTAGAACGCGGTTCCAGCGTTCTACAGCTCCGTTTGCTTGTGGATAGTAGAGAGACACATTCCTGTGTTTGATGTCTCTTGCTTCAAGGTACTCATATCCAATGGCGGATTCCACTTGGACTGCGATTTTCAAAGTTTTCTCCAGTGTCAAGTTTGCATCACTTTGCACCAACAGTCTGTCGCGAACTTTAGCACAGCTCGCATGCTCAATAAGCTGATCCCGTATCATCTCGTCTCGGTTACCTTCAAATCCGCACGTTGTTGCCAACTCGCGCAGAGCGGCAACATACTCCGTAATGGTCTCCTCCGTTTTCTGAATCCTTCGTCTGAACTTGTGACGTTCCACCACAACGTTTATTGCAGGAACGAAGTGTACACGCAGTGCATCCATTGCTTCTTTGTAGGATGCACCTGCGTCTGCAAGTGTGTAAAACACACGCTGGCCCTCTGTACCCAGACAATGTAAGAGGATTGCACGTAACCTCGTGTCTGGCCAGTCGTCCCCCTCCGCGTGTATGGCTAGTAGATAGTTCTCAAACATCTTAGCCCAGGTGTCGAACGGAATTGTAGGTTGTCCGGCACCCGGCAGAAATAATGCCGGTAGAGGAACGGTATTCATCATCCTCGTCGCCAATTTGTTCTATACTAACTTGTACTTGTTAATATAATATAAAGAACGAGACGGGCACGGTAGATTCATTGAACGAGTATCATTGTATTCTTCCTATTCTCACGCCACGTCACATTACACAGTTTCAGTACAACACTAGGTAAATGCGCCATCCGGTGGTGTAGTGGAGTAACAGGAACAGCACATAATACGACTGAATACACAACACTAGTCTATTGGTGTTTTCATTGATGCCGATTCTCCGTTGTTGACAAACAAGCAGTTTTTTTAAATTTTCCCATTAACTATGAACCGTACCTGCCTGTACCGTACCGTGACTTCAAAACCGAGGTACGTACCGAACCATGACTTTTGTGTACCGTTACACCCCATATATGGGGTGTAACGGTACGTACCTCGGTTGTGTGTGTGTGTGTGTGTGTGTGTGTGTGTGTGTGTGTGTGTGTGTGTGTGTGTGTGTGTGTGTGTGTGTGTGTGTGTGTGTGTGTGTGTGTGTGTGTGTGTGTGTGTATAAACAGCTACATATATATACCAATGCAAACATCTTTTATTGTACAATCCCATGAAAATAAGAATTCGATACCTTAAAATAAGCTCTTTATATCTAGATAGCGAGTGTGTCTTCTACCTAAAGAGCCAACCATGTTTCTTCAGATGGAAAAATAACTCTAGATGGGACTTGTTTTTAATTAAGAATCATAATGGCTATCACTTTATTTTCAGATTAAATAAAGACAAATTATAAATCTATTCAGGAACCTCATCACTTGGAACATGGTTACTTTATGCTGTCGGTTGGATAATGCCATAATTTTGGAACATCTAGTGGCACATTACAGGCCAGAAAAGGGCATCATAGCTTATTGACATTTACATTTAGCAGATGCTTTTACTTATAAGAAAAATAACAATATATCGCCGTCGGTACTGTAAGGATGTTCATAGAACAAGTGCCAAGCAATTACAAATGCTAGGTTATGATTCTACACGAGGTTAATACTACTTTACCATTGTGTACAAACATACTATAAGAGGGTAAGAGGGGGGATTTTAGGAGAGAAAAGGGAGGAGGAGCTAGATGCCACTTAAGACTTCAAACTGCACATTTACCTCTTCATCACTTGGCCGTGATACTAATTGGTTAGCGTGAATAAAGCTTAAAGACAGCATAAGTGGAGGATTTTATTTGTCTGTCATTTTACTCAAAATATAATCAAATTCAATGCAAAATTATGCATAAATATCTAAACAATATAAACTTCATGAAACACAAACAGGTGGATATCTTGGTAACCCAATTTTGACAATACACCCCTCAATTGAAAGGTCTGGGTCAATTAAATGACCAAGCCAAAAAAAAAATCGAGGTAACAAGGAGGAGACACAGACACAGGTAACGGTTAGCAAAAAGGTTGATTGACGTGCCAAAGAACTAAGAGCCACTTTCCCAAAAGAGGAAAGCACAAACAACAGAACTAACTACAAACCAACCAAATACTCCACTATTCAGAACCAATAGCTCACTACCCGATCCACAAGATCACGCCAACAACGGCACTCCGTCACTCCGTCACTAGCTACCACAAACAATCGTAGACTGCTTGATGGCACAAAAGGCCCTGTGCTCCTGTCTGCTCCCAGCTTATATAGTCATTAAGTGAGCACAGGTGCACTCAATTTCCTGATTGCTAGGGTTGCAATCAGAAAGGGGGGGAAGGGCATCAATCTGGGGAGAGAACACAGTGAAACACAACACATACAAAACACACTACGTCCGTATCAGTGAGACAGTCTTTGGTTACTTGAAGAAGTGAAGTTTATTGAAGAAAACATCACAGTGATATGGTTTTGACTATTGGAATAAGTGGAGTCTCAGCTTTCATATGATATATCATTTGTTGTAGATCAAGGATTAGCAACAGTATCATTTGAATGTGCATGTGCACAGCTATGAAATACATAGCTCATGTTGCTGCATGTTTCTTATTTAGTTTAAATGAAGTTTAAAATGGAATTGTCTGTCGGTAATCTAACTATGGTTATGATGGACTAAAGGTAAGGCCACACTGCACGTGCTTTGGCGTTGAAAATCGGCATTTTTGCATAGGGAACCATTGGTGTAGGCACGTAGACGCGTTAAAGTGGCGCGTTAGTGGCGTTAAGCGCGGCATACGCACGTAATGACGCACGTAAACGCACCAACGTGCAAAGTTAATTTTTTTTTACTTTTGATGCGTCAACGCGTGACGCTTAGCCGCGATAGCCAACCAGCGTGGTGCTTGACCCGACGTCACTGGCAGAGAGTAGTGACGCTTGCACAGAAGCATATGGCGAATGTGAAGGATGTTTGGTCTGATAGTTATGACGAAGAGGGAACGCTCAATTCACTTGCTTTTAACCCGAGTAACGCGTGCAGTGTGGCCTTAGCTTAAAAGTAAAGTATTTAATCTTTAAGTCTTTGATATGGTCTTTTAAAAAATTCTATACATGTCGACGATTGCATTGAACTCATACTGTAACTGTTTGATAGTTGGCACAGGCCCACCTAAAAATTTTAAAATGGTCCAAAGCTACTTTGACCCAATTTCAAGACCATTTATCAAACGTAGCGTACGACAGAAAACGTGCGTAAAATGGACGTACGCTCATTTCAACGTTGAGCTTGGCATTTATGAATTTGAACGTGAGCGCAGGCTGCGATGAAATCTCACGTCAGGTCTGAGCTCGTGTACGCAAGTTTTCAAGAGCGACCAGTGGCGAGTTATGGTACATCCGCAAGACTCTGCCATCTTTTTTTGGAGCAACATACCGGTATTTCACTGATGAATAGTACGGCACAAGTATATGAAGGTATTATTGTAGCAAAAATCTTTAGCACCTGTAACTGCAGAATTTTAATGCGTACACTAAAGTCACAGTAAATTTGAAATCCTATATATTTATTTTGCATGTGTACTCTAAAGTCACAAATGTGTTTCAGTACATTTGTAGTCGTGAATATTTTTCATACCATTGTAAACACAAAATAGGGTCTATGAGTACGCAAATCTGTGTTACAGGTGCATAAATCCTTTTGCTACAATTATTGCAGTGCAGTTGGTGCAAAACACATTCGCACACCCGTGTTTCATGATCTGAGAACATGCCCAAAAGGTGTGCATTCTAAGCCTGTAACGATACGCGTATTGAAACCAAAATCGCGACACTCAAAGCCACGAACCTGTCTCGCGGTGTGAGAAGGCAGCAGCGCGATACGCCCTTTCTAACTCTCCGGTCAAATTGTCAGATTGAAATTTGCTAATAATTTCTCTAAATAATAGTCTTCTGACACCGCCCCCTCTTATCGATGCCGTAAGTATGCGACGAGATGCCCTCTCTGTGATGACAGCTCTCCGTGGCTACGGATGATTGCATTTCTCCACAGCCGTCGAAGTCCTCATATGGGACAAAATAGTTCCGCCCATAATTTCCTAATCCAATTAAAATCGCCGGCAGGGATGCATTTCTCAAATTACACTGGGACCCACCGCGTGCCAGCCATGGAGCTATAAAGATCGCAGCATACTCTTTGCGCGGGATACGTTTCTTTCTTTTCCTACTGAACGGAGGTGGGTATCCTACATTATGTTAAATGAAATAACTTAGTTCAAGTGAATTCCCCCCAAAGTATTACATTAACATTTCTGAACTTATGTTATGGCGACCATTAAAATACATTGAAGGACATTTGCGGTATGTTAATGAAATTCACTTGAACTAAGTCATTTCTTTTAACATAATGTAGGATACCCACCTCCGTTCAGTAGGACGCCCTCTTCACTTCTCCAGAAAGAAACGTATCGCGTGCAAAGAGTATGCTGCGATCTTTATAGCTCCATGGCTGGCACGCGGTGGGTCCCAGTGTAATTTGAGAAATGCATCCCTGCCAGCGATTTTCATTGGATTAGGAAATTATGGGCGGAACTATTTTGTCTAATTCTGCAGTTACAGGTGCTAAAGACTTTTGCTACAATAATACCTTCATACAAGTAGTTGCTGCTCCGCTGCTCACTGGCTGCTGCTTCTCATTCTGAACATCATTCTGAACATTATTTTGAAAATTATTTTTAAGTTCTTTGGTGCTGCTTTCCTATTTTAGTAAGCTTTTTTGACCAGCCGTCTTGGACATTTGGACTTCTGCTACAGGATCCAACGCCGTAACCTGGTCGAAGGTAAACCTGGGCGGGCTTCCACCTCTACAGGTATGGTTGAGTTCGCCCTCGCTCTGGCCGGACCGCTGCCTTCCTTTCGAGCCAACCCAGCTCCCATCTGGCAGACTTTTTTTATCACCGCTCAGTTGAGGCCACCATCCACCTCCAACAGCGTTTGCTTCATCACAGCCTCGGGCATGGCACTTCGCTACTCAATCATGCAGCTCCGCCAGCTTTTTCCCCAAATTCCTCCTTCCACTGAACTCATTGCCACACTAAATAATTCTCGACTTCTTCTCCATCCAGGCATACCTTAGGAGATTCTGCCAAGCGATCTCCTATGATATCAGTAGCATTAGCTCATTGTTAGCATTACAACTTACGACCTACCTTTGACTTAACACCATGAAAGACGACGAAGACTCACGACTTACTACGGCATATAACGAGATTACTAACCTGAAGGCGGACATCAGAAGGCTCTCCGCCGAGCTGATAAGCAAAGAATCCCTGTTGGCCAGCTTTATTGACTTGGCTGCCGACCAGAACCAGAGGATCGCTTCCATGAATGCAGCTAACCAGGACACTGTTAGCTGGGACTCCTCTGCCCATCCTCTCCCTTCCTCCTACTCCACTCTCGACCATCATCCCTCATGGACAGAAGTGGTCGTCCGAGGGCGAAAGAGAGACCCGGTCAGGGCCTCACCTCCTCGCCTGAGCCTCTCCAACCACTACGCGGCTCTCCCTGGCGACACTCCTGCTCCACCAGTCGATGCCCCTACTATACAGCCACAGGTGGCAAACAGTGCAGGGGAGACCTGTAACACAGATGTGGGTCCAACTCTACGCTCTGAACCGCGTACGGAGACCTCCGCCTCCCGCAGCAGGATCGTAAAGGAAGCCGTGCTGAGACGCTCCGGTAAACATCCCCCTTCGGCCGTGACAGTGACCCAGCGCCCTGGTCCCGAAGCTGCTGGCTCTCCTCCCCACTCGTCCGCCCGGTCCCGCAGTGTGGATCCCACGCCCTGCCGGGTGGAGACCGGTGAACCCTTACATTCACCACATCCTCTGGTTTCCCCCACCACCTTGATAGTGGGTGACAGCATCACCAGGAATATCCGTTTTTTCAATGCCACCACACGTTGCTTTCCTGGAGCCAAAGTCTCAACCATCCTGGACAAACTTCCAGAGCTTATTAATTCCCTTCCGTCCTCCATACATCAAGTGATAGTCCACACAGGCTACAATGATATGGCCCGTCGACAAACCGAGTTGACAAAGTGGGATTTTAACGACCTCTTCTCCTTAAAACGCTGCGGAAAGTCTGTTTTTATCAGTGGTCCCCTGCCAACCATGTCCCAACGCCCAGAGCGGCGTTGGGACATGGTTGGCTCCAGTCCACCTGCAAAATCCATAACTTCACTTTTATCGATAACTTCAATCTGTTCTGGAACCGCACTTCGCTCTATAGCACTGATGGAATCCACCCAAACACTTTGGGCAGTTCGGTGCTGGCTGCAAACATACAGCATGCCGTACAATCTGCTCCACACAATGGTCCTCATAGTTGACTGCTCTTAAATGACACATTCCATATACAGACAAATGTTTTTTTATTTGCATTTTTATATTTATGGGGATTATATGCCCATCATGCAATCAGTAGTGGATCCGTTTTCTCTGCTGGTCTATCCCACCCACTATCAATCCGATCCACCACACACTCCGATCCCACGACCTTAAATAACCCAGAAGCTTTGATTTCTGTTTCTCCCTCACCTAAACCTGTCAAGTCTCTGACTTCCCTCCTTGAAATACCTCCCCCCCATAATAAATCCCAAACTACAAAGCCTCGTAGGAGGTCATTCCATCGTAGGAAAACACCTTCCACTTTAAGTGAACTCGGTAGGGTCAGAGGTTTTAAGATCTGCCATCTTAACACCTGAAGTCTTGTCCCTAAACTAGACTACGTGAAATTATTACTTGCACAATCAAAATCCGATGTACTGGCGATCTCAGAATCATGGCTAAACTCCACTATCCCTGATTCTTACCTCTCGATAGTGTCAAGCTCCACTGAAGAGACTGGCAGATTTGAACCCAAAAGCACGACTCAGAGACCAGCAAACACAATGATAATCCGATCTTTACTTCGTCAAGCAAATCAACGGGGACGGGGCGAAGAACGTAGTCGGGGGCAGGCAGGATCGGGAAACCAGGGCAGCAGACAGGCGAACGAGGATCCAGAGGGACGAGACGGGGAGCGTAGTCGGGGACAGGCAGGGTCGGGAAGCCGGGACAGGAGACAGGCGAACGAGGGTCCAGTAGGACGAGACAGGGAACGTAGTCGGGGACAGGCAGGGTCGGGAAGCCGGGACAGGAGACAGGCGAACGAGGATCCAGTAGGACGAGGCGGGGAACAGGCAGGATCGGTAAACCGGGAACAGGAGACAGGCGAATAGCTGGAGACACTTGCATGAACCAACAGCGAAGACAATCTGGCAACAGGTGAACAGTGTTCAGTCAACTTAAAGGCTCCACTAACCACCTGACGCAGCCCAGCTGCGAGGGTGAAGGGGGCGTGGCGGACAGACCGTGACAGATAGTAAATTACCAGCTGTATCGCAAAGACCGCACCGACAAATCCGGGTGCGGAGTTGCTTTATACGTGAGTCAGAAATATACGCACTCACTAAGCAAACTCGACACTGAGACGGAGACACTTCAACTGTCAATTAACTTCACGCCGCAACACGCGATAACTGTAATTGTCACCTACAAGCCTCCTAATGTCAGCACAAGCCGTTATCTATCTCAGCTCTCTGACATAATTAAACCAGTCACAACTAAGGAGCTTGTAATAATGGGCGACATTAACCTTGACTGGAATGACGCCGTATCCAAGCCTTTGAAAACCATTGCAATAAAACTTGGCCTATATCAACTAATTAAAGATTCGACCAGAATAGGCCAGACACGCAGATCGATTCCTGATCTTATTTTCACTAATCATCCGGCTAAATATGCACTCTCCGGTGTGATTGACATAGATATATCTGATCATCTGCTTGTCTATGCAATCAGAAAAAAAATTCAACCACCAACCACTCATGCCCATCTTTCAGAACCAAAAATATCATTGTCAAAATTACCGCAGTTCAATGCTGAATTCAGAGAAATTGACTGGAGTGACCAGCTATCACTAGGAAATCCAGATGTTATTCTGGCTCAATTTCACACTAAACTCAACATAATACAAAACAAATATACTTCTATTGGTAAGGTACGCCCTAGGCAGGTTAAATTACCATGGTTAAACTCTCAGATACTCAAACTCCTTAAACAGAAGGCTTCATCACTCAAACAATTTAGATTACATCGAACACCTGAGAGCAAAAATGACCACATAAAAATAAGAAATCAATGCACTACTGAACTACGCAAGGCAAAGACAACATATTTCAGCAGCAAATCACCCAATCCGCTTCAAACCCAAAGTCTCTATGGCAGACTCTTAAAGTCATCACTGGAGAAATAGAAAAAAATAAAAGGCCAAACTTGGAAATTTCTCTACATGGCAGTCTCATCTCAGACTCTGAAAAGATTGCAAATGCCTTCAACGAATACTTCATATTATTAGTTCAAGAATTAGCAGCTGTCTTTCCCACTACCTCTCTTTCCATATCTCCCCCACCCTCAACAACTGATATGTTTTCTTTCTTTGAAATCACACAAGACGATCTGATAAAGAATATAAACGCTCAAAAAAACTCCCACAGTCGTGATAGTTATGGCTTAAACACTATGTTTTTGAAAACTCATGCTAACAGCCTTATACCTCTTCTCAACCACTTAATCAACCTTTGTATTAGGCTGTCCATTTTAACCCATTTTCAAAGCTGACAACCCTTGTCTGGTTTCTAACTATAGACCTATAGCCATACTCCCAACAATATCTAAGCTGCTTGAAAAAAACATACACAATCAATTAAGCTTCTATCTTGAAAGCAACAACAGGCTAAGTGACTGCCAACATGGTTTCCGTGCAAAGCGGTCCACTACGTCAGCTCTACTACTCTTCACTGAGGAAATTCGGAACTCTATAAATAGAAGACACACCACTGGAGCAATCTTTATTGATTTTAGTAAAGCGTTTGACACAGTAGACCACCTGATTTTATTATCCAAACTTCACTCTTTTAACCTATCACCCTCTGTTCTAGATATGATTTCCTCCTTTTTAACAGACAGATCACAAGTTGTCAAAATTGACCATGCAACATCTCAGCCCTTAGGATGTGACATGGGTGTTCCACAAGGAAGTATCCTTGGGCCTTTGCTTTTTCTTTTATACATTAACGATCTCCCGCAAGTGTGTAACTACTCTAAATGCCTTATGTATGCTGATGACACCGTGCTCTTTCTGTCCGACTCAAACCATGATACCATAAACTCCAAACTGTCATCTGATCTTCAATCTTTGCATAAATGGTTAATTGACAATCACTTAACCATTAATGTTACAAAAACTAAATGCATGTATTTCCACTCATCCAGAAAGCATCTGTCCTTTACCAGTCCCATCATCTTCTCAAATCAAAATCTTGTCATCACCAATACATATACGTATCTGGGTGTGTTACTTGACTCACACCTCACTTACCGCGAACACACCTCCAAGTTAACTGAAAAGTTACATCAGAAACTATATGTATATAACAAGATTAGACCATACCTATCCTCAACTGTCTCCGAAACCTACTTGCATGCGATTGTATTCTCAACCATCTCCTACTGTATACCAATATGGTCTCTCACCACCAAGGAAGTTACTGAATCCATCGCACGACTATACAACCGAGCTTTAAAGATCCACAGTAATCTTCCAAAATGGACACACCACTGCACTGCACTCACTCAATCTCACGCTCTGTCCTTTCAAAATTTTATTTACAGTCATGCTATCACATTTAATTTTCACCTCCAACACAGCACCTCACAAACACTCATCTCCCTCTTACCAACACATAACATGCCCCAAGTGCGATTCACTAGATCTGTCTCCATGGCCCTCCACCCAGTGCCTGCTTTCAATAACGGCTATGGACAGAGGTCCTTCATCCACACTTTCACCAAAGTCTGGAAAGGCATTCCCCATGACATTAGAGTATTACAATCCATCACACAGTTCAAAAAAACATATAAATTGTTACTCCTCAACACATACACTTGCAAACACTGACTTACACGTGCTATTTCCCTGTTTTTATGTTTTGTATGTAACTGTGACGTGCGATGTGCCTTGTCCCTGTATGTTATATTGTGCTGCAAAACAGGAACCTGCTCGAAATCAGTTATTTTACTGAGACAGGCCCGATTATATTGTAACTTTGTAACTTTGTTAATACTTTCCTGTATAATAAAAAAAAAAAAAAAAAAAAAAATATATTAAAAAAAAATCCCTGTTACATTCACAGAGGCTCCCGCCGTAAATGTATGTACAGTTCCACTGTCATAAACACTATCCCATCGCTGTGGTCTGATCGCAGTTCACACACCGGCTCCCGCACTTCCTCATCACGTCATCAGAAGGCCTCCAGCGTGAACACATTCAACCTCTGCCCAATCCCTACTTCCGCTCAATCAATTTCAAAACAAAAGTACCTAAAACTCACCCTCTTCAACACAAGATACCTCAACAATAAAAGCCTCATTCTTTACGAATTTATCACCGACAAGCAAGTTGACCTCCTTTGTCTAAATGAAACTTGGCAAAAACCCCTGGACTACTTTGAACTCAACCAAACTACCCCTGTTGGATATTCTTACCTGGACAACCCACGCTCGGAGGGCAGAGGAGGGGGTATTGCTGCTGTATACCATCAAGACCTCCAACCCACCCCACTCTCCATCCCTGCTGCCCCATCATTTGAACACCTGGCTTTCAAACTACCCGGCCCCAAACCTCTCATCTTTTCAATCATTTACCGCCCCCCCCAAACCCAGCCCATCATTCCTACCAGATGTCTCTGAATTCATCACTGCACTATCTTAAATCTCGCCATCTGTTTTACTCCTCTGCGATTTCAAACTCCACATTGACTCCCCGGAATGTAAAAACGCTATGGACTTCCTGGACCTCCACAAGCGCTTTAGCTTCACCCAAAACATCAACCTTCCCACCCACAACCTTGGGCACATCGTAGACCTGGTTTGCTCCACTGGCTCCACACCCACATTGTCTCCAGCACCGACCTCTCCATCTCTGACCACCTGGCCATCAAACAGGACCGCAAAATCACTTTCCGCAATCTTAAATCCCTCGGTCCAGTTTCTCTCTCTACCTGCATATCAAACACTCTCTCCGGCCTCACCTTTCCTGTAAATCCAGCCCCCATGGACCTTGTCAACATCTACAACAACACACTGTCTACCTCCCTCAACAAACTGGCCCCCCCTGTAACTTCCTATAATTTTTCCACTCCAAGATAGAAATCCTCCACAACCAGCTTGCCACCTCCTCTGCCACAAGCCTTGACTCAGAACTTCCACTTCCTTCAACCCCTGACCAACGGCTTTCCATCTTCTCACCATAACCGCATAAACGCATAGGTGTTGATTACGCCGGGGACGCATCCCCACCAGATTTCGTCAAGATTAATTTTGCACCCACCACTTGTAAAAGAAATAAAATAAAATCGAGTTGAATCATTATGTATTATAACACGGGTCTTCTCAATGCCGTGGAACGCTCCGTTCCATTGCATGGGCCCTTCACAACTTCCGGCGGTGAATTATATTAGATAATTAGTGAATTATATTAGATAATTCACTGTTGCTAAGTATAATTGACTGCTGACATGGAAAACAAAGGACTTTTTGCCTATAATGACGTCTTTGGTGTCGCGCCTCAAGTAGTCCGGTAACTCTTCAACCCCAGCATCTTCGGTTGTTAAGCGACGTCAACGTCTTTGACAGAATTTTTTCGTTTTGGCACGTAGCCGTGTAATAAGCGGGATAATGTGTAGAACGTCGCTGGTCATTATCGAAATAAAGCCCCTTCAGTGGGAAGCAAGACACCTTCGCTGCGCGTTCGGGGTCCTGTTCGCCCTGTCGGGGCTTATTTTCCCGATAATGACCGGCATTCTATACATTATCCCTTACTTATTACACGGCTCTACTCTATGCTGTAGACTGCTCCATTCACTTGCATGGGCCTTCCTAACGTTCAGCTGTCAATTATTTTGTTTATTACACGGCGCTTCTCAATGCAGTGGAATGCTCACATCCACCATATTGACCGCTGTCAACGAATGTGTTTCTTTTTGCCTCTGATTCACGTCATCTGTATCCCTCTGCAGTCCGGTAACTTATCAACCCCAGCGTTTCCGGTTGCTAAGCGATGTCAACCACTTTGGCTAACTATTTCTCTGCTGATCAACGCTACGAATGATAACAAATACATTGGAAAAATACACACTTTGTGAAGTTATTTTTTCGATTTGGAAAGTAGCCATTACTAATAATACCAATACTCTTTGGCTGGGATGATGAGGCATCAGACAATCAAGTCATTTTAGCCTGAATACATAGGTAAAAAGCACCAGAGCAGGTTGCTAGTACCATGGACAGTATCAGAACGATAATCTGTTGAATTAAATGGATGTGGTAGGCTGCACCACGGGATGCATCTGCAGACCACTGCCACATAAATAAAGGTAAGACGCGATATCTATTGCTTAAGATTTGCTGGTGCTGTGGCGAGGTCTTTTGTGTTTTTTTGTATTAAAGTGGTCGGCTGTTTTAACTTGCAATTGATAGTCGGTGGAGTCAGTCTCTTGTTGACACAGTGACTTTTAGTCATTCTTGATTTGCTGGAATTCTGGAATAATTGTGGGGAGTGCATGAGTTTTGGTCAGAATGCCTGATGTAGGCTAGTTTTAATGGAATTCGTGTTGTGAATTGAGCTGTGCAACAAATATTTTTTTCTTTTTCAATCTTGACGACTTTTGTAGTGCTGTGTGTAGCCACACGTTTGGCCCTTCTGAACTTAAACACGCAGTTAAATTCCTTTCCTAGCTCCTCTTGTTTATGTTGTTAGCTTAGCCATATCATGTCACGTTGTCAACATTGGATTCAGTGGCGCAAAAAGTGGGTATGCATGCACTATATGCGGCTCATAGGGGCGCCGCACCAGAGGGGGCGCCAAAGCGATGGAATATCGTGATGATCAATAACAGAGGGACGTCACTGATAAGGTGCCCCCCCGCTCCTTCGCCTCCCTCCCCCCCTCCCCACACGGCGCTCCAGTGGGCGCCGTGTGGGGGGGGTAAAAGATAGGAAGTTGTTTGTGGTTATGTTGTTTTACTTCAATCTCTGAAACCCTCACTGAAGCCCGTAGTCCGATGATACTAGCCGGCATCTCTCGCCGGCATCTCCCCCCCCCTTGTGCCTCTAAAAAAACACTGGATATCTGCCCTGGTGCACTCAAAATGAATTGTTTGATTCGATATCAGAGTGTGTTTTAGGTCAAACTTTTAGGTCAAACTGCCTACAAACAGTAGGCAGTTGCGCCACTGATTGGATACATGGAGCAGACCATAGTGGGTCATATGTCTGATGCTTTTTGGAAACGTTTTCTTCAGTGGCGGCTCGCCTATAGAGGGCGCTTGGGCACCGCCCTCCCGCCGACCGGCCATCTTTTCTTTTTTAAATATATTTATATATTTTTTTTTTAATAATCTTCTCATTTTGAGAATTAATCTATTTTAATTGCATTCGAATAATGCATTTAATTTAGAATATCTTTAGAATCCCCCATGATTAAATCTTCATTCACTGACATGTTCAACGTTCATCTTGGTGAAGTAGATGTCTTCCGTGGGGCGCTTTTCGCTCAGCCCCACATGCCTGAATTATTAGCCAATGGTTCCCCCGTTGCTAGGCAGAAAAGTACATAATTTCGCCAATCAGCGTCGTCGAATTGTATGGCTTTGGGGCGCTCAAGATATAGCCCCAAGCGCAGTGCACCGTCCACTGCGCGTAACCGCGGATTTGCTATTACCTCAGAGAACAGCAAGATGGCGACTTTGAGTACTGCTACCACTGTTTCCCTGTGAGTTCAGCTAGCCCCAAATTCAGTTAAGTCTTTGCTTATGAATCCCTTCGAAAGAAGAACATTTGCAGAAAAATTGCAAGTAAAAGAAATCGGAGCAGAAAAGCCAGAAGTGAACATGACCCAACAAGCAAGAGAAAAGGATAGAGCCTACAAGAGAAGTTTTTCCAGAGTTTGGTTCAGGCTTGGCTAACTAGCTGTGGGTATGCCAATGCAATTTTTTTGCTTTCCTTGTATACTTTTTAAAACAAGTGCAAGTGATAGTTCGTGGACACAGACAGGGTTGACAGACCTGAAACATCTGTCAGAACGGATTAAAAAAACACAAGCGAGCAAGAGTGCATATGAACAACTGTGAAGCTAGCCATGCTAGAGGTAAGCAACTTATATTTATTCCACTAGCCTATATGTATTTCCCTTGAGATGGACACTGGTTGCAGACCCTCACAACCTCCCCCCACCCCTTTCAAGTGTACTGTATATAGTTCTCTGCAAACCTATGGTGGGACCAGGCCTTCATTGTGCATATTGTATATAGTCCTCTGCAAAGCTATTCAGTACATACTGTATATAGCTCTCTGCAAACATGGTGGCATCAGGCCTTCAGTGTGCATATTGTATATAGTCCTCTGTAAACCTATTCAGTGTACAGACTGTAAATAGTTCTCTGCAAACCTATGGTTGCTTCAGGCCTTCAGTGTTCATATTGTATATAGTCCTTTGCAAACCTATTCAGTGTACACACTGTATATAGTCCTCTGCAAACCTATGGTGGCATCAGGCCTTCAGTGTGCATATTGTACTGTATGTAGTCCTCTGCAAACCTATGTTGGTATCATGCCTTAAGTGTGTCTTCAACAACCACACACAAAAGTTTGCACATTTACATGAATTTTGTGGAATTCATATTTCATTGTATTTGTCTAAATGCATACTAATGCAGACTGTAGATATATTTATGAGTGACGTTTACCAACACAATTACACAGTTACTTGGCCGTAACACACTCACCCATTATCTCTATCTCTCTCTCTCTCACTCACACACAGAGAGAGAGAGAACGTTACCCTGTGTGTAATTCAAAGTTATTGTTGATGTATCTGCATAAATCTCTTAATGTTGCTGATTTCTACAAGGCAAAAAATTAACTTAAAACTTAGTTCCCTGGCCCCATTCGTCTTTGTAAGTAAATGTTATTTTTTTGCCTTTACTATGTTGTCAGAATGCATCAGAAATGCTTCGTTTGTTTGTGAAAATCACAAAAAATCTTGTGGGGGAGGATGGCCCCATTCGTCTTTGTAAGTAAATGTTATTTTTTTGCCTTTACTATTTTGTCAGAATGCACCAGAATGCTTCGTTTGTTTGTGAAAATCACAAAATATCTGGTGGGGGAAGATGCCCCCAGACCCCCCTACAGGGGTTTGGAATGCAAACGTTCAGCCCCCCCTCAAATAAATTCCACCAGCCGCCACTGGTTTTCTTCATAAAACGTGCCAGACAGATTTTGTATACATTTTATTCCTTAGTAATTAGCTACATGGGTATGCCGTCTTTCAGAGCCTTTCATTACCGGCACTAAAAAGAGAAAAAAGTGTGCATCGTCATTGTACCAAGCACAGATCTCTCCAAAATACGCTCTACCATGAAATCTTCCACCTCCCCCCTGGACACCATGCCTTCCAAACTCGTCAAAGCCTGTTTCACCTCTCTCGCCCCACTCATCACAGGCACAATCAACTCCTCCCTAAACTCTGTTACTGTCCCCCCACCTTTTAAGCTTGCTGCCGTCACCCCCCTCCTTAAAAAACCTGGCCTTGACTCCGTCGACCCCAACAACTTCGCCCTCTCATAATAATAATAATAATAACTCTGTTGACCCCAACAACTTCACCCTCTCATAATAATAATAAATCAGTTTTTTATAGCGCTTTTCTAAGTACTCAAAGACGCTTTACAAATAAGAAAGGAATACATACAGACAGTACAGACAATCAAACAAAAGGGAAAAAAATAAACACCACAACAATAGGCAACACATTAAGAGAGCGGGAGAGAGTGAAAGATGGCGGAGGATGATTTGTCAAATGTTGTAGGTGGTCCTGAAGAGTTGGTTTTAAGTTAACTTTTGAATGAACAGAGTGTATCAGAATTTTGGATGGCCAGAGGGAGGGAGTTCCAGAGGGTAGGGGCTGTGATCCCTCTGGAACTCCCTCCCTGGTATCAGAGTAAAGACCACATTAAAACACCACATTAAAAAATAACACTCATCACAGGCACAATCAACTCCTCCCTAAACTCTGTTACTGTCCCCCCACCTTTTAAGCTTGCTGCCGTCACCCCCCTCCTTAAAAAACCTGGCCTTGACTCCGTCGACCCCAACAACTTCGGACCCATCTCCAACCTCACATTCCTCTCAAAACTACTGGAAAGAGCCGCCGCAACGCAACTCAAGCAATACCTCCTCTCCAATAACCTATACGAAACATTCCAATCCGGCTTGCGAACCCACTACAGTACTGAAACAACCCCCTACCCTCCTCTGACTCCGGCTCCCATACCATTCTCCTCCTCCTCGACCTCAGTGCTGCCTTTGAAACTGTCAATCACTCCATCCTCCTCAGCCGTCTGCAATCCATTGGCATCACTGACTCCTTCCTCTCCTGGTTCACCTCCTACCTGTCTGAAAGATTGCAATACATCTCCATCAACAACCACAAATCCCACACCATCCCTGTCTCACACGGAGTCCCCCAAGCTCAGTGCTTGGCCCCATCCCCTTCATCCTCTACATGCTCCCACTAGGTCACATCATCCGCCGCCATGGTCTTCAATTTCACTGTTACGCCGACGATACCCAACTATGCATCACCACCACAGCCATTACTCCTGCCATCCTATCCACTCTCACCAACTGTCTCACGGACATCAAAACCTGGATGCACCACAACTTCCTCAAACTCAACGGCAATAAAACTGAAATTATCATCTTGATGGCGGTGGGGAGGTGGGGATGATGGCCCAAAAACCATCATCCCCACCTCCCAGAACTTCTCACTTTGCATTGATGGTCACTCTGTCACTCCCTCCCCCCTGGTCAGAAACCTTGGCATCATCATGGACCCCACTCTCTCCTTCAAGTCACACATGAACAGCGTCAGAAAAACATCCTTCTTCCACCTCCGCAACATTGCACGCCTTTGACCCACCCTTTCATCCTCAGCTGCCGAAACACTAATCCACGCCTTCATCAATTGCAGACTTGACTATTGCTATAGTATTCTGTATGGCCTCCCCTCCACTATTCTTCAAAAATTGCAATATGTTCAAAACTCTGCTGCCCGACTGCTTACCAACTCTCCCTCCAGTGAACACATTACTCCCATCCTCCGTCAACTTCATTGGCTTCCAATAAAAAGACGCATCAATTTCAAGATTCTCCTCACCACCTACAAAGCGCTAAACAACCGCCAAAGCTCCGCTGATGCCAACCTTCTCACCTTCATCACCAAGACCAAGTATCGCACTCTGGGGGACAGTGCCTTCCCCATCACATAGGGCTGCACGATATGGGCAAAATATGATATCCCGATATTTTTTGGCTGAATGGCGATATACGATATATATCTCGATATTTTCTATAGAGTGGGTTAGATGTTTTTTTTCTAAGTCAAAAGCCACATGTGAGATGTTGCAAGCACTTTTATTAAAACATAGGTCAGTATGACTGCAACATGCGATTTTGTATCGTTATTTTCAACAGAATTGAATGAACTTGTTAAAAAAAAAAGGGACGTTTTTCACCTTCTTCACAAAATAATCACCTATGCAAAACATTATAAAGCTGTAGGTTACACACATTAGCTACCAGTAAGAGCATTGGCTTCGTCGCATTGTCCTGTGTTCTACGGTGAGGGTTTCAGTGCGCCGTAACTTTAATCCCCCGCCCCCTCCCTTCTCCGTTCCATTTGGGAACATGTTTGGTTTCATTTCGCTTGTTTCGTATATTTTAATTAATTAATTAAGAGCGTCACCAGAGGGCGCCCCCAACACATTTGCCGAGCGCCGGCCCTGGTTTCGGGGCAGAAGAAACTGTCGCGGCCGGTGATGCAGCAGCACAGCCACAGAGTATTACGCATTCCTATTTAGGGTCGTTTTAGACGCAGAGACGTAAGCACGTAATTTACACAAGGGACTTGTTTTAGACAAGTTTTGATTTACGGTTCCCGTAAGGTTCCTTAAGGATTGCGCGTGTTGCAAGGGGATTCTCCGCCAGAACAGTAGGGGGAGCAACGAACGAATCTGTGGGCGTGGAAGTGGAAATCGCTGGCTTGTTTATATTTATAATCATAGCCTCGGAAACGTATTCTCAGCAGGGGGTGCTGGAAGAAAAAACTCAGCCTGGACTAGACTCGCAACTCGCAACATTGATAAAAAAGATATATAGCAGCGCAGCTCAATTACACCAGTGCATGCGCGCACAGTCGAAAATCGATCGTTGTGTTCACACCATGGTTCACATCCAGCTGCTCACAGAACAAGTTTAGCGCGCCACCGCTCCCCTCACACTTTTTCATATAACTTTTTTTCAGCACTAGGTCATATGAGCATTAAATAAATCTCAAAATGCCTTGGACAGCAGCGACTATGACCCGCTTTGCCACGGGCCGAAACAGTGCGGGAGAGGAGTGTCAGGAATAGTCTTTTGTGTACACATCAGTACGGCCTATTTGCACTACTGTTTAGTGGCAATGCAGTGTTTTATTCTATGCCTTTTAATTTTCGTATATTATTTCAATGAATACAATTTATTTATTTATAAAAACAAGATCTGGTCTTCAAATCTTTTTTCCAAACATAGGTCGGGTTTGTGTTTATATTCGGACCAATACGGTACAGCGGGCGCTCACATGACGTTAAGCATTTCCTGGTGCATAATGTGACGCTTCAGAACCTAAAATCCCGTTTCTCCCCGTTGACACAACACATAACCGGCGTTTTCAGAAATCTCCACTTTGGCCGGAGTTTTTAGAAATAATCGTTTTCTGTGATAAGACAGGGCCTCAGACAGGGCAGCACCCCCAGCACCCCTACTTCCCGCGGTACTGTTTATAATTATCATAATTCGTTCTTGTGTGGCGCTATTATGCTGTAAAACCGGAAATGTGAGACTCCTGAAAGGATGTGGTTAGCTGGCCAATCACAGTCTTTGCGAGCTGCGTAGGGCCGTAGTGTTTTAGTCGCATAGTCAGGAATTTGGGCCGACGCACTTAAGCACGTAAGGGGGGATATTTTACCGCGCAAGGGGGGGTTATGTATCTTACGTGCTTACGCGTTACGTCTAAAACAGAGCATATATCGGCCTTTATACTGCACTTTGTACCGCTGCTGTAAATGGTGGAACAGATTTGTCGTGCTTCCACTTTTAGTCGCAACGGTTTTGCTACACTCTCTACAGATGACCTGCAGCTGCTGCTCATCTGTTTTTTTTTAAACCCGAACTATTTCCACATTATGGAGCCGTTGTTTCTCCTCTTTGAAACAATTTTGTCTACCGCCGCCGTCTCGTTTTCTTTACGGGTATCATCCATGCTTGTTGTGTTGTGAGGGGGCGGCGGGGGCGGGAATGAGGCGTCTTTGCACACGGCACGTTCGGAAAGACAGAGTGGGAGGGAGAGGGGTCGCGCTCACAGTCTCCAAGGCAAGCGCTGTAGACGCTTGAGGGGGAAACTGACCATTTTAACGCATATCGATATAAACGATATTGTCAAATCTTGTATCCCCGTGGAAATTATATCGATATATCGTGCATAGCCGATATATCCTGCAGCCCTACCATCACAGCCCCTACCCTCTGGAACTCCCTCCCTCTGGCCATCCAAAACTCTGATACAGTCTGTTCATTCAAAAGTCAACTTAAAACCTATCTCTTCAGGACCACCTACAACATTTGACAAATCATCCTCCGCCATCTTTCACTCTCTCGCGCTCTCTTAATGTGTTGCCTATTGTTGTGGTGTTTATTTTTTTCCCTTTTGTTTGATTGTCTGTACTGTCTGTATGTATTCCTTTCTTATTTGTAAAGCGTCTTTGAGTACTTAGAAAAGCGCTATAAAAAACTGATTTATTATTATTATTATTATATTTCTAACTGCATTTGAAGTAGACATTGAGACTCACAAAAAATGGACGCTATAGGACAGTGATCATGATTTGTCTCAATATCAGAATAACAACAATGGGTCAATTAGCAATGGCTGGTGGAATGGCCATAAAGTAGGTCTGTATATTCAGTGTAAGCTTGTCCAGGCTCTGCAAGTCAGGATGTAGGCTATGAATCTGAATGAATAGTAGGTAATGGGTAGTGGCCATCTAGCCTGGCTCCGCCCGCCTAAGTACTTCCGCTCAATTTGAATTTCCCTTCAGTACTAGGTCTGGACGGTCTTCCTCAGCTGTCGGCTCGCCCTCTCTCCAACCGCTATGCGCGTTGGCAAGAGCGGTGCGTTCTGCCATCGTGGTTGGACACCACGTTGAGATGGGGCCATTCCATACAGTTCAAGCGTCGTCCCCCACCCTTTATGGGGTTGGTGGAGACCACGCTACGGGACCCGGCTGCGAGCACGGCTCTGGCAGCAGAGGTGGCACGTCTCTTGGTAAAGGGGGCCATCACTGTCGTTCCCCCCCACGAGTCTCACCTAGGTTTTTATTCCCGCTACTTCCTGGTTTCCAAGAAGTCAGGGGAAATGAGACCTATTCTGGATCTTCGCGTGTTCAACAGATTCGTTGCCACGAGGAAGTTCAGAATGCTCACGGTCGGGGATTGTTCCGGTGTGTGAGAGAGGGCGATTGGTTCACATCCCTGGATCTCAAGGATGCTTACTTCCACGTCCCTGTTCGGCAGGCGCACAGGAAGTTTCTCCGCTTTGCCTTTATGGGGATGGCGTACGAGTATCAGTGTCTGCCGTTCGGCTATTCCCTGGCTCCGCGCACCTTCTCGAAGTGTGTGGAGACGGCGTTGAAACCGCTCAGGCGTCAGGGAAAGAGGATTCTCTTCTACCTAGACGATCTGCTTATTCTGAGCAACTCAGAAGAGACCGCGAGAAGGGACACCATGTTTGTGATAAACCATCTCTCCTTCCTGGGTTTTGCCATCAACTGGGAGAAGAGCTCCCCGCTCCCCAGCCGGCAGACAGTCTACTTGGGGCTTTGCCTAGACTCAGCCACCATGACTGCGATGCTTTCGCCTCCTCGGCGAGACGCCATCCTGTCGGCGCTCTCCCGTTTTCACGTTCGCAGAAACGTGACCGCACTGTCCACCATGCGCCTGTTGGGGCTGATGGCAGCTGCCCACCCCGTGGTCCCCCTGGGTCTGCTTTTTATGCGCAGACTCCAGCGGTGGTTTGCAGGCGACACAAGCTCAGGGTGCTCCTCGTCCCCCGTTCGGTGTCGCCAGACCTGGAATATTGGAAAGGACCCCCCGCCCTTCTCAAGGGTGTTCCCCTGGGCAGGGTGGCGTCCTACGTAGTGGTCTTCACGGACGCCTCGTTGACGGGTTGGGGAGGAACGTGCCTCTCTCACTCGGTCGGAGACGAGTGGCGCACGCCCCCTACAGCACACATAAATGTGTTGGAGCTCGACGCTGTGAGGAAAGTGCTGTTGCATTTCTTTCACCTGGTGCGCGGCCACCACGTTCTGATCAGGACAGACAGCGTGTCGGCGGCGGCGTACATCAACAGACAGGGGGGAGTCCGCTCCCCTGCTCTCCACCGAAAGGCGGTCGAGCTCTGGCTTTGGGCTCATCAGTATCTCCTCAGTCTGAGAGCCCTGCATATCGCGGGCGCCCAGAACTTTGGGGCGGACCTCATGTCTCGAGGCGGTCCCCGCCGAGACGAGTGGCGGTTACATCCCGACATTGTCAGACTGATCTGGCAGAGGTTCGGGACAGCACAGGTGGACCTCTTCGCGTCCAGGGAGAACACGCACTGCAGGTGGTGGTTCTCCCTCAGCCCTCGGGATCTTCCCCCGTTGGGGGTAGATGCGTTGGCACACACACCTTGGCCGCGGGCTCTCTTGTATGCGTTTCCCCCGCTCCAGCTGATCCTTCCTCTTCTGGAACGGGTCAGACAGGAGGGTCTGTCCCTGATATTAGTGGCCCCGGAGAACCGTTCAGCTCTGTGGTTTCCAGAGCTGGCCGCGCTCTCACGGTCAGCGCCGTGGCCAGTACCGTTCAGGCCGGATGCGCTTTCACAGGCCCACGGGACGGTGCACCACCCGCCCGATGTCTCAGGACGGCTGTTGGTTTGGCTCCTGAGAGGTTGATCCTGCAGGGCAAAGGTTTGCCTGAGACGGTTATCAACACTATTCAGAGCGCTCGTGCGCCTTCTACTTCTTCCCTCTATGCGGCGAAGTGATGCGCCTTCTCTAATTGGTGTGAGAAGAACCACGCTGTCCCATCTCAATGCGAGGTGGGAAGCGTGCTTTCGTTTCTGCAAAACTTATTGGAAAAAGGTTTGGCCTTCTCCACTATCAAGGTCTATGCGGCAGCCGTTTCGGCTGGCCATGCAGGCTATGATGGTGGACCGATCTTCAGCCATCCACTGGTCAAGAGATTCTTGCGTGGGGCTAGACGGGTTAGGCCTGTTTCACGCGTGCTTACACCACGCTGGGATCTCCCCACCGTGTTGCGCGGATTGTCCAGGGATCCTTTTGAGCCTCTTTCTCAGGCCCCCTTGGATGCCTTGTCATTTAAGACGGCACTCTTGTTGGCCTTGGTTTCTGCCAAGCGGGCCGGTGAGCTAACCGCTCTGTCTGTCAGCCCGAGTTGCTTGTTGCTAAACGAGGACAGCTCCTTCGCGTTGCTCAGACCTAATCCTGCGTTCCTCCCGAAGAACATTAATAGTTCTTTTTGGTCGAGGGATATTGTGCTTAAGGCTTTTCACCCCCCGCCTCATTCTGATGAGGCGGAGGCGGAGTTGCATCTCCTGTGCCCGGTTCGGGCATTGGCTATGTACGTGAATCGCACCGCCGCGTTCCGCTCCACACAACAGTTGTTTGTGTGTTATAGCGACGCTAGCAGGGGCCGCGCTCTCTCTAAGCAGCGGTTTTCACGCTGGGTATGTGAGGGTGTTTGCTTAGCCTACTCTCGGCAGGGCTTGGCTCCACCGTTGGGCGTTAAAGCTCACTCCACACGGAGCGTGGCCGCTTCAACGGCTCTACTCAAGGGCGTTTCGGTGGAAGACATCTGCACGGCTGCGTCTTGGTCTTCCCCCGGCCCCTTTGTCCGTTTTTACATGTTAGACATGTCCAGGGGCTCACTCGGCAACTCTGTGTTAGAGCCCGGGACCCCTTTTACGGCTTAAGAATATAGACATATTCTTTAAAGCGGCGTGGTTGGATTTCCTCTCGCCGGCTGGCGAGTTGGACTTGACTACCAGTTTCACTCTCCCACCTTTTTTCAAATGAAAAGCAGGCTAGTGAGGTTTTTCTATTGGCTCGCCAATTGCCAGGTGGCTTTGTTTGCCAGTGTGGTTTTTTCTTCTAAAAACGGCCGAGAGAGTCCCCTTATTGGAGAGACGGATTCTGTGGCTCCGCCCCCGGTAGTAGCGGACCTAATGGAAACCGTGTTGCTCTGGTTTTTCTTTTCCTTTTCATGGGTTCCATGAAGCACGGATTAGAGCCGGAGTCTCCCTTGATCATCATTTCTCCCTTGATCATTGCCTTGCTTGATCTAGGAGGAATTCGTTTTTTATTAAGCTGTTGTGTTTTACACTTCCTTGGCTTTTTTGAGTCTTTATGTGTTCTGGTGACTTAGGTCGTTTTGACTGGGGTCCAGCAGGAGTACATTGATCGGGCTCCGCTCGCAGCTTCACCTTAGCCCATAAGGCGAAGCCTAGACGGCGTAGCCTACATGAAATAAAACGATAGTTATGTTATTATAACTCTAGTTCTATGATTGTAGGCGTAGCCGTCTAGTTTCCCACCTGCTGTACCCTCCAAATGCTGAAAGAAAAGCGTGGAGGATGAGCGACGGTATGCACCGTGCTATATACACGATACCGTGGGAAATGTGGGCGGTGCCCACGCTGATAGGTGCATAGTTTGAATTTTCAGCGCACGCAAGCGCGCGCACGGGACAAGCCTATAAGGCGAAGCCTAGACGGCTACGCCTACAATCATAGAACTAGAGTTATAATAACATAACTATCGTTTTCTGGCGCCACCACAGCGGCGCCCAATCAGCGAACAGAGGGCGTGTCTGAGAACAATGATGATAAAGTCGTGCGCCAGTTTGAGATGTTGTTGTAGGTCGGTAGTTGATTTACAATGTGCAATTTTTCCCTGATAAATTAAATTAGACGAACAAAACCTGCAGCTGTCGTTGACGGACATTTTCGTGCAGTCGCGCTAGGTGTTTGGTTTGTGTACAACCTGCGCGTGATTCCCGGCGCATGACATACGTCACAACCAAACGTTAGCGATTGGTTATGGCAGATCCAGAGTGGCACTGGGCAGATCCAATCATTTTAAACTTCAACAGACACCCGCCTTCAAGTGAGTTAACGTTTGTCAATTGATTAGGTCCAGACTCTCTGTACAAATGAAATGAAATGAAGTGAAGTACGAGAGTCTGGTAGAACCAGGCTAGTGGCCATCCCCCAAATGCACCAGAATACAGGAAATCAAATCTACCAAATTATTTTTGATTATTATTTAGCTTTGGGGACCCCCGGACCCCCGTCTATTACTGCGCACCACCAAATTTTTTTATCACCAGCGGCCGCTTATAGTTAGTATATGCTACACGTGAACCTCCTAAGATGGCGTAATTAGATTGGCTTCTTATCTAGGGAAATTGGGCAATGTCCCATGATTGACATCTCAAACTCGATATTGTGTTCATCGTGAAATGTCCTCTAATAAAAACAAATACACCGCTAATAAAAAACAAAAATCCTGGCAAAAAGTGTTAGCTTGTTTATTTTTTGCGTTCACGTGTAGTATATACTAAAACATTTAATTAACAATTATTCACCTGAGGCTCCGTGAATAGTGGGGAATAGCCCCCTTGACCTTCGGTCTCGGGGCCTATTCCCCACTATTCATAGTTATATCTAGGCTATTATGGCTATTATGTTAATTAATAGCCTAGATATATAAATAGCCTAGTCAAGTCTTTATTATACCAAACGACACAAATCGTCGGGAATTTATTTAGGTGATTCGGCTCACACAGGAAAGTATAGCCTACAAGACCACAAGAAGGGAGACAACAAGTCTGACTGGACATACACAGAATAGGCTACATAACATTATTATTTGCCTTGCGGAACCAGCCAGTCCTGTGCAGGTATGCAAATTAGCCATGTGCACCTAACAGAAGAAAGATGTAATGTTGAGAAGTCATACTAAAAATGGATAGCAAGCGAAAGCTAAACAAGACTGTATCAATCACACTTTGGGTCCGTTCTAACTTATGGTAAGAGGCTATTGTTTAAATCTTTGCAGTGACTGAATGTTGATGATAAAACTTTTTTTTTTGCACATGAGTGTGCGACTGTGCGTGTTTCCTTTCCGGCTTCGGCATACTGCATGGTTATGAAGGCCTTTTGGTTAGTTGTGGTGAAGCAGCCTAGCCTTGGAGTTGGAGTGATTTGTGTACGGGCGTGCGAGAGTGAGAGAGAGAGCACACCCGCCATGGTGATTTTTGGCGTGTTGTGGGCTGTCTGTCAGCATCCGCCGGGATGGACGAATGTGCTTTGTGTATGTGTTCAACGTGAATCTGTCTGATCGTATTTGCGCTTGCGCTATTATAGCCCGACTAGTACACATGGAACAATGTGATTTTACTCCATAGATTTTGAGGAAATGTCCTTTGAAAAACTCACATATGCATATTTTGGCCTTTGCAAATTGCATTATGATAGCACTTTGAAGAGAGGTATAGACAAAATTATACATAAGTTTCGGCACTGACTGACATGACCATATTAGCCATTGTCCTGACTACTAGTACACACGGAACAATTTGATAGAACTGTAGGGATTTTGAGACAATGTCCTTTGAAATTCTCACATATGCATATTTTGGCCTTTGCAAATTGCATTATTAGCACTTTGAAGTATATTTTCTGCACCATGCACGAGATTGAAGCGTAGACAGGCATGAATAAAATATAAATACAATTTAAGATCTCCCCCCACCCCCTCATCTTTTTATTAAATGTGCTTAAAGAATACATTTGATTTGATTTGATTAGCATTGTAGGGGTCAAAATGCATATTTGGTCTGTTGTTTATTTTGAAAGGTTACTCACTGTTTTGGTTCATGTCACTTCCGTTTGATTGACACATGGGTGTCATTTAATCTATATACCGGGGCACTCAGGCAGGCGGGGGTAAGAGACAAAGGGGGTTAGTGGCACTCCTGATTATATTTTCTGTTTACCGTCAAACTACCGTCAAAGTACAGTCAGTAACAACCCTCATTAGCGTTGTCATCGTCATCACTTTATCTTTTATTTATTTGTTTTCATTACTCTCTAGATGTTTTCATTCATCAGTTGTCATTCGGTCTTCTAATAAACTCTCAAACAATATTCATCAACAGACTTGGATTCATTGAAGGACGCGTAACTACCTGGAGCCCACCTAAGCCTCTTAGCGGCCTAAGAGGCTACAGTGTTAGCCTCTTAGGCTGCTACAGTGCTAAATAACGTTGATTTACCTTTGAGCATTTCCTATTATAGGATACTGTGTAAAAATGCTGTTTAGAATTATGGTTATTGTCAAGAAAAGAAAGACCCACCGGTAGGGGGAGATCTTATGTTTTATTTATGTTTTTGTTATAATGCACGCCGTGCATGTTGCAGAAAATGTGAAACACTGCCTTCTTGGGTCACTCTTTTCAGTGTAACACCCCTGGCACTGACTGATATGACCATATTAACCGTTGTACTGACACAAGGAACCATGTGATTTTAATGTATAGTTTAGAAGAAAATGTCCATTGAAAACCTCACGTGCATACTGGGTCCTTTGAACACCCTTGTTTGTTTTGGACGTTTTCACGCCGGTCTGGTAGCGATCGCAGCGATCCACGCAAACGTAGGTGAAGACTTTTTGAAAAGTTTGCGAGATACCACTCAAAGGCTGTTTAGAGTAGGGGCGCACGAAGATTTGCGTGACACCTGGCTTGACCGCGGATGAACGAATGACGGCTGACTTGGCCGCAGTTATACCTGCCATTTATTCAGTTGATTGCTCTTCTAAGTGTGCCAGATTGGTGCCAATTATTGTCGTGTTTGCATTGTAATGCAAAACTTTCCCTCTCCTTGTTATAAATCAACGTGCATCCAAACATCTTCAGCCAATGCAGCCTCCTATGTCAGTGTTGCTTTAAAATATATAGGCCTAGCATATCGGATTATCAAAAATTGTTAAGTGTGTGCGTGTTGTCACGTAAGCTAAAAACTGATTGTCTTGGCTTGCATTCATGAAATATTGTAGTGTTATAGGCCTACTGTGAATCGTTATATCGGTATTGCGCAACAATAGGGAGATGGGGACCCCCGAATATTGATGGGTATTTCGCACGCTGGGTAAAATAAAGCTTAGAAATATACACTAGGCAAAGATGTCGTTACTGGAGCTAGTAGGCTACCCTCAAAACGTGGATTAACTAATCGGAAATCTGTCTACGTCGGGGGTAAGATTTAATTAGATATTATCTGGGGGGGATTTCACAGGTGGGACTGGCAAGTTAGCCCATAGCATTATGCCTTCTATTTCTAGATCTTCTGACTAAGTTTACCTGTACTTATCTGAACGACATAATCGCGGTCACTAGATATAAAGAAAACGTTGACTTTCACTCTGTGCTATTCACTGACAGTAAAAATAAATAAAAGTGTCGTTATTGTATGCTCTGCTGTTTATTGACTTGCTCCAGCGCTCGTTGCTGCGTTGCTAAATTATAGCAACTCTCCACTCATTCTCCTATGCCTATGCATTTAATTGGCCTTGACTGCCATCAGTTCTCGGCAATTCCTCATTCGCCCTCTCACATCTGAGAGGTTCGAATTTATACGGTTGTAGGCCATCATACATGTTAGGTTCTTGCCACCTCTCAGACGCCATAAACGCCCAAAACTGGACTTTAACACTATTTTGCAGACATGTTATAAATGCTTTATGTAGCCATTAATCAAAACTTCCCGTTAACCTGCAACTAGGCCCTTAACGCACATTTTCATGGAGAGTGATGGCTCTTGAGTCGTTTTCGTCTCCCGAGGCTCCTGATGGAGTTATGCAATGCTTTGGAGCCACAGTTATGGCGAGAAACTCGCCATAACTGGTTTTGGCCACCCAAGTATTAGCCGAACCATGCCAGCAGTTTTGGCAGCTATAATGCCCCTCTCCGAATGCTATATTCAATTCCCATATCATAACCATTGGCAAACTGGAATCGAACGGTAATTTTATGCGATTGCTAGGTTTCCAAATGTGATTGGTGCAGTTGATTGTACCCATGTGTGTATGAAGCCACCATCTATTAATGATTACGCGTACATCAACCGTAAAAGCTATTCAATTAATGACCAGATTATTTGCGATGCCAGAAGGTCAATCCTTAACATGGTAGCCTGATGGCCTGGGGGCCCGCATGATTATTTTATTTTCCGAGGTAGCAACGTTGGGCATCGTCTACATAGGGCGCACTACATGGTCGGAGTCATCTCCTCGATGAGTTAGGCACAGTCACACTTTTTTTTCTCCGGAAAAACGTTTAAGACATCGCACTAAAAGTTTGATGTGATTCATCTAGATGACGAAGGCTATCCCCTGTCCAATTCTCTTTTAACTCCCCTGGCTCATCCAAACACGGATCAGGAGCGCAATTTCAACAGCGCTCACACGCGCACAAGGGCAACAGTGGAGCGATGTATAGGCCTACTCAAGGGCAGGTGGATGACCATCGGGTCAGAATGTTGCTTTACAGCCCAGAAAAGACCTGTAATATTATTTTAGCATATGGGGTTCTCCATAATATTGCGCTGGCAAATGGGGTGCCATTTGCCGACCTGCAACCAGATGACCCGAAGCCCAGAGATCCCTGGACACAGGAGCCACATGTTGGAGCTCTAAGAAGAAGGGAGGATTTCATTTGGCGCTTCTAATATTTAAAGGGTAAGCAATATGTTTATTTTTTGGTTAAAAGCAAGACAGAGGTCAAAGTACAGCAAACCAATTTATTTATGTATTGCATTCTTTATTTGTAGCTAACAGAGTTATTTATTTCCACCATTGACCTGCACATCTCAATTTGTTTGTCCAGGACCTCTGCACTCAGGACAGATGCGTGCAGACCAGCACTTCGGGCAGACACGTGTTCCGGCACTGTTGGCGGCGGCCCTTCTTTTTCTTTATCCGTATTTATTTGAATGCAACTGGGCTTGGCTTCCCATTTTGGATGAACCTGCTTGCATTTCATCTTTAAAAATAAAAATAAATCATGAGATTATTCTTGCCATTACTTTGTAACACGGAAGCTGTATATATATATATATTTTTAAAATAATTACTAAGGCGTTTTTACCACTTCCATGACTGGTCTGGCGTGCATCTGTGCCTCCTCCGCCACCACCTACGCCCGAAATGGAGGGAGACCCGATCGCTCCTCAAATTTCGTCAGTTCAAGGCTAGGGGTCCACCCGGCCTCCTCCAGTTTCTATTATGGACCGCTTCACAGCCCCAACATTTTTTTTTTGGTTCCGACCATTTATACTTCACCTTATTCAGAATAAAATTACTTTTAACGCAATGCAAACGATAGCCTACAGGTCAAATGTGAAATTTTTAAGCAGGATCAATTGAACATCAATTTTACATTTGATTTATTATTCAAACCTCTTCCGTAGCCCAATGAACAGTGGACACACTATCAACTGCAAAAGTGATTTGCTTCCATATAGCGTTTTTTGGCTTGCCTTTAATGCCAGCTTTTTGGCTACCAAACAAAATCAGACAGTTCGCATCAGCTAGTGACACGAGTGTCTCAACTTCGGTCTCCGAAGAATTCCTTATTTTTTTTCGTTGGACGTTTGTCCTTGTCATAAAGGTTAGGGGCGAGACTAATAGGCTGTCTAATTCAGGGCTTTATCAGGCACAGATATCAATATGAGGGCTATTGCTTGCTGGTGAATTGCAATATTAATTTGTTATCCTACTTTTTGATTTTCAGGAGTGACATGTCAACTGCCGCAAGAGAGAGGAACCACTTATCCTGATGGATATACGGACCGATTTTTACCTGGAAAAAACGTTTCGGTGAACTGCGCCCAAGGCTACTGGTTTTCCTTTAATGATCAGCAAACCCAGAAAACAATTACTTGTACAGAAAGTGGGAAATGGATTTCAGCTGGGGTCATTTGGATGGGGCCATGCCAAGGTAGGCAACATTATTTTCATGCATCAATTAGTTGTAGATCTATAAATATTCTTAGGATTGTTGTCCTCATATGTGAACCAACCAGGTCGCCCCGATCCTTCAGCTTTGATTGGATTGCTGTGTTTTTTAAACAATTGTTATCAAATTAAAGTAAACCAAATAAGTTTACGTAAGTGCCCAGAAATCTATATTGAGAACTATGTAGATGTCACAGAGTATGATTTGGGAAAACAATCATGAACTACTATAAATTCCCACTGAGACACAATTGTGCTTCTTTATTCAGTGATCAGATGTCAGGATCCAAATGACCCTAATTTGAAAGAACGGCTTCGAAGTACAGGATATGGTGGATATGCATACTACCGGTGCAAACAAGGCTTCAGGCCAACTGATTATGTTATAGCTAGATGCACGGAAAACGGATGGACACCAAACCCACTCTGTGAAGGTATTTTCATGGGGGATTTTTATTGATATGTGGTTTCTTGCATTTTCTAAATTGTTGTTCAGGTCTGTCAACGTTCTTGAAAACATTGACCTCTATCATCGACCCTTCTACACAGGGCCAGACATATTGTAGAGAGACAGCGCCTCCTATTGAACGTAATGTGACAGGAAAACGACGGAAGTGCCATGCGTTAGCACCGGGTAAAGAGTGACTATATAGTCCAGAATAGGGATGTAACGGTTACCGGTGTAATTGTAAGCCCCCATAAAATTGTCAATCACAATTAACGTTTTCATTTCAAATAAAATTATTATCTCGGGGGATAACAGAGCCCGCGGGGTGGAAACCTTATTCTTAAATCCTTCCCTGCGCTTCATCCGAGTCTCCTGAAGTTGCCGCCCAGGCGCACTCTGTAGCCTACAACTAGGCCTGTCACGATAACAAATTTTTCTGGGCGATTAATTGCCCCAGGAATTATTGGGATAAGCGATAATATTGCAGTTTTTCAACTAATATAATGATAAAGTACACCCTTTTGAAGATAAATAAACCTTTATTTTTAAAGAACACTGGAACTGGACTGCTGGAAGACATTTAAAATATCCAGAATAAATTAGCAAAACAACCAAAAACAATCTATTATAACAAAAAATGCTCTTGAATAAAAACCAAACACCAGCAAAAACAATAAATAAAATTGAAACACTAAATAAAAAGGATGTAAACACGATTGCGCCAGGACTCCGCCTCCCACACAGACAATGCAACAAGTTAGTAGCCGCGTTTACATGGCACATCTGATCCGCATAGATTTCTATGCGGCATAGATGTGTTCCTAAAATGTGTTCCGAATGTAGGCTACTGTATACATGGCAGTAACAAAAGTGTCCGTTCTGTCTCTCGCGCACACCTGACACATCTCTGGACCGGCGGCGACATAATGGATGTCTTATCACTATCGGGGATTTTAAATTAGATTTTAATGAAAGCACAGCAGGAGAGAGCTTTTCTCTCCCTGCTCCTTCAATTAAGAAGGAGGAGGACAGCGCAGCAACGTCAATTTCTCGTCAGATATTTATATTTACCTTAAGCTCCGCCGCAAACAAGAGGAATTTGGATGCGAGTCTGCAGCCAAGACTGGTGGGAGAGAGTGGTCTTACAGGAATTTACTGACCAGGAATCCTCGAAGGTCCATTTGCGAACTACTGCAGCTGCCATCTCTCTAAGTTAAGAAGTATTTTAACGTTCAGCCTGCAAAAGTACTACTAGTAGCTAGGGCCCGACCGATTCATCGGCCTGCCGATTTAATCGGCCGATTATAGCCTTTTTGAAAATAATCTACATCTTTTTTTTTTTTTGAAATGTTATTGCGCTTAGTATCCTGCAGATTGCGCTCCTACTCGCCTAGCTAACTAACAACTTTAGCTGGAGTAAAAAAGAGGAGATTGAATTTTACCGTACAACATGAAAGCACGCTCGCTCAGGCAGCTGCGCGCTCACCTCCCCAATGTACACAAGACGCGTTGTTTGAGCATGTTGTGACGTTTTTCTTTAGGTCCCAGGCCATGTTCATTTGTTATACTGTAGACTCTAACGGTGAGACCATACTGCTGCACGACGCAGCACATTGGGAGTTAGTTATTTATTTTACATTTTAAATTACACTAATTTTTGACTGTAAATGTATTCTAAAACACTCAAAGGTTCTGCATTCAATTCACATATTCGTCAAAAGTGTTTAAAGTATATTTAAGGTATCAAAAACTACGTTTTATATGCTTTTTTTTTTTTTTTTTAATCGGCCGATTAAATCGTAATCGTAATTTTTCTCTGAAAATAATCGGCATCGGCACTCAAAAATCAATATCGGTCGGGCCCTACTAGTAGCCTACTCATTTACAGTTACCTCGGACGCGCGCGGACACTACGATACGCGAACACGTCATTAATAAAACACCCATGTCCCGTCGCTTAGCAACCGGACACGCTTACCGGACTACTTTTACGGAGTGATAACAAAGACGTGAATCAGGCAATAAATCCACTTTCCTTGACAGCGGTGAAGTTTGGTGTGCTTAAAAGTACAGACGGAGCTCAGTGGACCAATTGCGAACTACTGCTGCTGCTCTAAGTTAAACCCCAATCTATTCGGAATAAGTGCATACATGGCGATTAAAACGGACAACACCACCTCTTCTATTCGGCATAGAATCTATGCCGAACAGATAATTGTATTCCGAATGAGGCGTATACATGATCATTTTCTGTTCCGCATAGAAATCTATGCGGAACAGATGTGTCCATGTCAACGCGGCTATTGACACTTGACGAGGGGGTTTACTCGTTGTGCCCTGTAATTATGAGCCGGAGCTCGATTTCAACCCGACATGTGTTATTTAGGCCTACCCTGCTAAATATATATATATATATAAAATATATAATGCATAGAACGCCGGTCACTATCGAGAAAATAAGCCCCGACAGGGCGAACAGGCGACCGACGCGCAGCGGAGGTGAATTGCTTCACCCTGAAGGGGCTTATTTTAGATAATGACCGGCGACGTTCTATACTACATCATCCCGCTTATTACAAGGCTACTTGCCAAGACGAAAAAATTACTTCACATGGTGTCTTTTTACAATTTATTCGTTAGCAGCATTCGTAGTGTTGATCAGCAGAGAAATAGTCCTTCAAAGACGTTGACGTTGCTTAGCAAACGAAGACGCTGGGGTTGACAAGTAACCGGACTATCTATGCAAGTGAACGGAGCGTTCCACGGCATTGAGAAGCCCCGTGTAATAAAGGCCTATGATATTTCTGTTTATGGCATAGATTTCTTCTCAGATTAGGCCAATCAAGCAATGATTTAAAAAAAAGAGTGCGAATGGAAATTATTGCAGCCGGCAAAAAAAATATCGCTCATTTTAATTTATCGCGCAATTAATTGATTTATTGCATATCGCGACCGAGGCCTACCTACAACATAATGTTTTTAAGTTTCTTGAAGTTGGAATCACAGCGGAAGTAGGAGACGACAGTGCTCAAGACATCCACCAGCCTTCTAATAGGGATGTGCATTTTTGGCAAAAATACTATTCAATATTCGTTGAAAAGTATTCAAATAATATTTGAAAATCGGTCAACCAAGAACCCCCCATGCACGCACCTCGGATACACGCACACACAATGGAGAGGCTTTTATGATTTGTATGAAATCAATCCGTTTATTTCTCCCACTGCGCCATCAACATTCAACATCAAAATTATTTCAACGTGGGCTTAGGCAGATAGCTATTTATTTATTTTACTGAACACAGCCTGCATGACGGTGAACTAGACACGTCAAAAAAATAACTTCACACGGTGTGTCTTTTTACAATTTATTTAGCATTCGTAGTGTTGATCAGCAGAGAAATAGTCCGCCAAAGACGTTGACGTCGCTTAGCAACCGAGGACGCTGGGGTTGATAAGTTACCGGACTACTTGGGGATTGATACGATATAAAAAAAAAAAAAAACTTTACTTGACAGCGTCATTATAGCATTCACCGTTGCTTAGCAACGGTGAGTTATCAAAATTTTGTTCACCACCGGGAGTTGTGGAGGCCCATGCAAGTGAACGGAGCGTTCAACAGCATTGAGAAGAGCTGTGTAATAAATAACAATAGTCACATTAACTTTTCAATAATCTACGTGACTCCGACTATTCGACGATCGTTGACCATCCCTACCTTCTAAGACGACTAATGCTGTAATCCATTTGGATGGTACGTTGGTACGTGCAAGTCGTAAGTTGCAAATCTCCCAGCTTTCTTGCAGAATTTGCGGAGGCACGTCCCCTTTTGGTCGTAGTAAATATCCCGTTCCTCATATAGTCATTGCTATTGTTAAGACTGTGCAATGCCTAAATTGGTGACCGGCATAAAGTAGTAATGTAAGTGTGTAAAAGCATTTAAAATCTAAATTAAAACGACCAATGTGATACAAATGCAAAGAAAATAAATCTCATCAACGTAGAGTTTATAGAATTCTAAAGATACTATGTTACACAGGCCCTGTATTCTGCAGACCACTCTAGAACTTGTTTGTTGTTTTTGTGTCAGGCTGTGAGTGTGCGTTAGGGATGTGTCGGTCGCGACCGATTCGTTACAACGAACGAATCCCGAACGTGAACGACAAGAACTGGTTCCCCAAAACAAGAAGAACTGGTTCTTTGATTCTTTTTTTTAAACATAAACCAAAAATATGGTCACGTAAATAAAATATACAAACGAACAGAGCTTCGTCTCCCCGCGACTTATATTGATTGAGTCTACAAAGTTCTCAAAGATTCAGCCAATGAGAGGTAGCAATGGTGTTGCAGTGGCACCTGGGTAAACCAATGACAAGGCGGTACCGTCGAATATGCGCGCTTTCTGTCTGACGTATCTTGGGTCATACCATTCGACGTGGGGCCACTCATATATCCTTCTACATTTTTTCGAAAATAGACTTGACCTCCATCTGTTTATTGGATAAACGCATTTCCCAATCCCAGGAGTCTTTGCTCCATTCTACTTCAATTTAAGAACAAACAAAGAAATTAAACTGCAGTTCGTATTTCTTATTTATGACCATGAAAGTTCTGTAATGCCTGAACAATGAAGAATTAAATCTAAAGTAAAATAAAATTATAAATGTAAAACCATGAATGAAATATAGAGCGTAAGCAAGTTGTATAAATATTGGTGGGACGTTTGGTTATACTAAATAGTGTATCTTCTTGATTTCCACGGGGTTTAGAGCCTAGAAGTTTAGATTATGCTCACGGCCGTCTCGCGGGGGGGGGGCGGCAGACACCAAATGACATAATCTGACGTAACGAACGAATCAAAACAAACGAATCAAATAAACAAATCGTTATAGTGAACTGAACTGAAAGAACTAGTTCCCGGAAAAGAATCATTTTGCCCATCCCTAGTGTGCGTGCATGCTTAGGCTGAATCGCAATCACGTCAAGACAAATCTGATTGTACACATTGAAGATAAATAAAATATTTTTTAAATTATCCCTCTCTTCATCCCATGCCCCAAACATGACGTACAAAATGTTGTGGAACAGAAACTACAACCAGAGATATTTATAGGCTATAATTTTATTGTCATCGAAGTTTTAAAGCTTCGCCACCAGGGGTGCTGCAGCAACTGCCGCACCCCTACTTCCCGCGCAACTGGGTTGCTTCATAAATAGGCGTCAGTTAACGCCTATTCAGCAGGCAAATATTACGTGTGTGAGTGTCTGTACTGTGGTTAATTGTTGGTTAAAGCACCCTCACCTGGCCCAAGTCACACAGATTAGACTCTGGGGCAGGTTCAGGCTGCAACCCTGTTGTGCATTGAGTAATCATGCACTAAAAAAATTAGATTTATTTTAATCCAAAGTGACAATTAAGGCTCAGTACAACCAAAGCAATCCCAATTAGATGACGCAATTGCCAAGAGGGCAGAGTTTATGGAGTTTATTAGTTTCATCGCAATCTATTAAAGCCATTCAGCATAGTTCAGCCCAGTGCAAAACCATCAGCCATTAACAAGAGTAGCCCAGGCGACATTATTTTTCAACTTGTTTGTCTGTTTTTCAGTTTGTTTCATCATCAATAGATGTGGAAATTAATGTTTGGTTTTGGGTTAACATTGTGTGTGCCCTTTTTTCTTTCTTTTTCAGTGCCCTCCCAATGCAATTTACCAAAAAGAGTAGAGAATGCAGTTATTACTGAAAAGAAACGGGAGGTCTACAGTGATGGTGACGGAGTAACCTACAAATGCCGTACCAATTACAGAATGGAAGGAGAGAGTGTAATTAGATGCCAACGTGGTCAATGGACTCCAGGAACTCCTACTTGCATCCGTAAGTTTTTTTTTTCTAATGGCATCGAACACAAATCTAGGATTTCTTGCATTGCGACAACTAAGGTCGTAACGGTGACCCCGGACCGTGGACGTTTGCATCACGGATTCGCTCTCTTTTTCAGAACCATTATTTCCAATTTCTTTGATTCGGGTGATCAGGTTATCTGGTTATCATTTATGCCTACGTTGCTATTATGCTCTTAAAATACAACAATCATCCAAGTGATCTTCAAGTGATTAGAGGAAGACTCATGCGTACTAACAATGCCTTTAATGATCACTTATTATGATATTGTATGTATTTTAATGTACCGGGCACTTTCAGGAGTTGAGTGGACCTACACCCCGTCATGAATATATCTATGCATCCCTTAAGTACTCAGCATTTCCTTTATTTTGTCATCTATCTGTGTTTGCAATTATTTTTATTTTTTTAAGTATAAATAACATGCAATGCAAAATGTTTTCTCGAATATGCTCAATGTAATCCTCATTGCTTGTCAGGAGCATTGACTGAATGACGGAAAACTCATGTTTTGGTGCTCATAATAGCCTTAAATAAGGATGTATTAATACGTTTTAAAGTGACATAATTGTCATCATCTAATTGTAAGTATTCTTAAAGGAGCATTTCACCGGTGGAGACATGAATCTGTATTGAAAGTGGGTCATATGTAACCGAGTAGTAACATACATTTCTAATTTGGTGCCTTCTTGACAGAGAAAAGGCAGACCGGCTGTTTCCCAATGTGAAGGCTGCAGCCTTGTTAGAACACTTCCTTGTGAGTCGCGTCCTATGGAGGATTAGGCTAGAGGGCTGGCTAGAGTGCTTCCTAGCGTTTGTAGACTTCGGGGTTTGGAACGACTTGCTAGTGTGGAAGCGCTAATGCTTCCGCTTTTTAATACTGCTCCAACCGGAAATATTTTAATATTTTAATTGTTGAAATTGTTATTGGCGACAGTAGTTTGTTTAAACACCAGCTACGTACATATTAAAACAAATCAATCCATTCAAAATATAGGCTTTCATTACGTTGCAAAAACAGTGCAAAACCATCAGCCATTAACAAGAGTAGCCCAGGCGACATTATTTTTCAACTTGTTTGTCTGTTTTTCAGTTTGTTTCATCATCAATAGATGTGGAAATTAATGTTTGGTTTTGGGTTAACATTGTGTGTGCCCTTTTTTCTTTCTTTTTCAGTGCCCTCCCAATGCAATTTACCAAAAAGAGTAGAGAATGCAGTTATTACTGAAAAGAAACGGGAGGTCTACAGTGATGGTGACGGAGTAACCTACAAATGCCGTACCAATTACAGAATGGTAGGAGAGAGTATAATTAGATGCCAACGTGGTCAATGGACTCCAGGAACTCCTACTTGCATCCGTAAGTTTTTTTTTTCTAATGGCATCGCACACAAATCTAGGATTTCTTGCATTGCGACAACTAAGGTCGTAACGGTGACCCCGGACCGTGGACGTTTGCATCACGGATTCGCTCTCTTTTTCAGAACCATTATTTCCAATTTCTTTGATTCGGGTGATCAGGTTATCTGGTTATCATTTATGCCTACGTTGCTATTATGCTCTTAAAATACAACAATCATCCATGTGATCTTCAAGTGATTAGAGGAAGACTCATGCGTACTAACAATGCCTTTAATGATCACTTATTATGATATTGTATGTATTTTAATGTACCGGGCACTTTCAGGAGTTGAGTGGACCTACACCCCGTCATGAATATATCTATGCATCCCTTAAGTACTCAGCATTTCCTTTATTTTGTCATCTATCTGTGTTTGCAATTATTTTTATTTTTTTATTTTTTTAAGTATAAATAACATGCAATGCAAAATGTTTTCTCGAATATGCTCAATGTAATCCTCATTGCTTGTCAGGAGCATTGACTGAATGACGGAAAACTCATGTTTTGGTGCTCATAATAGCCTTAAATAAGGATGTATTAATACGTTTTAAAGTGACATAATTGTCATCATCTAATTGTAAGTATTCTTAAAGGAGCATTTCACCGGTGGAGACATGAATCTGTATTGAAAGTGGGTCATATGTAACCGAGTAGTAACATACATTTCTAATTTGGTGCCTTCTTGACAGAGAAAGGCAGACCGGCTTGTTCCCAATGTGAAGGCTGCAGCCTTGTTAGAACACTTCCTTGTGAGTCGCGTCCTATGGAGGATTAGGCTAGAGGGCTGGCTAGAGTGCTTCCTAGCGTTTGTAGACTTCGGGGTTTGGAACGACTTGCTAGTGGTGGAAGCGCTAATGCTTCCGCTTTTTAATACTGCTCCAACCGGAAATATTTTAATATTTTAATTGTTGAAATTGTTATTGGCGACAGTAGTTTGTTTAAACACCAGCTACGTACATATTAAAACAAATCAATCCATTCAAAATATAGGCTTTCATTACGTTGCAAAAACTTTGGGAAAAAAGGTCTCTAAGCTTAATTTTTTTGCATTTACATAACAAATCTATAAAAAGCAATACAGCACAAAATAAAAAAAGCGTTCAAAAACGTAACTTGTGTGAAGCAATGTGTATTGCTTTCCATCCGCAATTTTTTAAATATCCCGTGCAGCGTGTGAACGCAAAGGATTGTGGGCATTTTTGCTTGTTGAGGATCCAGCGATGTATTCTTGAAAAATCTTGGAAAGGTGCATTGGAACATTGGAATAGTACTTGTCGGAGTTCTCTGATGTAGCGTCCTTACAAAGATGGTCGTTGAGCATGCTTCCTTGAAATTGGAAACAGCTAGTGACTTTAAGATGACAACTCCCACAATGCCAATCAGCGTTCACTCCCTGAAGGACTTAACATAACAGCCAATCAGCGTTAACTCCCTGCAGTCCTGAGTGAATCGCAGCAGGAGGAGAAAGTGATTGTTGCCGTTTTATATAAAATTATATAATATTTAATATATTATAATATATAATATTACGGCTAAAAGCTTTGTGCGCTTCGGATGATATTATGAATCAAAGACTGCGTCGGGTTCTCGGAGCTTCTCTGGTATCTCCACAACAACTAAAGTCCTGCATGGGTCCTGCATGGGTATCGGGTACCCGAAGGGGTGACCCGCACAATTTGGATGAAACGGGTGAAAAATAACTGTGCATGATTGGCTTGCCTTTAATGCCAGCTTTTAGGCTACCAAACAAAATCAGACCTAAAAAAATCATTTTTTTTTTACCATTGGACGTTTGTCCATGTCATAAAAGTTAGGGGGAGAGACTTCTGAAGCCGTGCTTTTTTATGGGCGTCTTACGTTAATTATTGTAATCGTACGCTGGGATTGGTGTGATTCGAAAGTCTTGTGAATCTCACGTGGGTTTGTCAGATGATTCATCGTAAGATGAATCATGCATTCAGATTTCCGCTCATTCCTACATTTGTTTGATAAATGAGGGCCCATAAGTGGCTGCAGTGTAGGCTGCCTAATTCAGGGCTTTATCAGGCACAGATATCAATATGAGGGCTATTGCTTGCTGGATAATGGGAATATTTGTTTGTTATCCTACTTTTTGATTTTCAGAAGCGACATGTCGACTGCGGCAAGTGAGTGGAACCACTTATCTTGATGTAAATACGGACACATTTTTACCTGGAGAAACCGTTTCGGTGAACTGCCACCAAGGCTACTGGTTTTTCTTTAATGATCAGCAAACCCAGAAAACAATTACTTGTACAAAAAGTGGTAAATGGAATACAGCTGCAGAATGCCAAGGTAGGCAACATTATTTTCGTGCAATCAATTAGTTGTAGATGTATAAATATTCTTAGGATTGTGCCCTCATATATGAACCAACCAGATTGTCTCGATCCTTCAGCTTTGATTGGATTTGCTGTGTTTTTTTAACAATTGTAATCAAATTAAAGTAAACCAAATAAGTTTACGTAAGTGCCCAGAAATCTATATTGAGAACTATGTAGATGTCACAGAGTATGATTTGGGAAAACAATCATGAACTACTATAAATTCCCACTGAGACACAATTGTGCTTCTTTATTCAGTGATCAGATGTCAGGATCCAAATGACCCTAATTTGAAAGAACGGCTTCGAAGTACAGGATATGGTTATTATGCATACTACCGGTGCAAAGAAGGCTTCAGGCCAACTGATCGTGTTAAAGCTAGATGCACGAAAATGGATGGACACCAAACCCACTCTGTGAAGGTATTTTCATGGGGGATTTTTATTGACATGTGGTTTCTTGCTTTTTCTAAATTGTTGTACAGGTCTGTCAACGTTCTCATAAACATTGACCTCTATCATCGACCCTTCTACACAGGGCCAGACATATTGTAGAGAGACAGCACCACCTATTGAACGTAATGTGACAGGAAAACGACGAAAGTGGCACGCTTTAGCACCGGGTAAAGAGTGATTATATAGTCCAGAATAGGGATGTAACGGTCACCGGTGAAACTGCAAACCCCCATGAAATGGAGTCAATAACAATTACCGTTTTCATTTCAAATAAAATTATTATATCGGTGGATAACCGTGCCCGCGGTGAGGAAACCTTGTGCTTAAATCCTTCCCAGCGCTGCTTCCGAATTTCCTGAAGTTGCCGGGCAGGCGCACTGTGTAGCCTACAGCATAATGTTTTTAATTTTCTTGAAGTTGGAATCATGGCGGAAGGAGGAGTGGTCAAGACATCCATCAGCCTTCTAATAGGGATGTAGATTTTTGGCAAAAATACTATTCAATATTCGCTGAGAAGTATTCGAATAATATCAGAAAATCAGTCAACCAAAAAACCCCCCATGCACGCATGCACCTCGGATACACGCACTGACAATGACACAGGGAGAGGCTTTTATGATTTGTATGAAATCCATCTGTTTATTTCTCCCACTGCGCCATCAACATTCAACATCAAAATTATTTCAACGTGGGCTTAGGCAGATCGATTCATTTATTTTAATGAACACAGCCTGCATGACGGTGAACTAGACATGACATTTGCAGTGTTGATCAGCAGAGAAATAGTCCGCCAAAGGCAACCGAGGACGCTGGGGTTGATAAGTTACCGGACTACTTGCGGATTGATACGATAGACAAAAATAAATAAAATCCATGACAGTGGTCATTATATGCTTAGCAACGGTGAATTCTCAAAAAATGATTCACCACCGGAAGTTGTGAAGGCCCATGCAAGTCAACAGCATTGAGAAGAGCTGTGTAATAAAATACGATTCTTAGGGTAGCGTTAGCTGCTGGACCCAAGAGCAGAACACAGAGACAGAACAGTAGTTGGAGTGACGGTGAACAGGTTTATTTAGTTCAGCTAGGAGTGAAGCAGGAGGTTGGTTGGAGTGGGGCGTATCAGGCTGGAGGGAGTGAAGACTGCAGGCTGGAGGTGACGATCCAAAAACACGGTAACACAAAGTACGATCTGGCGATGACTGCAGGGAAACCAGGTGTATTTGGAGGGGAGTTGATTAGTTGATGCAGGCCAGGTGTGAGCAGTTGAGTGGCATGCAAGGCAGAGACGGACAGGGGGCGTGGCCAACACAGGGGAAGAATACACAGCACCACAACAGTGGCCATGACAACGATAGTCACATTCGTTTTTCAATATTCTACGTGACTCCGACTATTCGACGATCGTTGCCCATCCCTACCTTCTAAGAGGACTAATGCTGTAATCCAGAATTTGCGGAGGCACGTCCCCTTTTGGTCATAAATTTCCCGTTTCTCATTGGCTAATCCTTGTTATTGTTAGCTACATTAGCAAACCAGGGGCCTGTACCACGTAGCTCGCTTAACATAGCGGAAATCCTAGCGGAAAACCTGGCTCGACAGAGCCGCAACTCGCAATTAGAGTTAAACGGTACCACGACGCTCACTTTAGATTCAATTAGTCGAACCAGGTTTTCCGCTTTAGGTTCAGTGCGCGTTCACTTGAAAGGGGCGTTTTTTGCGTCATTGAATAGCTGCTTCCTCCTTGGAGCGAGCCATCAAAAGCAGATCCCCCAAGTAGAACAGTACTCTTATTCCTGTTACGTGCATCGGCCGGAGAGCCGTCTCCACGCATTTGGAAAACGTTCGTGGGGCTAGAGAATAGCCGAGCGGGAGACGGTTGTACTGGTAGTGTGACCCTTGGAATGAGAAATGCAGGAATTTCCTGTGCTTGGGGGTCACTGTGACGTGGAAGTAGGCGTCCTTCAAATCTATTGAGGTGAACCAGTCGTCTGGTTTTACACACTGTAACACTCGTCTGATTGTTAACATGTGAAGCGGCCTCTCCGCAATGCATTTGTTGAATAGGGCTAGATCGAAATCACTTTTTTCGCTAGAAGCTGCTGGAGCTCCACCAAAAGTGACAGCTGTTCACCCTTGGATGACAGCGCTGTTTCCCCAATCCCGTTGAATCGTGGCGGAACAGAGGTAGTTGAAGGGTGTGACCCTTGCTGGGGCCTGTCCATCCATTTAGCCAGGGTGCATGCGTTCAGCCATTCTGAGTAATGCTCTGAAAGCGGCTGTGCAGCCTCTTGTTTTGATGCGGCTGTCATGGAAACGAGCCACGCTTGAGCCCCTGCCGCCGCTGCGAGGGGAGGAGTCCTCCTCGCAGCCCATGGGGGGCTCACCCCGAAAGGGCTGGGTGTGTGTGTCATTAGCAGAGGCATGCCCTGCCTGCTCAGCTTGTGACAAGAGTGTAGCTTCCTCTCTCCTGAGCGTTGGGATGCGAGGAGGAATAACACTGTGACTGGGCAGCAGACTGCTGACACTGTGAACGAGCTGCGTGTCATTCGTCGAAAGAGAGCTCGTTTTAGCAGCTGTCTTGCCATATGTCATGCCAGGCATGATGTGGTGAGGGGAAAGTAATGTAGGGCTGGCTCGATCAATAATACAAGGTTTATTGACGGCCTGCCTATATGTTGTGGGAGATGCGTGTGAAACTGTTATGGCCGGGCCGATAGGCTCCGGCGTTAACTGTGTGGGGAGAAAACAGCCGTCTTTAGTAAAGAGGTGTTTCTTGCTGTCACACGCTTCTCCCTCGCCCCGTAATAGCCGGCGCTGGTGGGGCGGGACATCGCCTCATGAGCCCGCTTGCCGTGGCCTGCGATGGAGGCGGGCGGGGCTGGTTAGCCGGGCAAGGTTGCCTTTTAAAAAGCAATGAAGGGCTCGCTCGATCAATAATACAGGGTTTATTCAGGGCCTGCCTACATGTAGCGGGAGATGCGTGTGAAACAGTTATGGCCGTGCCGATAGGCTCCGGCGTTAACTGGTGTGTGAGGAGAAAACAGCCGTCTTTAGTAAACAGGTGTTTCTCGCTGTCACACGCTTCTCCCTCGCCCCGTAATTGCCTTCGCCGGCGCTTGTGGGGCGGGACATAGCCCCATGAGCCCGCTGGCCGCTCGCCGCAGCCTGCGATGGAGGCGGGAGGGGCTGGTAAGCCTGGGGGCCAGGAGGATGAGCTGCCGGCGGCGCCGTGACACCGGCGGTTTTCGCCACGACTGCCTGTTCGGCCAGACGATGAGGGTCAGCCGCCATGACGGAGATGTTATGTGCCAGCAGGGTGATGTCATTCATAACAGCCTCTTGCTGCATCATACACTCATGCTCTGTCTGTAAGCTTGGCCGTGGGGCAGCGGTCGCTGAGCCCCGACTTCACTCCAAAGACAGCACACACAGCGGGATCCAGCGGCGGTAAAGCCCTGTAACCCCGGTCTGTCAGACCCTCCGTCTTCGTGACCTGGTTAAATGTTTTCACCGGGGCCCCGAGCTTCCCGGGCTCCGCCGCAGCCCCATTGAGGTACGGTCTGATGGCAGGAAACATTGGCCAGATCGGGTCGAGACGGGAGGGGCGTGTCGCGGCCTCAAGCCCCAGATGCCATGCAGCTGGTCCGGGCGTTGGGGGGCCTGAGGCATGGGCACCGCAAGACCAAGGTTTGCGGCTGCCCTGGCGATAATGCCCGGTAGCTCTGCCAACAAAGCTCCAACCACTGGAAGTGAGGTGGCGGCAGAGACGGGCAATGGTGCTGCCCCGGGCCTCTCCATTCGGAGAGGGGAAGCCGGGGGAGACGCCCCCTCCTCATCGTGGTCGGAGTCGTCCGACTCCGAGCTCACAAGGAGAGAGAGGGCATCATCGAGTGGGACAGTTAAGTCGTCAGCCCATTCAGCAATGGCGGCGGCAGTGTCGGCTCTGCGCTGTCTGTCGTCTGACGGCAGCACCGCACAATGCCGACACAGACAGAGCGGCGAGAGCGCCAAGACGGTATGTTCATGCCCAAGGCAGCCCTCGCACACCTCATGGCCGTCATACGGCAAGATGTAACCCGTGTTACATGTCTTGCAGATGCGGGTCGTCTTCGAGTCCATAATATCAATTTATATACTTCAGTATGCTACAAGATCGTCCTGAAGAAAATGGGAGCAGAACGTCCGCCGGCGCACGGTTATGTGTGTGGACTGCGGACGTGATTGAGGCCCATGCTGTTGGTGGACGGGGATTACAAATTTTTCAGTGCTACGGCTCACGCCTAGGGAAAACCCGATAGCGATAGCCTTAAAAGGCGAAGCCTATACGACATAGAATCGATTTTGGTGCAAGTTCACTCCTCAAACAAAAATGTGTGGCTAATTTGAAGAGCGTTTGTCTCTGTGTTGAGGTCATGTTTTTCGGAGCTCTAAGTGGTTGACAACACACACAGACACACGGATCCGGCCCGCGAGGGAATATTTACTGTCCCTTTAAGTTGAAAGGTAAAAAAAAAGGTTGAGGGATATTTTAAAACAGTCTATGCTTGAGGGATTGCCCTTCTATGGGCAAAAACTGATAGTTTAGTAGGGGTCCGAGCAGCAAAGCTGCTCTATCCCCTATTGTTTCTTTAACGTTTTTTTTTTTCCTCAAATTCTGTAAAAGTCGTTCTGCAGCCTATACCGTAAGACGAAAACTCTCGAAATGTTCAGGTATGGTTACCAATAACTCCCACTACCCATAAATGATCCCCATACCCTTTTTTTTTTTTTAATTATCATTATTATTTTTATTATTTTTATCTAATTGTACAGCACTTTGGTCAGTGTATGCTGTGTGTAAATGTGCTCTATAAATAAAACTTATTTACTTACTTACTTACTATAAATCCAAATGTGTGGTCTTGACTACAAAGGTTAATTTTCCCAGAATTTCAAAGAGATTTCAGGTATATGCTTTTAAGAAAGCCCTTAATTTATTTGAGAAATGGGTGCTTGGAGTTTTCTGGATGTTGTATGCTTACCAATAGACATTTCGACCATCTTGGGGAGAAGCGCCACAACATCATGGCCACCAACAAAACTCCGGCTGTAATTTATCTATTTTCGGCAGCGATCCCACAATAGTCCGAATAGCTTCTCTCGTATCCTTCTCCATTTTCTGCCTCCGAGTACAACTGAAACTGACGTGCGACCTAGACGTCATCGTTCTCAGCCAATCCCTCTGTTCGCTGATTGGACCGCCAGAAATCTGGTTTCCATTGAACACATTCATATTAAGCAGACCCAGACCTAGTACTGAAGTGAAATGAAAATTGAGCGGAAATAGGTAGGTGGGCGGTGCCAGGCTAAGTCATATAGGCCTACTCATCTTTTATCAACAATACATTTCTTAGCATTATTTTACATCTTTATATATATATATATATATATATATATACACACACACAAATACAAATAATCACTTTTGGCCAAAACTGTTCAAGTCATATACTCATCTTTTCTCAATAATTATCAATTTCTTAGCAATATTTTACATCTTTATGTGTATATATACACACAAATACAAATAATCACTCTTGGCCAAAACTGTTGGCCATTTCTCCACGAGGGAGAAATATATCTATCCATCTAGGGGCTCAAGCAAGATGCAACATCTAGTGGCTTAAGCTGTAGCAATAATAATATTCTGTTTATAGCTAATGGAGCTGAGCTGGAGAAGGTGGAGCCTACTGTCGTGTCTGGGACCAGTGCAACAACCACCACAGGTGAGGAGCACTGCAGCTGTGATCCACAAAAGGGACGTTTTATTATGTGCATATTTGTTATTTAGCTTGATGTTTACTTCCCAGTTAACATCAAGGGACTTCCCAGTTAACTGGGAAGTACAGTTATATATATATATTATAGACATTTTCCCATAAGGAACCTCGAGAACGCTTTATATTAAGGCCCTTCTAATAAGCCTCCAAATGACCCTTCTTTGAAGTGACCTCTCCCTAGCAGATTAATAAATGATTCTGCACAATACTCGTGTAACAATATCTCAACAACATCTGCTCAGCTGGCTACATGCACGATAAATAGATGGATACCAAACTCAGTCTGTGAAGGTATTTTCACGGGCGACTTTTATGCATTCAGTAACTTATTTACTTGCATTTTTTAAATTGTTGTACGGTTTTCTATTGCGTTGTAATTATCTGTCAATCTGCTCACAAACATTTTGTAGATATATGTATAGACACATTTCCAAAGTCATTGCTAGTAGGGCCCAACCGATATTGATTTTTGAGTGCCGATGCCAATTATTTTCAGAGAAAAATTACGATTACGATTTAATCGGCCGATAAAAAAAAAAAAAAAAAAAGCATATAAAACGTAGTTTTTGATACCTTAAATATACTTAAACACTTTTGACGAATATGTGAATTGAATGCAGAACCTTTGAGTGTTTTAGAATACATTTACAGTCAAAAATCAGTGTAATTTAAAATGTAAAATAAATAACTAACTCCCAATGTGCTGCGCTCGTGAGCAGTGACTAACACGTGCGTGCTGAGCAGTATGGTCTCACCGTTAGAGTCTACAGTATAACAAATTAACATGGCCTGGGACCTAAAGAAAAACAGGCACAACATGCTCAAACAACGCGTCTTGTGTACATTGGTGAGGTGAGCGCGCAGCTGCCTGAGCGAGCGTGCTTTCATGTTGTACGGTAAAATTCAATCTCCTCTTTTTTACTCCAGCTAAAGTTGTTAGTTAGCTAGGAGAGTAGGAGCGCAATCTGCAGGATACTAAGCGCAATAACATTTCTAAAAAATAAATAAATCGGTTGTAATCTGCGTCTTTTTGGCAGATGTCGATTATTTTCAAAAAGGCTATAATCGGCCGATTAAATCGGCAGGCCGATGAATCGGTCGGGCCCTAATTGCTAGTCATATACTCATCTTTTATCAATAATAAATGTCTTAGCATTATTTTACATCTTTTTATATATATATATATATATATATATATATATATATATATATATATATATATATATATATATATGCACACACGCAAATATAAATAATCACTTTTGGCCAAAACTGTTCAACAAGTCATATACTCATCTTTTCTCAATAATTATCAATTTCTTAGCAATATTTTACATCTTTATTTATGTATATATGTATGTATGTATGTATGTATGTATATATATATATAACTGGGAAGTACAGTTAAACGTGCATTATATACGTTTTCCAATAAGGAACCTCGGTAATGCTTTATATTAAGGCCCTTGTATTAAGCCTTTGTTAATATGTAATAAGACCTTATTATATGCTTATTAACATTACTTTGTTTTAATAAGACTATCAAGTGTTATTAATAAAATAAATAAGCATGTTTATTGTGAGATTATAAGACTTTCATAAGCACTTATAAGAAACTTTTTAACTATTTATTGATTGCTTAAAGGTTGGGTATGGAATTCTCTTTTTTGGCCATTTATGCAAAATGACTTGAAATTCTTATCATAACCCACTTACAGCCACTGAGTTAGAAGTACTGACATGGAAATTAAACAAGTCAATCATCTGTGGAATGGGCAGGGCTTGAAAAACTCCAGCCAATGATTTCCAGAACCACTGAGTGGCATTGGACAGTAAGTACGTCAATCAAACGGTCGTACTGCACTCCCCCTCTTCCCGCGCGTGACTCCTTCGTGCACGTACTCAAAGCTCGTGACCCAGAGCAAGCTTCTGTTTGTTGTTATCCTGCGGGAGCTACTGGAGCTAGCTAACTAGCTAATCCGCATTTGGACCTAGCACTAGAAGACAACCCTAAACTCCAATTTAGCTAGCCTGGCTCACTCTCGCGCATCTGTGTTCGCGCTTATGCATGATTGCGCGTCCATGTACTTGGAATGGGTGGATTCCGAGTCAGCGTTGAAGGAGAAGACCATTTGAGTTGTGTATTTTCAAAATCTGCTGGCGTTTCGCAAATCCCATACCCAACCGTTAATAACAATAATGGTCTTATGAGATTCTTATAGTTGTTAATAAACACATTACAAACCAATTTATTGAGTCTTAATAACTTACTATGCTTATTAAGGTTAATAAATCCTTTATTAAACTGCTAATTATGCATTTTGCAGGTCCGGGATCTAAAGCGGGAACAATGCTTATTGAGGTTAATAAGTCCTTTAATATACACATAACAGTTAATGAGTACTATAGGCTATCAGGGTTGATAAAAGGTGAAATAAAAAACTAATGTATAAATAATATTATATTATTTATATATTATAATAATAAATCTACTATAATACAATGTTATGGCGGTGAAGCACAAAAACACACTTTAAAACTGCTCTTTTGAAAATTTTAACAAAATTAAATTAAAAAAAACAAGAAAAAAAACGTGATTTATTACCGTTACTGACTGGAAATCAGTACGATTCATTCATTTTTGTTTTTATTTTACAATTCAATAGTTAAATAAAGAAGTTTATAATATAAAACAATCTTAACACATCGGCCTGGCCTAAAGGAAAGAGAAGTTTTTACTTCTTTCTTGGGGAGAAGCGCCACAACATCATGGCCACCAACAAAACTCTGCAAAGCTTGTTCTTGCTCCGGCTTTAATTGATCTATTTTCGGCAGCGATCCCACAACAGACCGAATAGCTTCTCTCGTATCCTTCTCCATTTTCTGCCTCCGAGTACAACTGAAACTGGCGTGCGACCTAGACGTCATCGTTCTCAGCCAATCCCTCTGTTCACTGATTGGACCGCCAGAAATCTGGTTTCCATTGAACGCATTCATATTAAGCAGACCCAGACCTAGTACTGAAGTGAAATGAAAATTGAGCGGAAGTAGGTAGGTGGGCGGTGCCAGGCTAAGTCATATAGGCCTACTCATCTTTTATCAACAATACATTTCTTAGCATTATTTGGTAACCCTTCCTTTTACAGTCCCCTAATTACTAGGTATTTACCCGGTACATGCATGGTAAATCATAGTGTATTACTGGGTAATTACCACTGGTAATAAGAAGGTAAATACAGAGGAATTATCCGGTAAATTATAGTGTATTGCTGTGTAAGTACCACTGGTAATAAGAAGGTAAATACAGAGGAATTACAGCTGAAGTACTAAGTAAAACCTCCACTATTACCCATCAACTCAACTAAGTAGCGTGTAGTTGTAACTGTTTTAGGTTGGTAATAACTCAGATATTGTGTACTTCCTAGGAAATTAGGAAACCAATTCTTATAAACACCTATTATCCAAGGTTTATGTTGTTAACAGCCCAAGTTTAATGATGTACTATCTAGAAATTAGCATAGTGCTTTCCAATAAAATACTTTTTCTTCGTTATTATTCATAGCTGCACCCATTTAGAAAGGGTTTATTCGATTTACCACTATGGAATTACTTACCTGGTAACAACCTCTGCAGGAACAGTTTTCCTCTAGTGTTATGGTACATCTTCTTAAATACTGGGTACAAAGCCGTTTGTTTCCATGGTATTACCATATAATTTATAATAGATACATTCCATTATCCATGCAGTCAAGACAAACTTGTACCATGTACGTTCTGCGACATTACCAAGTAAAACACACCAATTTACCCAGTAATTAAGCTGAAACTGTACTGTAAAAGGAAGCCTCGTTTGTTTCCATGGTATTACCAGGTTCTTACCATATAATTTGTAATACATTATTCCCTCTTCCATGCAGTCAAGACAAACTTGTACCATGTACGTTCTGCGACGTTACCAAGTAAAACACGACAATTTACCCAGTAATTAAGCTGAAACTGTACTGTAAAAGGAAGCCTCGTTTGTTTCCATGGTACTACCAGGTTCTTACCATATCATTTGTAATACATTATTCCCTTTTCCATGCAGTCAACACAAACTTGTACCATGTACGTTCTGCGACGTTACCAAGTAAAACACGACAATTTACCCAGTAATTAAGCTGAAACTGTACTGTAAAAGGAAGCCTCGTTTGTTTCCATGGTATTACCAGGTTCTTACCATATAATTTGTAATACATTATTCCCTTTTCCATGCAGTCAACACAAACTTGTACCATGTACGTTCTGCAACGTTACCAAGTAAAACACGACAATTTACCCAGTAATTAAGCTGAAACTGTACTTTAAAAGGAAGCCTCGTTTGTTTCCATGGTATTACCAGGTTCTTACCATATAATTTGTAATACATTATTCCCTTTTCCATGCAGTCAACACAAACTTGTACCATGTACGTTCTGCGACGTTACCAAGTAAAACACGACAATTTATCCAGTAATTAAGCTGAAACTGTACTGTAAAAGGAAGCCTAGTTTATTTCCATGGTATTACCAGGTTCTTACCATATAATTTGTAATACATTATTCCCTTTTCCATGCAGTCAACACAAACTTGTACCATGTACGTTCTGCGACGTTACCAGTAAAACACGACAATTTACCCAGTAAGTAAGCTGAAACTGTACTGTAAAAGGAAGCCTAGTTTGTTTCCATGGTATTACCAGGCTCTTACTTACCATATAAGTTGTAACTGGTTATTCCCTTTTCCATGCAATCAACACAAACCATATATGTTCTGCAACATCGTTCACCAGTAGTTAAGCACTTTAATTGTTGTTTTAAAACCCCAAACCACTGTTGATGAAAGGCATATTAAAATTATACAAAATCAAAGGCTTATCTTTCAAACAATGCATATCTCACAAACAGGCACTGAAAACTGAAGAAATCTGACAAAAAAAAGAGCCGTCCACATCAACTCAATTTAAATGTTACTGATGGTGTTTTCATAAAACACATGACATTGTTATGGAAAGTGACCACAAGGAAGACTGCTTCAACCTCTTCCATTTGAACAAGCGGTGAATGCCATGCAGCAATCTGCCTATGGGAGCATCTTTGTGGTCATTCGCAAACCAATGAGTCCACTCGATGAATGAGAGATGACTCTTTAGTGTCTTCTCTGTGAGGTATCCCTGCAGTCTCCACATCTGGGATTTGAAGGCTGACCAAGACCTGACCAGGTACCTCCAAATCTCCCCTTCCATACTGTAATAAAGAATCAGAGGACAAGAAAATAAACATTAGGACTGTCAATTAATTAACATTTCTAGAACATGTAGAACTCAAAGATTATTTTGTTTATTAGTTTAAAAAAGGATGCTGGTCCTCTGGCCATTGTGTTTGGTCATATTGAAAAGAGAAAAAGGCATAGCCATAAATACAGTTAATAGGACGGGAGGGGACAGGCTGTTAGCTCCGGTTAGCACTTTAGCATCGAGCTAGCGGAGCTTCTGTCATTCAAATAACTCGGGACATGTTGTTTAAAACCTATAACACCCAATTCATTAAAATATCCGGATTTAATCGGGCTCTCTCCCATAAGTACAGTTAATAGGACGGGAAGAGACAGGCTCTGTTAGCCCCGGTTAGCGCGATGCTAAAGAGCAGCTCTAACGGAGCATGCCACCTCAACAGGTGCAAGTTAGCCTCCGGTTTGATATTCGCCGGATATTCGGTTTACCACCCAATCGGATTCATCAACATAAGTGCAAAACATTACGGGGCTTAGTATGTTGAGGACGGTTTAGGACGGCGTATCGCGAAAATCACAAACACATGTTGTCGCCATCGATGTCTGTGCAACAACGTCATTTACGTTCTGGCTGCTACCTGTTTTAGGGACCGTCAACAAGTTACACTCACCGACTGGTGGCAGAGACGTTACCATGGAATTGTTTCTGGAAATAAATCATATAAAATAACATAAAAATCACTAAAAAATACATTTTGTCACCTGATTGTAGTAGTAGTTGCCAATGGTGGGCTGCTACTTACTGCAGGTAACTTTGCTAATATATTGCATTATTGTTAAACGGGATGCAATTAATAATTTCAAATATAGTTTAGTCGATTTTTGTCGAATATTAAACTATTAACTGCATTATGATTAACTATATTGCAATATATTTGTGTGATCAATTTCCTCAAACAATTCCATGGTAACGTCTCTGCCACCAGTCGGTGAGTGTAACTTGCTGACGATCCCTAAAACAGGTAGCAGCCAGAACGTAAATGACGTTGTTGCACAGACATCGATGGTGCCAACATGTGTTTGTGATTTTTCGCGATACGGTGTCCTAAACCGTCCTCAACATACTAAGCCCGTAATGTATTGCACTTATGTTGATGAATCCGATTGGGTGGTAAACCGAATATCCGGCGAATATCAAACCGGAGGCTAACTTGCACCTGTTGAGGTGGCATGCTCCGGTAGAGCTGCTCTTTAGCATCGCGCTAACCGGGGCTAACAGAGCCGGTCTCTTCCCGTCCTATTAACTGTACTTATGGGAGAGACCCCGATTAAATCCGGATATTTTAATAAATTGGGTGTTATAGGTTTTAAACAACATGTCCGAGTTATTTGAATGACAGAAGCTCCGCTAGCTCGATGCTAAAGTGCTAACCGGAGCTAACAGCCTGTCCCCTCCCGTCCTATTAACTGTATTTATGGCTATGCCTTTTTCTCTTTTCAATATGACCAAACACTGGCCAGAGGATCAGCATCCTTTTTTAACTAATAAACAAAATAATCTTTGAGTTCTAGAAATGTTAATTAATTGACAGTCCTAATGTTTATTTTCTTGTCTTCTGATTCTTTATTACAGTATGGAAGGGGAGATTTGGAGGTACCATGGGCAGATTGCTGCCTATGGGAGCAAAGATGCTCCCATAGGCAGATTGCTGCATGGCATTCACCGCTTATTCAAATGGAAGAGGTTGAAGCAGTCTTCCTTGTGGTCACTTGCCATAACAATGTCATGTGTTTTATGAAAACACCATCAGTAACATTTAAATTGAGTTGATGTGGATGGCTCTTTTTTTTGTCCAATTTCTTCAGTGTTCAGTGCCTGTTTGTGAGATATGCATTGTTTGAAAGATAAGCCTTTGATTTTGTTTAATTTTAATATGCCTTTCATCAACAGTGGTTTGGGGTTTTATAACAACAATTAAAGTGCTTAACTACTGGTGAACGATGTTGCAGAACATATATGGTTTGTGTTGATTGCATGGAAAAGGGAATAACCAGTTACAACTTATATGGTAAGAGCCTGGTAATACCATGGAAACAAACTAGGCTTCCTTTTACAGTACAGTTTCAGCTTACTTGCTGGTTAAATTGTTGTGTTTTACTTGGTAACGTCGCAGAACGTACATGGTACAAGTTTGTGTTGACTGCATGGAAAAGGGAATAATGTATTACAAATTATATGGTAAGAACCAGGTAATACCATGGAAATAAACGAGGCTTCCTTTTACAGTACAGTTTCAGCTTAATTACTGGGTAAATTGTCGTGTTTTACTTGGTAACGTCGCAGAACGTACATGGTAAAAGTTTGTGTTGACTGCATGGAAAAGGGAATAATGTATTACAAATTATATGGTAAGAACCTGGTAATACCATGGAAACAAACAAGGCTTCCTTTTACAGTACAGTTTCAGCTTAATTACTGGGTAAATTGTCGTGTTTTACTTGGTAACATCGCAGAACGTACATGGTACAAGTTTGTGTTGACTGCATGGAAAAGGGAATAATGTATTACAAATTATATGGTAAGAACCTGGTAATACCATGGAAACAAACGAGGCTTCCTTTTACAGTACAGTTTCAGCTTACTTACTGGGTAAATTGTCGTGCTTTACTTGGTAACGTCGCTGAACGTACTTGGTACAAGTTTGTGTTGACTGCATGGACAATGAAATGTATTATAAATTATATGGTAAGAACCTGGTAATACCATGGAAACAAACGAGGCTTCCTTTTACAGTACAGTTTCAGCTTAATTACTGGGTAAATTGTCGTGTTTTACTTGGTAACGTCGCAGAACGTACATGGTACATGTTTGTGTTGACTGCATGGATAATGGAATCTATTATAAATTATATGGTAAGAACCTGGTAATACCATGGAAACAAACGGCTTCGTACCCAGTATTTAAGAAGATGTACCATGACACTAGAGGAAAACTGTTCCTGCAGAGGTTGTTACCAGGTAAGTAATTCCATAGTGGTAAATCGAATAAACCCTTTCTAAATGGGTGTAGCTATGAATAATAACTAAGAAAAATTATTTTATTGGAAAGCACTATGCTAATTTCTAGATAGTACATCATTAAATTTGGGCTGTTACCAACATAAACCTTGGATAATAGGTGTTTATAAGAATTGGTTGCCTAATTTCCTAGGAAGTACACAATATCGGAGTTATTACCAACCTAAAACAGTTACAACTATACGCTACTTAGTTGAGTTGATGGGTAATAGTGGAGGTTTTACTTAGTACTTCGGCATTAATTCCTCTGTATTTACCTTCTTATTACCAGTGGTAATTACACAGTAATACACTATGATTTACCATGTATTTACCGGGTAACTACCTCTGTATTTACCTTCTTATTACCAGTGGCAATTACCCAGTAATACACTATGATTTACCATGTATGTACCGGGTAAATACCTAGTAATTAGGGGACTGTAAAAGGAAGGGTTACCCATTAGGGTACATCTTTATATATATATACATATATATATATACATACACACACACAAATACAAATAATCACTTTTGGCCAAAACTGTTCAAGTCATATACTCATATTTTCTCATTAATTATCAATTTCTTAGCAATATTTTACATCTTTATGTGTATATATACACACAAATACAAATAATCACTCTTGGCCAAAACTATTGGCCATTTCTCCACGAGGGAGATATTTTTCTGTAGCTGTAGCAATAATATTATTCTGTTTATAGCTAATGGAGCTGAGCTGGAGAAGGTGGAGCCTACTGTCGTGTCTGGGTCCAGTGCAACAACCACCGCAGGTGAGGAGCACTGCAGCTGTGACCCACAATAGGGACGTTTTATTATGTGCATATTTGTTATTTAGCTTGATGTTAACTGGGAAGTACAGTTATATATATATATTATAGACGTTTTCCCATAAGCAACCTCGAGAACGCTTTATATTAAGGCCCTTCTAATAAGCCTCCAAATGACCCTTCTTTGAAGTGACCTCTCCCTAGCAGATTAATAAATGATTCTGCACAATACTCGTGTAAAAATATCTCAACAACATCTGCTCAGCTGGCTACATGCCCGATAAATAGATGGACACCAAACTCAGTCTGTGAAGGTATTTTCACGGGCGACTTTTATGCATTCAGTAACTTATTTACTAGCATTTTTTAAATTGTTGTACGGTTTTCTATTGTGTTGTAATTATCTGTCAATCTGCTCACAAATATTTTGTAGATATATGCAGAGACACATTTCCAAAGTCATTGTTAGTCATATACCCATCTTTTATCAATAATAAATGTCTTAGCATTATTTTACGTCTTTTTATATATATATATATATATATATATATATATATACACACACACACAAATATAAATAATCACTTTTGGCCAAAACTGTTCAACAAGTCATATGCTCATCTTTTCTCAATAATTATCAATTACTTAGCAATATTTTACGTCTTTATTTATGTATATATGTATGTATATATATAACTGGGAAGTACAGTTAACCGTGCATTATATACGTTTTCCAATAAGGAACCTCGGTAATGCTTTATATTAAGGCCCTTGTAATAAGCCTTTGTTAATATGTAATAAGACCTTATTATATGCTTATTAACATTAATTTGTTTTAATAAGACTATCAAGTGTTATTAATAAAATAAATAAGCATGTTTATTGTGAGATTATAAGACTTTCATAAGCACTTATAAGAAACTTTTGAGTTAGAAGTACTGACATGGAAATTAAACAAGTCAATCATCTGTGGAATGGGCAGGGCTTGAAAAACTCCAGCCAATGATTTCCATAACCACTGAGTGGCATTGGACAGTAAGTACGTCAATCAAACGGTCGTACTGCACTCCCCCTCCCCCGCTTCCCGCGCGTGACTCCTTCGTGCACGTACTCAAAGCTCGTGACCCAGAGCAAGCTTCTGTTTGTTGTTATCCTGCGGGAGCTACTGGAGCTAGTTAACTAGCTAATCCGCATTTGGACCTAGCACTAGAAGACAACCCTAAACTCCAATTTAGCTAGCCTGGCTCACTCTCGCGCATCTGTGTTCGCGCTTATGCATGATTGCGCGTCCATGTACTTGGAATGGGTGGATTCAGAGTCAGCGTTGAAGGACAGGACCATTTGAGTTGTGTATTTTCAAAATCTGCTGGCGTTTCGCAAATCCCATACCCAACCTTTAATACCAATAATGGTCTTATAAGATTCTTATAGTTGTTAATAAACACATTACAAACCAATTTATTGAGTCTTAATAACTACTATGCTTATTAAGGTTAATAAATCCTTTATTAAACTGCTAATTATGCATTTTGCAGGGCCGGGATCTAAAGCGGGAACAATGCTTATTAAGGTTAATAAGTCCTTTAATATACCATCTTTTTCAACAGTTAATGAGTACTATAGGTTATCAGGGTTGATAAAAGGTGAAATAAAAAACGAATGTATAAATAATATAATATTATTTATATATTATAATAATAAATGTACTGTAATACAATGTTATGGCGGTGAAGCACAAAAACACACTTCAAAACTGCTCTTTTGAAACTTTTAACAAAATTAAATAAAAAAAAACAAGAAAAAAAACGTGATTTATTACCGCTACTGACTGGAAATCAGTTTTTTTTATTTTACAATTTAATAGTTAAATAAAGAAGTTTATAATATAAAACAATCTTAACACATCGGCCTGGCCTAAAGGAAAGAGAAGTTTTTACGTTGACTGCTTCCAATGTTGTGTTGGTCATACTAAAAAATTATTTATTTATTTTTTAGTGAATAAAACACAACATAGGGAACTTAATAAATTATAAAAATCTCACATTAAATCGCAATATTGGTCAAAATAATTGCAATTCGATTATTTCCCCAAATCGTTCAGCCCTAGTTAGCAGACAGGTTACAATAATCTTTAAGCCTTTTAGACATGGATTCATGACACAACTGTTAGAATTAGCTACGTTTGGTTACCTAGTTTCATATGATAGCATACGCTAAAAAAGTTTGCTAGGAAGCAGCTAGCTAGCTAGAATCAGCTACCGTTCCTGTAGCATTACATTCTTAAACTTACCAGAGAGTCATCTTCCAGTTCGGACCTCTTCCTCTTTTCCATGTTTTCTGTGCTTGTTCCTGTCTTTTGTCAGTCAGTTATTGGTTTACGCCTCGTGCCCACAACCTCCGTCTGTTGACTGATCCCCATTGACTTTGAATGTTGACGGACGCGCAGTGCATTGTGGATCCGTGCGCTGAAGGCTACGTCAAAAAGTTGAAAAACGTTCAACTTTTCCTTCATCCACTTGCATTAACAGAACTTCCGTTTCAAAATGACCTTCAAAATGAAAGTCTTTAAAGGATATATTATATGAGGCACAAAACAGATCACACTCGCTCAACATGTGCAGACTTAACCTTAAAGAGCAATTCTGTTATTTTGAACATTGAGCCCCCTCTCTGATTTGTCTAGGATGAAATAGAACGTTTGCTGCAGTCCACTGGGTAGGCTGGTAGACTGACCTATCCAGCTCAAATCTAGGTGGACACGCCCACCAGTGATGTCATAAGGGGCAGATTTCCTAAACGGCTTGTAACGGCTGATCACACATCACCTGGTGGCATGTCATGGGACCTTTAAGGACAGGGTTGTGAATGTACATAGACAGCCATTGTGAAGCAGGCAGGGGCGATTCAAAATTAGCCAAATACCAGAGACAGGAGCAATATTAAAAATGTTGGTGTTTACCACTCTATTTCATCCTCGACAAACCAGAAAGGGGACTAAATGTTCAAAATACCGGAATTGTCCTTAAATAAGCATTGTTCCCGCTTTAGATCCCCTGCAAAATGCATAATAAGCCGTTTAATAAAGGATTTATTAACCATAAAAAATGCTCAGTAAAGTTTTAACAGTGACATAATATGTAAGTTAGTAAGAATCAATAAATGGGTTTGTAATGCTTTGATTAACAAATAAAAGAAACTCATAAGACTTAATTAATATTAAGTATTAATATATTAATATTATTAACCTGTTAAGCCCTAGGCCTATTTCACAGGCCTCCTGCCCGAAATGACATGCCCATAATGAAGAGAGTATGCCTCCACAACTACAAGGGCTATATGAATAAAGTTGGTTTCAAAAAGAAGGTAACACCTGTGAGGTGGCTGCAGAAGTGTCAGAATCAATATAGATGTTACTGTGTTAGAGTAAATTCAGCTAGAACATAGTAAGAAATGTCAATTTTCAATTTTCGCCTAGAGAAAACACATTATTTAGAGTGAATACCACCTTGAAACTATGGGATAGTAGCCCAGAACCTTTAGGGAAACATGTAACAACATCTGATGAGTACCCTGTTCCAGGATAAATGCTAATAAAGTGATTTTAGAGAGGTTTTAGTACAGGTAGGTCCAGACGGACTAAATGGTGCCATTTGGGCACTTTTGGGCACAATCAGTGCCATTTGACCTTTCTAAGGTACCAGACTGTAAAACTAATTTTATTTCACTGACATATCACTATAGGTATTCATTCCATCCAAATTCAACAGTTTTGACTTGTTTTGAAAATTCACCCAGACCTCTATATATTTTCCCAGTCAAAGAAAACCACACAATCGAAATGAAGTTTGACTCCAACTGGAGCAGATATATTTGAGAACAACATATAATAAAACCAAACTGTAAAAACAAAGGTAAAAACACAGCTAAAAACTACAATCACTAGGGATAAAGATATACATATATATATAAACAGAGGTGGGGGGGCTGACGCTGGAGCAGGAGCAGTCGATGAAGGTGGCTCATAATCAGCATCATCATCACTGTGGAACCCAAGAGGAAGAAAGAAAAGAATGTAACTTCAAACAGACAAGTAACAATATGTTTGGGTAAACAAGACCTGTACTGGGGAAGTCAACTAACAATCCAGTTTGCACCAGTTTGAGTGAGTGCATTTACTAAATTCATTGCAGGATAATAAATCAAATCCAAGTTTATTTATCACTTGCACAGCAAACCATATGCTTGGTTTGATAGGTCCTCTCAACAATGCAAAAGGAATAAAGAGAAGAAAGGATAGAGATAGTATCAAATAAACTATGTACAAAATATTGATAATGATAATTGATGCAAATAATATCATAAATAGCAGGGGCTCCTCCCTCCAGAAAAAGGCTGGGCCCCCTCCAAACCACCCCGCCCCAAACCCTGAGTCATTTTGTGATGGAAAATATGTATGGAAAAAAATATGTTTTCAATAATAATATGTTGAGTAACACGGGAAAAATCAGACGGGTGACCAAGTTATGGAGTTAGCAACTCTCGTGCCCCATGGTCCGCACAACCCTGAGAGTCGCCTTTTATTTAAACACACCACACACACACATTTCACACACAATATGCCGCCGACCCTCCCTCGATGGCGACCACGGCCGAGATTGCCGCAATAACATAATAATATCTATATATCTATATGAAGACATCGGACTGACTTATATGCAGCACTCGAGTTTGAGGGGGGATGGCATCCCCCTTTGGAATTAAAATGATCAAAATCATCCCCCTTCTGAAACAGCCATCCCCCCTTCCCATCCCCTGTTATTGTATCAATTAATGTGGAAATATTACCGCTATTTCATTATAGCGGTTTCCTTTTTCAATTCGGCGCAGCAACGTTACTTTTCCCAGGGACAGATTTGACAGCGATACTGCATTCTCGGGCAGTATGCTATTGCGCAAGCACACAGGCGTACTTGCGCAATAGTGCCTTCACAAGCTCTCATTCCACACCGTACAAGACCGACACTAGTAGCGTGAAGCTGCCTCTGCATCTCAGACATCGCTTCCGCAAGCAACTCTGTCCCCTTTTCTGCCTTTCATTCCAACCCCTGAGCAACGCTAATCTCCGAATGCATTTTTGAAAAAAAGAACAAGCAATGTTTTTAAAATTCTTAAATGTGATGCATGCCTCAGAATCGTGTGATGCGTCCAATCAGCTGCGTTTTTGGGGATAAAATAAGAGCGATGACATGACAGCAGTCATCGCTCTTATTTTATCATTATCATTATATCATATCATCATTATAATATAATAATAATAATAATAATTATCTCACCGTTGGTCTCCCAACATATGCGCTGTCATCAGCACAAATGATCTGTCCCTAAAAGTTAAAATCCACCATCCCCCCTGGCTTTTTTTTACAACTCGACCAATGCTTATATGTAACAAAACTGAACTAGGAAATCATATTTTTCAATTCCGTAAATTATGATGACCATTTCTGCTTGTTTAATTGATAGTGTGGTATTATTTGTTATTGTTTTTTGCGTCTAAATGTATTAGCACCTGCTATATATATGATATAGCTCTATTTAATAATTTGGGTAGTATAAAAGCTAGGAATACATAATGTTAGGGCACACTTGTTGGTTAGTCTTAGTAATCACACTCATTGGGAATTGGTAGAATTGGCATTGATGGACACGCGAGAGGTAATTGGAGTCAGTAACAAAAGGAAGGTACCATGTCGCTGACAACACGATATACACTATATGAACCCCCCCCCCACACACACACACACACACACACACACACACACACACACAACTTTTATTAGCAATATAATAATGACAAGGTTATAAGATGCAAGAAATGCGCTAAACTATTAGGTTGTAACCATTGCGAAAAAGTTCGTAATGGGTTTTGGGATGAGTGTTTCCTTCACTCGTTCAAAAATATTACGTATAAAGTCTTGTACCCTTGCTTTTTATTAACTTTTCCCCAAAAATAATTGCTTACGACTACCTTGACGAATGATTAGCTTTATGTTTATTTTACAGGTCTCATGGCATGCTACTTTATGAATGCTTACATAGAGCTGTTAGTTGGCCCCTAATACAGTACTTGAAGACGTTCAAGAAATTCAGCCTTGGTGCAGAATTACAGCCACTACAAGCCAGTCCCACAATGAGCTTTCCACAAACTTGCCGTTTTTTAGAGGCGGGTCAAGGTGGAGGTTGGGGGTGTGGCCCTAAGCAGCTAGCGGCCACGGTACCATGCAGTCATTTTTACAGTGGATGCATCGCAATGGCGAGGCGCACACAGCTTTTTGCTTTGTTCTGTAAATATTCTAGAAAACTCTGGGTGCTCCGGCGGGAGTCCTTGAGCTCTGTATCTAAATATCATATTATACATTGATATCTATATAATATAATATATATTATCACGGCCAAAAGCTGCGCGCGGCGGTGGTGCCTCACGGTGGTGGGCAGCGGGGCTCCGGCAGGAGACAATCGCGGGCAACAATCACTTTCTCCTCCATGTCGCAGTTCATGTACTTCAGGGAGTTAATTTCCCCCGAAATCCTTCTCATCCATGGCTGAGATAACGCCCACAACGAGTCTTGTTGTGGAAATACCAGAGACGTTAAAGAACCCGATGTTTTAAGCCCAACACACACCAGCGCCGAAGCGGCGCGGCGAAAAGAACGTCCACATTATTTTGGAAGTGCTAGCCCACACCGGCGGCGGCTAGTTCGCTTGGCGGTGCACTGCCCCACTAGGCTTCACACCACTGTTCTAATCCCTAGCGTCGCCGCCCCCTGTTTGGTACATCCCGGTTTGTTGATCTTCTTCTTTCAAAAAATATCACAACGGTGCTGCAGCGCGCCGCTTCCTATTGGTGCTAGGGGCGACAAATGATGCTCGTTAAATGCGCACCAAGCCCAAAGTCCAACACACACCGGCGTGAAGCGGCGCGTCAAAAAGAACGCCTCCATTATTTCGGACGTACTAGCCCACACCGGCGGCGGCTAGACACACGCAAAGGGACGGCAATTGACACTCGTGAAATGCGCACCGAGGCGCTTCGGCGCCGGTGTGTGGCCGGCTTTAAGCGGCATAACACCAACAGCAGAACAGTTATCCAAATAACAAAGAAGTGTACAACACTTGCTTTGCAGTGTGTGTATTCACACACACACACATGTGGCGCTCGCACGGTCGTAGCTCATTGGGCAAAGCAGAGAAAGGGGAGGTAACATGTACCCGTATGACGACATACAGGGAAAAATTCCAAATCGGCGCGTCTGAGATTAGATTTTTCAAAGGCAGAGCAGGATAGCTAGTGCTCGTTTTACACTTACCACCAATTCTAGCTACTGGGGGACCATAGGCAGGCTAGGGAAACTCATATTATTGTTAGAAAACCTCATAAAGTGAAATTGTCATGCCATGGGACCGTTAAGAACTAAATCTGTGGTGATAAGATGGTCATCAAGCAGTGGAAAGCTGTTTCTTATCGCTACTTAACTTTACACTACATATTGTGTCGTGCCCACTGTAGGAAACATCAACTTAACCACTTAGTCTTCGGGCAATTTTTGCCATTTTTTTAGTTTTTGCACTGCACCTACTCTAGAGCACTGCTCCTTCATAGTATGACCTCTAATCACATGCTTGGTCTCTTTGGAAAGCTGAGAACCTTTAGAATTGTATGACATTATCAGAAAAACTGTATCATGTACTGACACAGTGCTGGGAAGGCTACAATATTGTTTTTCCTTCCAGCCGGTTACACACACCTCTAAAACCAAGCTGATTGTAGTACACTGGGTAACACCATATCCATTGGAAACACTACTGAGCCCTAGCCCTAGTTATTGTGATGCTGTGTGTAAAAGCAGATCAACAAAGCATAAAAGATGAAGTCTCCAGCTCCTTTTATGTAATGATATGTCCATTCGTTTTGGTCAGGGTCCTTTTTGAGACTCCAAAAAAGGCCTTTGGCTACCCAAAATGCTTACTGTAAACAAAACTGAACCCAAACATGTAGAAGCATAATCTTGGTATCAAAAAGATTGAAAGGTTACCCACTGGGCTTTCTTGTGAACCATTTAGATGGCATACAAGATGTTCCATATAATGAGACAGGCAACATCACACAAATCAATTTTGCTATTCCGCCTATGCAATTTTGACAAAGAAAAAGCTCAAACAAAGTGTTTTCGCAATTAATTCTACTTAAAAAGTGCAAACTGCAATGGTATGAAACACCAAAACTGAAATAGTCAAAATACTATAAATCATGTACAAATACAAAAAAAAGTTAAATTACAATAACAATGTACAAATAAACAAAAATAACGATTTACATGATTCCCTCCCTCCCTCTGCTTTCTTTTCCGGGCGTTTAGCCATCTTTCAAAATGTTCATTAAACCAAACCCACAAAAATAAATAAAATATATAACCGCAAGCGGTGATTAACGGGATCCGAGTCAAGAACACACTGATGGAAGATATATAAATATGACATATAATTATGAATGAAAGATGTTGATGTTTCCCTTAATGCCATACTGTGCCTTGGCCTTCAGGTGACTGGGCTGCAGTGCAATGAAAAAGAGTGTTTTGGTCCCTACTCAAAGCATACCGAATCGAGGCTTGTGCCTCGATTCGGTGACGTTCAAAGCACGTCTATCCTCAGAGAGAGTGGAAGCCTTTCAGGCTTGTCTGGCACTTTTTTGCAGGGGGACGATGTTGAAGTTCAGAACGTGCCTCAGACTATTGGGTCTGACGGCGTCGGCGCTGGTAGTAGTCCCACTTGGCCGCCTCCATATGAGGCCGGTTCAGCGATGGGTTGCATCACTCAAACTGAACCCGACGTGCACATGCCATGTCCATCGCCGAGTTTTGATCTCCATGGCTTGCGTCTTGGCGCTGCGCCCTTGGGGACGCACGTCCTTTTTAACTACAGGCATTACCATGGGAACTATCCTGGCAAGGAAGGTCCTTTAGACGGATGCCTTTCGGGCGGGCTGGGGAGCCGTATACGAGGGCAGAACAATAAATGGCATGTGGAGTTCACATATGCAGTTTGTTCACATAAACTGCCTGGAACTTCAATCGGTGTCACTGGCGCTGAAACATTTTCTTCCCTTTCTGAAAGGGCAACATGTTCTAGTCAGGACGGACAACACCACGGTGGTGGCGTATATAAACCGTCAGGGGGAGTAATGCACACGTTGGCACACAGACTGACCATGTGGGGCAACACCCACCTGTTGTCGCTGAGAGCAACACACGTGCCAGGCGCGCGGAACTGGGGAGCAGATTTAATGTCCAGGGGCGACCCTCGTTATGAGGACTGGAAACTCCACATCGTGGTCGCGAACCAGATATGGGAGAGATACGGTAGAGGGGACGTCGATCTCTTTGCATCAGAAGAGAACACTCAGTGCCCTCTGTTCTATTCCCTAACCGGTAGGAGCGCCCCGATGGGGCTGGATGCTTTGGCATACGAGTGGCCGCTCATCCTCCTGTACGCTTTTCCCCATTAGAACTGATCATTCCTACTCTCGCCAGAGTGTGAGAGAAGGGTCATGCGCTGATCCTTATAGCCCCCCGTTGGCCGGGGAAATATTGGTTGGAGGAAATAGTCCAGTTGCTGTGCAGCCAGCCTTTGGCTCTGCCTCCTGACGCAAGCGCATGGGGAAATCTTCAATCCTCATCCGGAGCACATGGCTCTTTGGGCCTGGCCCGTGAGAGGATGTACCGACGGCTGGACTCCCATGGAATGTCATTACGACTATCCAGGGGGCCAGGGCTTCCTCTACACGTTACGCATATGACGGGAGTCATATGTGGAGTCGCGGAGCTTGGCTGCTCAGTGGGGTTTATCTACAGTGCTTGATGCACTGTCACGCCCACCGTTTGAGCCCTTACAACAGGTAGAGCTTAAGACGCTCTCGTTCAAGGCGGCTTTGTTGCTCGCGTTGGCCTCGGCTAAACACGCAAGTGACATCCATGCGCTGCCGGTTAGCCCGGCATGTAAGCAGTTTTTGCGGGGTAACTCAAAGGTTTTTTTAAAGCCGAATCCTGCGTTTGTTCCCAAGGTATTCGACTCTGCTTTGTCATACCGCCCTATTGACCTGTTGGCTTTCCATTTTCCTCCTTTCTCGTACCAGAAGCAGGAGCAGCTGAATGCGCTCTGCCCGGTGTGGGGTTTACGCGTCTATGTTGATAGGACGGCTGGATTCAGGAAATTGGAGCAGCTGTTTGTATCATGTGCTACGTCACACCTGGGGAAGCCTCTCTCGAAGCAGCGTTTATCAAACTGGATCGTGGGGGCTATAGCCATGGCCTATAATAGCGTGGGTTTGGAACCCCCTGTCGGCCTGCGTGCACATTCGACTCTCGGCATGTCCGCATCATGGGCACTGTTTCAGGGGGTCTCATTGGAAGAGATATGTGCGGCTGCCTGCTGGGCGACGCCTCACACTTTCACTAGATTCTACAGGTTGGATGTTACTGCGCCTAATCTGTCTCACACTGTCTTGAGCGTTGGATCAGTGAACATGCCTGTTTGATGGGTTTGCACTGGTACTTCTTTGTCAATACGGGAGTTACCATATCCCATAGTGAGATACTGAGCGAATATTGAAAGAAAACTTAAGGTTAAGAAATTAACCAAGGTTTTCTGATATATGAGTGAGGTTACGTATCAATCTCACCAGACCACCCTCCTTGCCCGGAGCGAGGACGTCATGAAGCAGACGTCCCCTACAAGCAGACATCATGTCTGTTGGCCAGTCACGACTGGCGTAGTGTAAAATTGCTTCTGGCGGACAGCGCAAGGGGCGTGTCCCATAGTGAGATACCTCACTCATGTATCAGAAAACCTTGGTTAATTTCTTAACCTTAAGATACCATGAATCAGACGACAATAGCGGAATACAAACCCTAAATCGCAGTTTTCTACAAAAAAACATTGCAGTGTTGCAGGTTTTCTATTTTTCGGCTGCTTTGTATAAGATGGCTCGTGCATATACACAATGTAATTAGACTAAAATAATATTGATATTCGAATTCGGTGGACTCTTATGAACATTTCAATACCCAACATGAAGTATCAACTCATTGCTAAGGACATCCACAACGACGATAAAATAAGAATGCACCAAGGGAGGGGGAGGGTGAGGGGGGCTATTTTGACCTAAGACACTAGGATATATTCGATATATATTCGCTAAACATATTATTTCACCGAATGCTTGACATTTATTGACATTCCTGCGATTCTAAGCTTTCAAACTGTGCATGACATGACTATATCACTCAACCTTATGATGCCGAAAATTGACCCAGCATGTTGGGGGGAAGGGGTGGTATAACTAAAACATGCCTGCCGGCGGGATTTGACGATTAAGTGGATGACTCACTGTGAAGCTTATTATATGTTGTCCCTCTCTCTGTATAGATAGAGGTAGCGAAATAACTTGTGGGGATCCGCCGTCGCTCCCTGATGGAAAAATCTGTGGAAATTTTAAGGCACCCCACAAGCAATGGGATAAAGTGAGATACGCTTGTGGAATTAACTTCACCATTAAGGGAAACGTCAAGACCTGTGAGAACGGACAATGGACCGGAGAGACTAGATGTCTTGGTGAGTATTCTCTGAACCTTTAAGTCAAATTGAGGTCAATGTTACGATGCTGTCCAGTCATAGTTGTTACCTGAACACACACAGCATTGATAATTTTCAACTGCAATAATACCTAGAACGATGATTTCAGTTAGAAGTCGAGTACCCCGCAGGATGAGTTTTTATAAATAATAAGATTCTAAATGCTAATTTCTGATTACTTTAAGGAATAATCTGGTGCCATTCACAAGCTCAAATAATGAAAAGATTGAGCCAAATAAAGTTCAAAGATTTATGTTTATGATACTTAAAGTGATACTTCAACGGTGGAGATATGAAGGTTATTTTAAGTAAATAATTCAATGTATATGTATGTTAAAAAAAAAGAAATCGGTTCATCCTAGCCTGAGAAAAGGCAGAAAGTGGCTCAAAAGTAAGGAATCCTCCAACTACCACAGTGCATTGCGCCTGCTGCACCGCCCGCCTGTTTTCCGTTTGGAGGGGGGAAGGATCCATGGTCCCTAGTGCGAGTAGTAGCGCGAGCAAACTTATCCCCGTAAACGTATATGTAAACATATCCCTGTGATACGTTGACTAGTTTCGACTTCTGCCCTAGTTTTTTCAAAGGCACCATTTGTATATTACTGTACAGCATAAAAACATTTGCTAATTACAGTAGCTCAGCATGTCAAGTATTTGTACTCAACGTATATCCCCAGTTGAAATAAGTGTTGATCTTATACAGTAGGCCTAATTTAGTATAACAGCACTTGGGTTAGTAAACAAATCACAAAACCAACATGAATGTGAAGTTTTATTCATGAAAAAAATTTATTTAAAAAAATAAAACGTGTAGGGTGTGTTTGCTAGAGTCAAAATAATCACAGGTCATCTTGAGCATCTACTGTCTCCTGGTAGCCATGGTACTGCCCATCTTGGGGTGGGTAATTAGCTCTGATGGCCTGGACAACACAGGAAGCCGATACCTTGAGTAGCCTATACAGCATTACACAGACTTCAAAACAATGTAACGTGGCCTATGCTATGCCAATAAGATCGGCTACTTCCAGATAACTGCATTGTCATATTCCCCGGGACTCAAAACTTTTGTAGCCAATGTGTTGGTAAAAAAACAAACACGTACTCTATGCTCAGGCATCTGTTTCTCCCGGCGGACTTTGGCTGGCGTTTCCAGTTCACTTTCTGGGTCCGGAAATATGTATCCAATACCCAACTGTTCAGATGAGGCGTAAAGCCTGGGTGAGATGTTACACAAATGGCCCCGTCCTCGCCAGATTCAGCCATTTTTTCTAGAAGAAACTGGCACAGGGACTCTGTGTTAGGCGAACAGAGCAAACCGGCGCGCTCCGGCTCCTCGTCCTCGGCAGCCCAGCTGCAGCCGCAGTAGCCTCCTCCTCTATTTGTGTCAATTCTTCCTGGCCGTATTCAGGCTCGTACTAATAGCCCTGAATGTCCAAATCCAAATTTGTTCTCTAGCTAAGTGGTGAAGAAACATGGCAGACATTGTGTTAACATATCGCTCCCGCCTGCCCCCCCCTCATTGCTTATTGGTGGGGTCACAAATTTGCGGAATCAGTGGTTTGTAGTCCTCGGCCCTTCTAGCAGGCAAGCAAAGTTCTCCAGAGATGACGTGAAACGCGTAATTTTACGTAATCTCGGGAGAAAATTGGATCAGGAAAGCTGGACCAATAGCGATATTACAATGATAGAATGCCGGTTCCGAATGGGTGAAGTATCCCTTTAAGATGTAATTAGTAGCCTAAATAAATAATAATGGCGGTTTGTAAGGTAGTTTATGATACCATTATTTACATTAAAAATTAATTTAAAAGTAAGGTAATCTCTATTATAGCCAGCAGTAATACAACCTTCATCACTTGATGTACATCTAACCGGGGGCTGGCATAGAGTCTAGCGGCGACTACAGTTATAATAATAATAATAATACATTTAATTTAGAGGCGCCTTTCAAGACACCCAAGGTCACCTTACAGAGCATATAGTCATCATTCAAAACTATGTAAAACAGACTGGGAATAAAAGGAAAACAGAGGTTAAACATTAAGAATAATAATAATTAATAACACTCGAAGACGCCTAAAGTGAAGGGGGACCTCACTAACCACCACCAATATGTAGCACCCACTTGGGTGATGCACGGCAGCCAATCGGTGCCAGAACGCTCACTACACACCAGCTTGAGGTGGAGAGTTAGGGATGAGGTGGAGAGTGAGGGAAAAGAACATTTAACACTATCGATCCCATTTAAACAATATCGACCACATGTAAACACTATCGACCACATTTAAACACTATGGACCACATGTAACCCTATCGACCACATGTAAACACTATCGCCCACATTTAAACACTATCACCCACATTTAAACACTATGGACCACACGTAAACCCTATCGACCACATTTAAACACTATCGCCCACATTTAAACACTATGGACCACATTTAAACACTATGGACCACATTTAAACCCTATCGACCACATGTAAACCCTATCGACCATATATAAACACTATCGACCACATTTAAACATGTAAACCCTATCGACCACATTTGAACCCTATCGACCACATTTAAACACTATCGACCACAATTAAACAATATCGACCACATTTAAACATGTAAACCCTATCGACCACATTTAAACACTATCGACCACATTTAAACACTATCGACCACATTTAAACATGTAAACCCTATCAACCACATTTAAACATGTAAACCCCTCTCGACCATATTCAAACATATTCAAACATATTTAAACACTATCGACCACATTTAAACACTATCGACCATATTTAAACACTATCAACCACATTCAAACCCTATCGACCACATTTAAACCCTATCGACCACATTTAAACCCTATCAACCATATTTAAACACTATCGACCACATTCAAACACTATGGACCACATTTAAACACTATCGCCCACAATTAAACACTATAGACCATATTTAAACACTATCAACCATATTTAAACACTATCCACCACATTTAAACACTATCGACCACATTCAAACACTATCGACCGTATTTAAACACTATCAACCATATTTACACGCTATCGACCACATTCAAATACTATCGACCACATTTAAACCCTATCGCCCACATTTAAACACCATCGCCCACATTTAAACACTATCGCCCACATTTAAACCCTATCGCCCACATTTAAACACTATCGACCACATTTAAACACTATCGACCATATTTAAACACTATCGACCACATGTAAACACTAGCGACCATATTTAAACACTCACACAATTTGATATATATCACTCTATATATACATATAGATATAGATTTGTGCTGATTATATTATTACGATCTATCCTTGTATTTAAATTGCGGATCCCCATAAAGGGTATAAATTGCCATCCCCGTATTGGGTTCCAATAGGTTGACTGACTCTCCGTCCATCCTTCGTATCATCTGCTGTTCCAGCGCCAGACAAACGGCGGTGATACTACCGACGGAAAAAGCCGTTACGTCCCATTGTTTGGAGTGAAAGCAGTTTCTCCCTATCCATATAATATATATATATATAGATCTACACATATAAATAGTTTATAAAATAATTAAAAGTTTACAAAAACACACTTAAATTACTTAAATTACTAAAAACAACGCAACACGCACGGAGCTACTGGATAAGCGGCCTACTCGCGTCGGCGCCATGGCAACAATCTTATGATGTTATATTATATTATTGTTATGTTATAATTATGTTGACAATGCCACCTTGAAAATGTTAAATTCAAAGACAGTTAAGTGTGTTTAGTGTTAAATGAAAACCGGGTTCCCCAAATACGTTTTTTGGGAGATGGAGACCTGAGTTTCCCCCAAAACAATTATATTTACTTAACAAGTAAATACAGGATAAATCAAATCAAACAACAAATAACAGGCGTCATTCATGGAGATGGCTCGCAAGTAAGTGACAACCGTTGACAGGGGGATTCGAGAGGCTACTCACCATTTGCACACCAGGCCTGTAAAACACACACACAAAAATCCAGCAAAATAAGAAGCGGCACATTGGTGGTATGGTGAGCCCTATAATGCAACCCCCTGTAGCCGGCTGGATGCTCCACTTGGCTCTCCCAAACAGACAAAACACGTTATCATCAAATGGGGTTAGTTTTTTGAGGGAAGAAAATATAATGAACAAATGAACAAAAGCAAAATAAAAGGAAATCATGAATAGGCACGGCCTACAGCTTAAACATGGCATTATTATTGGTGTGATTCAGATGACTCGGACACCAGCCTTCCGAGCTGCAAGTGGGGAAATCTCCCAGCTTTCTTGCGGCATTCCATGGAGGCACGGCCCCAATTTGGTCGGGCCCCCTCGGAATTCTGAGAGTATACCGAGTTCAGTTATGACGCTCTCAACAAATATGGCTGTGCCCGTGAAGAGATTTATTTTCTATGTATTTGTAGCTAGGGCTGGGAATAGATCCGAATTTCCTGGATCGATCCGATTCCGATTCATTAGGTCACGATCCGATTCGATCCACAATTCGATCCGATCGATATCGATCTATTTACAGACATAATGCAAATAAATACTGTCCCATAGACAAAACAGCTCCATGTGTTTGTGATTGTATCTGTGTACGCGTAAGAGGGACACAGAGAGAGAAGAGTCAAGAATCAAGTATTTATTTTAGACAAAAATCCAAGTATTATTTGAAATTTAAGTAACCCATGGCAGAATTAAAACAATGACCAGAACTAAACAACAATGACAAATAAAATATAAATAAATTAAAATTAAGTGGCCCTCTATATTAGAAACTACAAGCAACCCCTGTACCCAGTCTTTGACAACCAGAGACTTGTGAAATGCCATACAGGGTTGAGGAGAGAGAGAGAGAGAGAGAGAGAGAGAGAGAGAGAAGAGAGGACGAGAGAGAGGAGAGAGAGAGAGAGAGAGAGAGAGAGAGAGAGAGAGGCCTGCCTTGGGCTGAATGTATGTAAAAGTGTGCTAGATGGTAATAACATAGGCCTACCCATGGCAGGAGTAAAACAATAGACAGGAACTAACCAACCAGCTCAGCCACAAGAACAAAGTGAAAAAATTATGCTTGACTGAGAAGAGTCCTAGTCTTCAGGAATTGTGTAATTTTTCTGGAGAAAAAGGAGCTGGTCAACATGCTGTGGAGTGAGGCAGCTCCTTTGAGCACTAACAATGTCTCCAGCTGTTGAGAAAACTCGTTCAGATGGGACACTGGTCCCAGGTATGCAAAGATATTGCTTTGCAAGGCCTGCCAAAAGAGGGAAATCCTCTGCATGCACCTGCCACCATGTCAGTGGATTTTGTGAAAGAGGAATAGCTGGCACTTTCCTGTAGGTGGCGATCTCTTCCTCTGCCCTTTCAGTTGTTGTTTTCTTCTGTAGTGGAGTTGGTGGTGTGTACGCCGACCCCAGTAAAGCCATCAGAGCAGAGTCTTTGGGCCTCTTTGGCTGAGTTGGTGCAGGTGCAGGTGCAGGTGCAGCCACATCCATTGAACCATGGGTGTTCGCTTGCTCTGGTGTAGTGTTCTGATGCAGAATAATATTACAAAAGAAAATAATACACAAATTAACCTGAATTCAGTCTTTTGCAGCGCAATTAAGAAAAAATAGTCTAAATATTCAAATGGGCAAACTATATAATCTGCAAACTTACATCGGTTGATGGGTTTGGATGAGCAGCTTCAGAGGTCAATTTCAAGAAGACAGCATCACGTGCCTCATCAGACAGGAACGGTAGGGTCTTGAAACGTGGATCCAAGGATAATGCTACACACAAGGTCTCCTTCAGGCCTTCATATCTATATAGAGGAACATATATCACTTTAGATAGATAGCAGGGTAGGTCTACAGTAAATGCAGGAACAGTCATGCAAACACTATTATGAATAGTACAGTTTTAAAAAATCACTGCTCTATTCTATGAGAAGATGAGAACAAAATCAGAGACAAATCTATTTAAAAACTACATATGCATTTCAGTGCTGCGTACTACTACACAGCCATGTTTCCCGAAGCTCCGCTAGGCATTGGAAAAAACTACTTAATTCATCGTTCAGATCTACTTTATCTTATTTTATTTACCTAACAGTATATAGTTTGTTTCCGTCGTCCTCAATCGCTCGATTCAACAATACATTTTGGCACTTTTTACTCCCGGATCAGACCGCAGAAAAAGCCTTGGACTTTCCTATCGCCAACATGCCTCCGCATTCGAATATCTCAGGCACGGAGACTGGGAAATGCACAGACTGCGCCAAACTGGAAAAGACATTGGCTTTAATTGAAACGAGACTAGCAGCAGTAGAAAAATGCAAAGGACTCCTAGGATACAGTGCCGATGGGTGAGTTTGCTGAGCTCACTCAGATACAGCAAGATGACCAAAGCTACACTGTATCCTTCCCGAAGCTGGACAAGAGAGAGATAGTTCCAGCTGCGTCTCACTGGCACAGAGTCGGCGCTAAGCCAAAGCAACATACCAAAGTGAATCAACAAGTTCACTCAACACCGAATGCTAAGCTACCCAAAGCTAAAGTTACATGTATCAGCCGGATTAGCCCGTCACTGAAATTAACCCTGCCACTGAAGAACCGGTTCCTGCCATTTCAAGAGTCCACGAACGCGCCTGCCACCGATGCACCCCTGAGCCCCGAGATGCGTCCGGACGGACAGTGCGGACAGAGACGGAACAATCAGTCGCCACGGAGGCGGGCTGCGTATGTGTCTGCCACCGTCCAACAAGGGCCCATCTCAGAGACAGATGAACCAGACACTCTGATTATAGGAGACTCAACTATCAAGGATATAACCGGTAAGAAGATCAAAACATGCATCTTCCCATATGGAATGGTTAGTGATATCAACCATAAACTAGCCAAAATCATATTGGAAAACCCCAAAATCTCACAGATTATTGTGCATGCAGGATTTAATGATATTCAAAGAGAACAGTCAGAACTTCTGAAGAGGGATTACACTGATCTATTGGATACACTGGACAAATACACATCAAGTCTTCATCAGTGGACCCATACCAACAGTTGACAGGGGAATAAACAGATTCAGTCATCTACTTGCACTGAATACATGACTTTCCAGAGTCTGCAATGAAAGAGGAAGGGACTTTATTGACAATTTCAACTTATTCTGGGGGCGCAAATATCTTTTCAGAGCAGATGGCCTACACACAAACAGGTTAGGCTCAAAACTGTTGAGGGACAATCTTCTCTTCTCGCTTTACGCACAGGCCACAATCTTGCCATGGTCTGACGCACAGGCCACAATCAGAGCACAGGTTGAGAAGAAGCGAGACTACAGCCTCCCCCACACAACTACTCTGCCCCTATCTGACACACAGATAGCAGACAGCCCACAGACCTTGAAGAGAGACAACAGCCCGCCTGACGCCATCAACACTGTGCCCTCCCCCATCGCTGATGCTGGCTTGGCGAGGAACGGCCACCCCCCTCCTCTGCATTCCCCCATCGACGATGACCTCCAGCCTCATCTCTCCCATAGCCACAACAACAACTCCAGCTCCGATGTCTCCCTTTGCGATTTTCCAGCCGAATTTAAGAAACTGGAATATGCTGGCATCAAACTTGCATCTGTGTCAATGATAGCATCGCCACGTCATGGCCGCAGGCTGCTAACACCCAGGAGGATGGCGCCCCACCCCCACCACCGTACTGATAGTAGTCCTGAGTATTACTGAGACAAAAAAGGGTTCAGCCGTAGACATAGTATAAAGGAAGTTTCTCATAATCTGCTGAACCCAAGGTTGCCTACGTCAAAGCAGGGCAACTTTCGCATTCATGCTGTAACCACTAAGAGTAAACAAAAGGAAACTTAGACACACTGCTAACCTCACAAATCTCATATCTATTGCCTCCAAACCAAAAACAACCTTAAAGCCTATCAACAGCACCATCAGGATGGCTCTACTTAATGTGAGGTCTCTTAATAACAAATCATTTTTAGTTAATGATTTTATTAACACTTCTAAACTGGATTTTATGTTTTCAACTGAAACATGGCTGGAACAAAATAACAGTGCAACCGTTCTGATAGAGACAGCTCCTCCCGACTATAACTTTTTTGATGCATGTAGATCTGGAAAAAGAGGTGGAGGGGTTGCTGCTATATTTAAAAATGTATTTCAGGGGAAACAGATGTTATTTGGTGATTTTCCATCGTTTCCATCGAATACCTTAGTGCTGTATTGAAATGCTCCCCCAGAGTTCTCCTATTAATTATTTACAGGCCACCCACATATTCTGCAAATTTTTTTCGATGACTTCACAGAATTATTGTCTAGCATCTCCACAGAATTTGACTGTCTAGTTATAACTGGTGACTTCAATTTTCATACTGATGATTTGAATGACAAGTGTGCAAAAAAACTTTTTACCATTTTGGACACATTTGAACTGTCTCAACATGTGAAAGAGGCTACTCATTGTAAGGGGCACACTCTAGACCTGGTTATCACAAAGGGCCTCAATGTTTCTGATCTCTCTGCGACTGATCCTTCCTTGTCTGACCACTTTTGTGTTTTCTTTAACATATCTTTTATTCCCGACATACAGACAAAATCAAACACGGTCAAAAAACGGTATATCAATGAAGATTCTAATGTACTTTTTAAAAAGGCCATCTCCTTGCTACCACCTCTAAACCCATGTTCTGCTGATGATCTTGTAGAAAACTTTAATTTGAAAATTTTGAAAGTCATAGATGTCATTGCACCTTAAAAGGTTAAAACGATTTCTGGAAAGCAAAAGGCACCCTGGAGAAAAGCTGCTTCTGTAACAGCACAGAAAAAAGAATGCAGGAAGGTTGAACGCATCTGGCGTAAAACAAAACTTCATATTCACCATGATATTTATAAAGAGAGCCTCCGTGTCTACAATTTAGACTTAAAAAATGCTAGAGAAACATTTTTCTCCAATATCATTAAAACCAACACTAATAATGCAAAAACCCTATTTGCAACTGTTGACAGACTGACCAACCCCCCAACACAAATTCCACCTGATCTCCATTCCACGCAGAAATGCAATGAGTTTGCAGCTTTTTATACTGATAAAATTGAAGGTATCAGACGCGCCATCAATATCTCCACTTCAAACAAAAATGTTGGACTACCACCCTGTTCAGGCAAATATAACGTGGCAAGGATGGCATGCTTTAATGTTATAGACTCTCAAAATCTTGTGGAAACTGTCACACAACTAAAGACATCCACCTGTTGCCTTGATACTATACCTACCAACCTCTTTAAGAATGTTTTCGACTGCCTAGCAGCAGACATATTGCAGATAGTTAACAACTCTCTCCAGTCAGGCAATTTCCCAAAAGCTTTGAAAACTGCAGTTATTAAACCCCTTTTAAAAAAGCGGAGCCTAGATGCCTCTGTTATTAACAACTACAGACCAATATCAAATCTACCCTTCATAAGTAAAATCATTGAGAAAGTTGTCCTCCAGCAACTTAATCACTTCCTGGCATCAACTGGTTGCTATGACACCTTCCAATCAGGATTTCGACCCCTGCACAGCACGGAGACCGCCCTTATTAAAGTTGTAAACGACATCCGTCTTAACAGACTCTGGCAAAATCTCAATACTAATGCAACTTGACCTCAGTGCTGCATTCGACACTGTAGACCATACATTACTTCTGGACAGGTTAGAAAACTGGGTGGGGCTTTCAGGCACCGTCTTAAATTGGTTCAGGTCCTACCTACAAAATAGGAACTACTTTGTTTCCATTGGCGACTTTGTATCAGAATCAACCAACGTGACATGTGGAGTCCCACAAGGTTCGATCTTAGGACCCTCTTTATTCAACATCTACATGCTCCCACTAGGGCAAATCATGCAAAATAACAATATTGACCATCATTGCTATGCTGATGACACGCAAATCTATGTATCGCTATCACCAAATGACTATCGGCCCATAGATCTGCTGTGCCAGTGCATTGAGCAAGTGAAAGAATGGATGTGCCGAAATTTCCTTTAACTAAATGAGGACAAAACAGAGATAATTGTATTTGGTTCTAAAACGGAAAGGCTTAAAGTAACCGAACACCTTCACTCTCTGTCCCTGAAAACCTCAATCAAAGCCAGAAATCTAGGGGTTATCATGGATTCAGATTTACATTTCGACAGTCACATCAAATCAGTTACAAAATCTGCATATTATCACCTTAAAAATGTAGCAAGACTGAGAGGGCTCATGTCCACCGAAGACTTACAAAAACTTGTACATGCCTTTATCACTAGTAAGCTTGATAACTGCAATGGTCTCCTTACAGGTCTCCCAAAACAAACTCTGAGGAAGCTTCAGCTTGTTCAGAATGCTGCTGCTAGAGTTCTAACAAAGACCAAAAAATTTGATCATATTACACTAATTCTGAAATCGTTACATTGGCTTCCTGTAGGTCAGAGAATTGACTTTAAAATAATGTTGCTAACCTATAAATCCCTACATGGTTTAGGCCCAAAATATTTAACTGATATGCTTCCACTACATCAGCCTCCTAGGCCACTAAGATCCTCTGAGACCAATCGGTTAATTATCCCCAGAGTAAACACAAAACATGGGAAAGCAAGATTTAGTTACTATGCAACAAATAGCTGGAATAAACTCCCAGAGGATTTAAGACTTGCCCCAACTCTGAGCACCTTTAAAACAAGACTGAAGACCTTTATGTTTGCTATAGCTTTCTGCTAAATCTTAAAAACATTGCACTTTCAAAAAAGCTTTTTTAACTTTGCCTTTATTTTCTATTTTAATACTAAAATGCCTTTTTCTATTTTATGTTTGCTTTAGCTTTCAGCTAAATATCTATTATTTTATTTTATTGTATGACAATGTTTATATGTGAAGCACTTTTAGTCTGCCTTGTGTATGAAAAGTGCTTTATAAATAAAGTTGCCTTGCCTTGCCTTAAATGAACATACCTTGAACTCAAGTTCTGGTGGACAGCAGTTTTGAGCTCCTTAATGATGGACGTGTCTTCGGCCGTGCATGCCATCTGATTAAGCAGTTGAAATAGCAGCGGGGCAACCATTGACATGGTAGGGGACTCCTCCTCAGAGATGGCTAGGGTGGCGGTCTTCATGGGTCCGAGGCTTCTAACCACGTCCTCTGCAGTGGTGATGCCCATCTCAGTCAATGTGCAGAGGTCATTCTCCCTCCTGCGGACGTCGGGGGACAGCAGCGCTGCTGAGATGGCTGGCTGCTGCTCGAGGAAACGGCCCAGCATATCCAGCGAGCTGTTCCACCGGGTCGTGACATCCATCACGAGTTTATGTTGTGGCAGTTGAAGTAGCTGTTGCTTATCTTTCAGTGAGTGGCTCGCAGTGGGACTTCGGTGGAAGAACCCAACAATCCGCCGTACCCGCCCCAGTAAGGGTGCGATAGCAGGAGTTTTTAGTCCTGCTTGGGATGCCAGGTTGAGGAGGTGGGCGAAACAGCCCATGTGAAAACGACCCATCAAATGCACCGCTTTCACGATGTTGGCTGCATTATCCGTAACAAGAGTGGGTTTTTTGTCGGAAATTCCCCACTCTTCTATGGCTTCAGCGAGCAGGTCTGCGAGATTGCTTGCAGTGTGGCTCGTTTCAACTGCTCTGGTCTGAAGGACGCTAGCGGCTAGTCTCCATTCCTCGTCGATGTGATGGCAAGTGATTGTCAGGTAGGACACAGTATTTCTCGAGGTCCAGCAGTCACATGTCAACGCCACCCTCTCGGCAGATTTCAGTGAATGCACAAGGGCATCTTTTGTTTTCGCATACATTCGTGGAATCACCGTTTCGCTCAGATGTTTGCGACTGGGCAGGACATAGCGTGGTTCAAGCCTCTTGATCAGTAGTTTAAATCCAGCATTTTCCACTACGCTGTTGGGTCGGAGGTCTTTATTAATAAATATTCAGACACCCTCGGTTATGCTCAAGGCACGCGTAGAATTCGAGGGAAACTTAACCCCAAATGCCTTTTCCAGTGCTGTTTGGTTCGCGGCAGATTTAGCTAGGTCGCCGTGGTGCCTTGTTAAGTGGTTGCGGAGATTTGTGGTATTGCCACTATATTTTACCTCTGTCTGACACATATTTTGACACATATTTTACCTCTGTCTGTTTACACACTGCTTTTGTTCTGTCTAGTTCGTCTTTGTCCTCGTAACGTCTGAATCCGAAGTTTTGCCAAACATCAGCCTTCATTCCAGAAGGTGATTTTAGTGGTGCCGCTTCAGCCATCTCGCTAGCTTGAGTTTCGGTTTCGTTTAGCCGGCACTCGCTTTTTATAGTGCGCCTTGCGCGTCAAAGAAAATAGTGCCTTTAGTCACCTGGAAAAGATCGATCCAGACATTTTTGGATCGATATCGTGCTTTTTGAGCGTGAATCGATATCGGATCGCGGATCGATTTTTTGAACACAGCCCTATTTGTAGCACGTTGGTCAAATATTTGAATGCTTTTACACACTTGATTACATTGCTATATTATTCCGGTCACCAATTTATGCATTGCACGGTCTTGCTGTGCGTGCAATACAATGTCGACTTGTGTTGTTTGTTTTCAAGCTGGTTTGCTAAAGAGGCTTATGTAGCTAACAATAAACAACGACTAGCCAATTTTATGACACAGTCTCAAAGATGAACGGTAACGCAATAAGTGCTCCGAGACCGGAAATTAAGTCACAAGTGCAACTCGGAAGGCTGGTTTCCGAGTCATCTTGATCACACCATAAGCCTAGGCAAGGCAAGGCAAGGCAACTTTATTTATGTAGCACTTCTCATACACAAGGCAGAATCAAAGTGCTTCACATATAAACATTGTCATAAAATAAAATAATAGATAAGTAAAAGAAAACATTTGCAATAAATTAGTAAAATAGATAGAAAATAAAGGCAAAGTTAAAAAAGCAATGTATTTAAAGGTGCCATGGCATGCAAATCTCACTTTATGGGGTTTTCTAACATAAATATGAGTTCCCCTAGCCTGCCTATGGTCCCCCAGTGGCTAAAACTTGCGTTCGGTGTAAAACGAGCACCAGGTGTTCTGCTTGCCTTTGAAAAAACGGAGGCTCAAGTGCACTGATTTGAAATGTGGTTTCATATGTCGTCACATAGCATCTAAGCTCCTCCCCTTACTCTGCCTGGCACGCCCAGAGAATTTGGCCCTCCAATGACACACGACCATGCGAACTCTTGTATTTCCACAACGAGACTGTAGTGGAGGTTATCTCAGCCATGGTTGAGAAGTAATTGGGGGAAAGGAACTTTGGCTTTGACTCCCTGAAGTACATGAACTGCGACATGCCGCCGGTTGCCGCGAGGCACCACCGCCCGGTAGCGGGCAGCAGGTAGCGCGCAGTTCAGTCTACTTCAGATTGATGTGAAAGTGGAAGAACCAGAGACGTCGGAGAACCCGACGAAGTCATTTGTGATCCATAATATCGTCTGGAGGCGCACACAGCTTTTTGCCGTGATAATATATAATATAGATATCTATGTATTATATGATATTATTTAGATATAGAGCTCCAGGACTGTTACGCAAGTGTTGTACACTTCCTTGTTATTTGGATAACCGTTCTTCTTTTGGTGTTATGGCGCATAACACGTCGGACTCTCATCTCTGGTATTTCTACAACGAGACTCGTAGTGGGGGTTATCTCAGCCATGGTTGAGAATGAATTGGGGGAAAGGAACTTTGGCTTTGACTCCCTCAAGAACATGAACCACGACATGGAGGAGAAAGGGATTGTTGGCGGCGAATGTCTCCCGCTTGAGCCCCGCTTCCCGCTGCCGAGGGACCACCGCCTCGGCGCTGCAGGAGGCGGAGGTGCCCGGCAACAATCCCTTTCTCCTCCATGTCGCGGTTCAGTCTACTTCAGATTGATGTGGACGTGGAAGAACCCGGAAAATCGGAGAACCCAACGCGGTCGTTTGAGATTCATAATATCGGCTCACACAGCTTTTGACCGTGATAATATATATAATATGATATAGATATCTATGTATATGATATTATTTAGATATAGAGCTCGAGGACTCCCGTGTGTTCTAGAATATTTACAGAACACGGCTAAAGGCTGTATGCGCCTCGCCATTGCGATGCATCCACTGTAAACAGAGCGCATGGTACCGTGGCTGCAAGCTGCTCAGGGCCACACCCCCACCCTCCTCCTTGACCCGCCTCGCTCCTCCTCATTTGCATTATAGCTACAGACACCAAAACAGAGCATTTGGGGGAAGCTCAATGTGCGACTGGCTCGGAGTGGCTGTAACTCTGCACCACGGCTGAATTTTGGGAACGTCTTTGAATACTGTGTTAGTGGCCCACTAATAACTATATTAAAGCGTCCATAAATTAGCATTTCATGGCACCTTTAAGATCAGATCAACGGTCTCTCTGGTACCCATGTCGGGACTCCAACCCGACCTAAAGGAATTTGGTCCTTATTCTGGGACTACAACCCGGATTTTGGGACTCTAACCCAGACAGAACTCAGGTCTCAAACCCTTCAAAGTTACCCATGTCAGGACTCCAACCCGACCTAAAGGAACTTGGTCCTTTCTCTGGGACTCCAACCCGACCCAATGGAACTTGGTCCTTTCTCTGGGATTACAACCCGACCTAAAGGAACTTGGTCCTTTCTCTGGGACTCCAACCCAGATCCTGGGTCTCCAACCCGGATTCTAAGACTCTAATCCCAGACATCATATATCTCTCTGGTAAAAATAGAAAATAAAGGCAAAGTTAAAAAGGCATTTAAGTAATAAAATAGAAAATAAAGACAAAGTCAACAAAAGTTTCCCCATAACAAGAGTTTTCCCATAAAACAATGAATGCAATGTATTTTGAGATTTAGCAGAAAGCTAAAGCAAACATTAAAGTCTTCAGTCTTGTTTTTTTCTGGTCAGAGTTGGGGCAAGTCTTAAATCCTCAAGGAGTTGATTCAAGCTATTTGTTGCATACTAACTAAATCCTGCTTACCCATGTTTCTTATTTACTCTGGGAAAAATTAACAGATTGGCCTCAGAAGTTCTTAGTGGTCTAGAAGGCTTATTGAGTGATATCAGTTAAATATGTTTGCCCTGAACCATATAGGGATTTATAGGTTAGCAACATGATCTTAAAATCAATTCTCTGACCTACAGGAAGCCAATGTAACGATTTAAGAATTGGTGTAATATGTTCAAATTTGTTGGTCTTGGTTAGAACTCTAGCAGCAGCATTCTGAACAAGCTGAAGTTTCCTTCAAGTTTTTTTGGGAGACCTGTAAGGAGACTATTTGGGAGACCTGTAAGGAGACCTGTAAGGAGACTATTAGACTATTAGTAATCAAGCTTAGAAGGAGCAGAGAGCAGAGAGAGAGGTCATGTTTCCCGAAGCTCCGCTAGGCATTGGAAAAAACTACTTGATTCTACTTTATCTTATTTTATTTACCTAACAGTATATTGTTTGTTTCCGTCGTCCTCAATCGCTCGATTCAGCAATATATTTTGGCACTTTTTACTCCCGGATCAGAACGCAGAAAAAGCCTTGGACTTTCCTATCGCCAACATGCCTCTGTATTCGGATATCTCAGGCACGGAGACTGGGAAATGCACAGACTGCGCCAAACTGAAACAGACATTGGCTTTAATTGAAACGAGACTAGCAGCAGTAGAAAAATGCAAAGGACTATCACAGGATACAGTGCCGATGGGTGAGTTTGCTGAGCTCACTCAGATACAGCAAGATGATCAAAGCTACACTGTATCCTTCCCGAAGCTGGACAAGAGAGAGACAGTTCCAGCTGCGTCTCACTGGCTCAGAGTCGGCGCTAAGCCAAAGCAACATACCAAAGTGAATCGACAAGTTCACTCAACACCAAACGCTAAGCTATCCAAAGCTAAAGTTACATGTATCAGCCGGATTAGCCCGTCACTCAAATCAACCCTGCCACTGAAGAACCGGTTCCTGCCACTTCAAGAGTCCACGAACGCGCCTGCCACCGATGCACCCTTGAGCCCCGAGATGCGTCCGGACGGACAGTGCGGACAGAGACGGAACAACCAGTCGCCACGGAGGCGGGCTGCGCATGTGTCTGCCACCGTCCAACAAGGGCCCATCTCAGAGAAAGCAGATGAACCAGACACTCTGATTATAGGAGACTCAACTATCAAGGATATAACCGGTAAGAGGATCAAAACATGCATCTTCCCATATGGAATGGTTAGTGATATCAACCATAAACTAGCCAAAGTCATATTGGAGAACCCCAAAATCTCACAGATTATTGTGCATGCAGGATTTAATGATGTTCAAAGAGAACAGTCAGAACTTCTGAAGAGGGATTACACTGATCTATTGGATACACTGGACAAAACACACATCAAGTCTTCCATCAGTGGACCCATACCAACAGTTGACAGGGGAATAAACAGATTCAGTCGTCTACTTGCACTGAATACATGGCTTTCCAGAGTCTGCAATGAAAGAGGAAGGGACTTTATTGACAATTTCAACTTATTCTGGAGGCGCAAATATCTTTTCAGAGCAGATGGCCTACACCCAAACAGGTTAGGCTCAAAACTGTTGAGGGACAATCTTCTCTTGTCGCTTCACGCACAGGCCAGAATCTTGCCACGGTCTGACGCACAGGCCACAATCAGAGCACAGGTTGAGAAGAAGCGAGACTACAGCCTCCCCCACACAACTACTCTGCCACTATCTGACACACAGATAGCAGACAGCCCACAGACCTTGAAGAGAGACAACAGCCCGCCCGACGCCATCAACACTGGGCCCTCCCCCTTCGCTGATGCTGGCTTGGCGAGGAACGGCCACCCCCCTCCTCTGCATTCCCCCATCGACGATGACCTCCAGCCTCATCTCTCCCATAGCCACAACAACAACTCCAGCTCCAATGTCTCCCTTTGCGATTTTCCAGCCGAATTTAAGAAACTGGAATATGCTGGCATCAAACTTGCATCTGTGTCAATGATAGCATCGCCACGTCATGGCCGCAGGATGCTAACACCCAGGAGGATGGCGCCCCACCCCCACAACCGTACTGATAGTAGTCCTGAGTATTACTGAGACAAAAAAGGGTTCAGCCGTAGACACAGTATAAAGGAAGTTTCTCATAATCTGCTGAACCCAAGGTTGCCTACGTCAAAGCAGGGCAACTTTCGCATTCATGCTGTAACCACTAAGAGAGTAAACAAAGGGAAACTTAGACACACTGCTAACCTCACAAATCTCATATCTATTGCCTCCAAACCAAAAACAACCTTAAAGCCTATCAACAGCACCATCAGGATGGCTCTACTTAATGTGAGGTCTCTTAATAACAAATCATTTTTAGTTAATGATCTTATTAACACTTCTAAACTGGATTTTATGTTCTTAACTGAAACATGGCTGGAACAAAATAACAGTGCAACCGTTCTGATAGAGACAGCTCCTCCCGACTATAACTTTTTTGATGCATGTAGATCTGGAAAAAGAGGTGGAGGGGTTGCTGCTATATTTAAAAATGTATTTCAGGGGAAACAGATGTTATTTGGTGATTTTCCATCGTTTCCATCGAATACCTTAGTGCTGTATTGAAATGCTCCCCCAGAGTTCTCCTATTAATTATTTACAGGCCACCCACATATTCTGCAAATTTTTTCGATGACTTCACAGAATTATTGTCTAGCATCTCCACAGAATTTGACTGTCTAGTTATAACTGGTGACTTCAATTTTCATACTGATGATTTGAATGACAAGTGTGCAAAAAAACTTTTTACCATTTTGGACACATTTGAACTGTCTCAACATGTGAAAGAGGCTACTCATTGTAAGGGGCACACTCTAGACCTGGTTATCACAAAGCCTCAATGTTTCTGATCTCTCTGTGACTGATCCTTCCTTGTCTGACCACTTTTGTGTTTTCTTTAACATATCTTTTATACCCGACATACAGACAAAATCAAACACTGTCAAAAAACGGTATATCAATGAAGATTCTAATGTACTTTTTAAAAAGGCCATCTCCTTGCTACCACCTCTAAACCCATGTTCTGCTGATGATCTTGTAGAAAACTTTAATTTGAAAATTTTGAAAGTCATAGATGTCATTGCACCTTAAAAGGTTAAAACGATTTCTGGAAAGCAAAAGGCACCCTGGAGAAAAGCTGCTTCTGTAACAGCACAGAAAAAAGAATGCAGGAAGGTTGAACGCATCTGGCGTAAAACAAAACTTCATATTCACCATGATATCTATAAAGAGAGCCTCCGTGCCTACAATTTAGACTTAAAAAATGCTAGAGAAACATTTTTCTCCAATATCATTAAAACCAACACTAATAATGCAAAAACCCTATTTGCAACTGTTGACAGACTGACCAACCCCCCAACAGAAATTCCACCTGATCTCCATTCCACGCAGAAATGCAATGAGTTTGCAGCTTTTTATATTGAAAAAATTGAAGGTATCAGACGCGCCATCAATATCTCCACGTCAAACAAAAATGTTGGACTACCACCCTGTTCAGGCAAAAATTACGTGGCAAGGATGGCATGCTTTGATGTTATAGACTCTCAAAATCTTGTGGAAACTGTGACACAACTAAAGCCATCCACCTGTTGCCTTGATACTATACCTACCAACCTCTTTAAGAATGTTTTCGACTGCATAGCAGTAGACATATTGCAGATAGTTAACAACTCTCTCCAGTCAGGCAAGTTCCCAAAAGCTTTGAAAACTGCAGTTATTAAACCCCTTTTAAAAAAGCGGAGCCTAGATGCCTTTATTATTAACAACTACAGACCAATATCAAATCTACCCTTCATAAGTAAAATCATTGAGAAAAGTTGTCCTCCAGCAACTAAATCACTTCCTGGCATCAACTGGTTGCTATGACACCTTCCAATCAGGATTTTGACCCCTGCACAGCACTGAGACCGCCCTTATTAAAGTTGTAAACGACATCCGTCTTAACACAGACTCTGGCAAAACCTCAATACTAATGCTACTTGACCTCAGTGCTGCATTCGACACTGTAGACCATACATTACTTCTGGAAAGGTTAGAAAACTGGGTGGGGCTTTCAGGCACTGTCTTAAATTGGTTCAGGTCCTACCTACAAAATAGGAACTACTTTGTTTCCATTGGCGACTTTGTATCAGAATCAACCAACGTGACATGTGGAGTCCCACAAGGTTCGATCTTAGGACCCTCTTTATTCAACATCTACATGCTCCCACTAGGGCAAATCATGCAAAATAAAAATATTGACCATCATTGCTATGCTGATGACACGCAAATCTATGTATCGTTATCACCAAATGACTATCGGCCCATAGAGCTGCTGTGTCAGTGCATTGAGCAAGTGAAGGAATGGATGTGCCGAAATTTCCTTCAACTAAATGAGGACAAAACAGAGATAATTGTATTTGGTTCTAAAATGGAAAGGCTTAAAGTAACCCAACACCTTCACTCTCTTTCCCTGAAAACCTCAATCAAAGCCAGAAATCTAGGGGTTATCATGGATTCAGATTTACATTTTGACAGTCACATCAAATCAGTTACAAAATCGGCATATTATCACCTTAAAAATGTAGCAAGACTTAGAGGGCTCATGTCCACCGAAGACTTACAAAAACTTGTACATGCCTTTATCACTAGTAAGCTTGATTACTGCGATGGTCTCCTCACAGGTCTCCCAAAACAAACTCTGAGGAAGCTTCAGCTTGTTCAGAATGCTGCTGCTAGAGTTCTAACAAAGACCAAAAAAATTGATCATATTACACCAATTTTGAAATCGTTACATTGGCTTCCTGTAGGTCAGAGAATTGATTTTAAAATCATGTTGCTAACCTATAAATCCCTACATGGTTTAGGCCCAAAATATTTAACTGATATGCTTCCACTACATCAGCCTTCTAGACCACTAAGATCCTCTGAGACCAATCTGTTAATTATCCCCAGAGTAAACACAAAACATGGGAAAGCAGGATTTAGTTACTATGCAACAAATAGCTGGAATAAACTCCCAGAGGATTTAAGACTTGCCCCAACTCTGAGCACCTTTAAAACAAGACTGAAGACTTTTATGTTTGCTATAGCCTTCTGCTAAAATCTTAAATACATTGCACTTTCTAAAAAGCTTTTTAACTTTGCCTCTATTTTCTATTTTAATACTACCTTTATTTTACTAAAATGACTTTTTTTACATTGCACTTTCTATTTTACTCATTTCTTGCATATGTTTTCTTTTACTTATCTGTTATTTTATTTTATTGTATGACAATGTTTATATGTGAAGCACTTTGAGTCTGCCTTGTGTATGAAAAGTGCTATTTAAATAAAGTTGCCTTGCCTTGCCTTGCCTTACTAGTGATAAAGTCATGTATACGTTTTTGTAAGTCTTTGGTGGACATAAGCCCTCTAAGTCTTGCTACATTTTTAAGGTGATAATATGCAGATTTTGCAACTGATTTGATGTGACTGTCGAAATGTAAATCTGAATCCATGATAACCACTAGATTTCTAGCTTTGATTGAGGTTTTCAGGGACAGAGAGTGAAGGTGTTTGGTTACTTTAGCCTTTCCGTTTTAGCACCAAATACAATTATCTCAGTTTTGTCCTCATTTAGTTTAAGGAAATTTCGGCACATCCAGTCTTTGAATTGCTCAATGCACTGGCACAGCAGATCAATGGGCAATCATAGTCATTTGGTGATAGCGATACATGGATTTTCGTGTCATCAGCATAGCAATGATGGTCAATATTGTTATTTTGTATGATTTGCCCTAGTGGGAGCATGTAGATGTTGAATAAAGAGGGTCATAAGATCGAACCTTGTGGAACTCCACATGTAACGTTGGTTGATTCTGTTTCAAAGTTGCCAATGGAAACAAAGTAATTCCTATTTTATAGGTAGGACCTAAACCAATTTAAGACTGTGCCTGAAAGCCCCACCCAGTTTTCTAACCTTTCCAGAAGTAATGTATGGTCTACAGTGTCGAATGCAGCACAGAGGTCTAGTAACATTAGTATTGAGGTTTTGCCAGAGTCTGTTGTTCAGACGGATGTTGTTTACAACTTTAATATGGGTGGTCTCGGTGATGTGCTCGAAATTCTGATTGGAAGGTGTCATCGCACCAGTTGATGCAAGGAAGTGATTAAGTTGCTGGAGGCCTACCTTGAGTCCCACCAGCCGTACCCCTCACCTTTCCTTTCGCTATCCAGCTTAGTGCTCGGTAGATGTCAGGATCCAAATGACCCGTCTTTGAAGAGACCTCTCCCTAGCAGATTGTTAAATGATTCTGCAAAATACTCGTGTAAAAATAGCATCTACTCACCTGGCTAAATGCAAGATGAATAGATGGACACCTAAATTTTTTGCAATATTTTACATATATATATATATTAGGGCTGTCAGTTAAACGTGTTATTAACGGCGTTAATAACACGAAGCAGTAACCTGTTAAAGAAGCAGTAGCCTGACTGCTATGTTCAAGGCAGTATGTTTGTATGTTCATTGTTTAATTGCACTATAGGCTATTTTTTTGTATCTTCCTGCTTTGATCAGTATATGCCAATGTTGTTATCAATAAAAAAACATTTGCACAAGGCAAGCCGATGCACTTTTCAATGTTGATAAGAGCATTAAAATGAGAAAAATTAATGGGACAAAGAAATCAAGGGATATTTAGCATAGAAAAAAAATTGCGAGTTACTATGACATTAATGCGATTAATCGCGATTAAATATTGTAATCGCTTGACAGCACTAATATACATATACACACAAATACAAACAATCACTCTTGGCCAAAATTGTTGGCCATTTCTCCACGAGGGAGAAAACAGATACAACGTGCGATCAAGTCGTACGTAATAACATATCTATATAGAAATATATCGATACATCTAGTGGTTCCAGCTAGATGCAACATGTAGTGGCTTGAGCCATTGCAATAATAATATTCTGTTTATAGCTAATGGAGCTGAGCTGGAGAAGGTGGAGCCTACTGTCCTGCCTGGGTCCAGTGCAACAACCACCGCAGGTGAGGAGCATTGCAGCTGTGACCCACAATAGGGACGTGTTATTATGTGCATATTTGTTATTTAGCTTGATGTTAACTGGGTACAATTCAACGTGCATTACATACGTTTTCCCATAAGGTACCTCTTGGGGCTTGAGCTGTAGCAACATTTATAGCTCTATAATTTGTATACAATAGTTACCAAGTACTTTTTTTCTGGAATGTTATTCACCAGCCAAATTCTTTACAACCACCGCAGGTGAGGAGCATTGCAGCTGTGACCCACATAGGGACATGTTATGATATATATTATATAGCTATAGCTCTAGCAGGGCTATTTAGTAATTTGGGTAGTATCAAATCTAGGAATGCATAATGTTGAATGAATACGTAACTGATATAAGAGACTGAATTCACAAGTACTATAACTCACACTCTTTGGGAATTGGTAGAATCGGCATTGATGGATGCGCGAGAGGTGATTGGAGTTAGGGTTAGACAGACAGACAGAGAGACAGACAGACAGACTGACAGACAGACAGACACACTATATGACCCAAGTTTTATTAACAATATACACAAAATAATAAAGACAAAGGTTATAAGATTGAAGAAATGCACTAAACTATTAGGTTGTAAGCAGTGCGAAAAAGTTTGCAATGGGTTATGGGATGAGTAGTTCCTTCACACGTCAAAAAGAATATGTATACAGTCTTGCACCTTTGCTTTTTATTCAAATTTCGCTAAAAATAATTGCTACCGACATGACGAATGATTGCCTGGGTTCCAGGCTTAAAACGATTTTTACGAAAAGTCAATGGAGAAAATGAATGGGAAATTTACCTCCGGAACCAGAGCTTTCCAAAAAGGAGGCGGTCACTGTGTCGCTTTACATGGTTATGTTCAGTGACAACTAGGGGTGTAACGGTACACAAAAGTCACGGTTCGGTACGTACCTCGGTTTTTAAGTCACGGTGCGGTGCGGTTCATAGTTAAGGGGAAAATTTAAAAAAACTGCTTGACTGTCAACAACGGAGAATGGCCGTAGATCAGCAGCAATGAAAACACCAATAATCTTGGTTATGGCATTTGCATTTCTGAATTCCCAGACAGGGGTTGTTGATTAACGCAAATTCATATTTAAAAAAAAAAAATATTTTTTTTTTTGGCTCAAAACAAAGAAGCAGTAGCCTGACTGCTATATTCAAGGCAATATGTTTGTATGTTCATCGTTTAATTGAACTATAGGCTTTTTTTTGTATCTTCCTGCTTTGATCAGTATATGCCAATGTTGTTATTAATAAAAAAACATTTGCACAAGGCAAGCCAATGCACTTCACCATGTTGATAAGAGCATTAAAATGAGAACAATTAATGGGACAAAGAAATCAAGGGATTTAGCATAGAAAAAAGATTTGCGATTAATCGTGAGTTAACTGTGACATTAATGCGATTAATCGCGATTAAATATTGTAATCGCTTGACAGCACTAATATACATATACACACAAATACAAACAATCACTCTTGGCCAAAATTGTTGGCCATTTCTCCACGAGGGAGAAAACAGATACAACGTGCGATCAAGTCGTACGTAATAACAGATATTTATATAGAAATATATCGATACATCTAGTGGCTCCAGCTAGATGCAACATCTAGTGGCTTGAGCCATAGCAATAATAATATTCTGTTTATAGCTAATGGAGCTGAGCTGGAGAAGGTGGAGCCTACTGTCCTGCCTGGGTCCAGTGCAACAACCACCGCAGGTGAGGAGCATTGCAGCTGTGACCCACAATAGGGACGTGTTATTATGTGCATATTTGTTATTTAGCTTGATGTTAACTGGGTACAATTCAACGTGCATTACATACGTTTTCCCATAAGGTACCTCTTGGGGCTTGAGCTGTAGCAACATTTATAGCTCTATAATTTGTATACAATAGTTACCAAGTACTTTTTTTCTGGAATGTTATTCACCAGCCAAATTCTTTACAACCACCGCAGGTGAGGAGCATTGCAGCTGTGACCCACATAGGGACATGTTATGATATATATTATATAGCTATAGCTCTAGCAGGGCTATTTAGTAATTTGGGTAGTATCAAATCTAGGAATGCATAATGTTGAATGAATACGTAACTGATATAAGAGACTGAATTCACAAGTACTACAACTCACACTCTTTGGGAATTGGTAGAATCGGCATTGATGGATGCGCGAGAGGTGATTGGAGTTAGGGTTAGACAGACAGACAGAGAGACAGACAGACAGACTGACAGACAGACAGACACACTATATGACCCAAGTTTCATTAACAATATACACAAAATAATAAAGACAAAGGTTATAAGATTGAAGAAATGCACTAAACTATTAGGTTGTAAGCAGTGCGAAAAAGTTTGCAATGGGTTATGGGATGAGTAGTTCCTTCACACGTCAAAAAGAATATGTATACAGTCTTGCACCTTTGCTTTTTATTCAAATTTCGCTAAAAATAATTGCTACCGACATGACGAATGATTGCCTGGGTTCCAGGCTTAAAACGATTTTTACGAAAAGTCAATGGAGAAAATGAATGGGAAATTTACCTCCGGAACCAGAGCTTTCCAAAAAGGAGGCGGTCACTGTGTCGCTTTACGTGGTTATGTTCAGTGACAACTAGGGGTGTAACGGTACACAAAAGTCACGGTTCGGTACGTACCTCGGTTTTTAAGTCACGGTGCGGTGCGGTTCATAGTTAAGGGGAAAATTTAAAAAAAATGCTTGACTGTCAACAACGGAGAATGGCCGTAGATCAGCAGCAATGAAAACACCAATAATCTTGGTTATGGCATTTGCATTTCTGAATTCCCAGACAGGGGTTGTTGATTAACGCAAATTCATATTTAAAAAAAAAATAAAAAAATTTTTTTGGCTCAAAACAAAGAAGCAGTAGCCTGACTGCTATATTCAAGGCAGTATGTTTGTATGTTCATCGTTTAATTGAACTATAGGCTTTTTTTTGTATCTTCCTGCTTTGATCAGCATATGCCAATGTTGTTATTAATAAAAAAACATTTGCACAAGGCAAGCCAATGCACTTCACCATGTTGATAAGAGCATTAAAATGAGAACAATTAATGGGACAAAGAAATCAAGGGATTTAGCATAGAAAAAAGATTTGCGATTAATCGTGAGTTAACTGTGACATTAATGCGATTAATCGCGATTAAATATTGTAATCGCTTGACAGCACTAATATACATATACACACAAATACAAACAATCACTCTTGGCCAAAATTGTTGGCCATTTCTCCACGAGGGAGAAAACAGATACAACGTGCGATCAAGTCGTACGTAATAACAGATATCTATATAGAAATATATCGATACATCTAGTGGCTCCAGCTAGATGCAACATCTAGTGGCTTGAGCCATAGCAATAATAATATTCTGTTTATAGCTAATGGAGCTGAGCTGGAGAAGGTGGAGCCTACTGTCCTGCCTGGGTCCAGTGCAACAACCACCGCAGGTGAGGAGCATTGCAGCTGTGACCCACAATAGGGACGTGTTATTATGTGCATATTTGTTATTTAGCTTGATGTTAACTGGGTACAATTCAACGTGCATTACATACGTTTTCCCATAAGGTACCTCTTGGGGCTTGAGCTGTAGCAACATTTATAGCTCTATAATTTGTATACAATAGTTACCAAGTACTTTTTTTCTGGAATGTTATTCACCAGCCAAATTCTTTACAACCACCGCAGGTGAGGAGCATTGCAGCTGTGACCCAAATAGGGACATGTTATGATATATATTATATAGCTATAGCTCTAGCAGTGCTATTTAGTAATTTGGGTAGTATCAAATCTAGGAATGCATAATGTTGAATGAATACGTAACTGATATAAGAGACTGAATTCACAAGTACTACAACTCACTCTTTGGGAATTGGTAGAATCGGCATTGATGGATGCGCGAGAGGTGATTGGAGTTAGGGTTAGACAGACAGACAGACAGACAGAGAGACAGACAGACAGGCTGACAGACAGAAAGACACACTATATGACCCAAGTTTTATTAACAATATACACAAAATAATAAAGACAAAGGTTATAAGATTGAAGAAATGCACTAAACTATCAGGTTGTAAGCAGTGCGAAAAAGTTTGCAATGGGTTATGGGATGAGTAGTTCCTTCACACGTCAAAAAGAATATGTATACAGTCTTGCACCTTTGCTTTTTATTCAAATTTCGCTAAAAATAATTGCTACCGACATGACGAATGATTGCCTGGGTTCCAGGCTTAAAACGATTTTTACGAAAAGTCAATGGAGAAAATGAATGGGAAATTTACCTCCGGAACCAGAGCTTTCCAAAAAGGAGGCGGTCACTGTGTCGCTTTACATGGTTATGTTCAGTGACAACTAGGGGTGTAACGGTACACAAAAGTCACGGTTCGGTACGTACCTCGGTTTTTAAGTCACGGTGCGGTGCGGTTCATAGTTAAGGGGAAAATTTAAAAAAACTGCTTGACTGTCAACAACGGAGAATGGCTGTAGATCAGCAGCAATGAAAACACCAATAATCTTGGTTATGGCATTTGCATTTCTGAATTCCCAGACAGGGGTTGTTGAAATAGTGTCGTGAGCTGGGTTTGCGCAGCTAGTTTTTTTTTCCACAGCAACAGTGATAGTAACACCTGGATGTTGCCTTTTCAAATGCGTGTGCTAGGGATGTGCATTTCTGGCAAAAATATTATTCGATATTCGCTGAGAAGTATTCAAATAATATTCGAAAATTGCTCAATCAAGAACCCCCCACACACGCACGCAGATACATGCACACACAATGACACAGGGAGAGGCTTGTATGATTTGTATGAAATCAACAACTGCTCTAAATCAACATTCAACATCAAAATTATTTCAACGTGGGCTTAGGCATATAGACCTACATGCGCCGTAAACGGATCGCTATTTATTTATTTTACTGAACACAACCTGCATGACGGTGAACTAGATATAACTTCACACGGTGTGTCTTTTTACAATTTATTTGTTACCAGCATTCGTAGTGTTGATCAGCAGAGAAAAACTCAGCCAAAGACGTTGACGTCGCTTAGCAACCGAGGACGCTATTCACCGGAAGTTGTGAAGGCACATGCAATTCAACGGAGCATTCAACAGCATTGAGGAGAGCCGTGTAATAAATAACGATAGTCACATTCGATATTCTACGTGACTCCGACTATTCGACCATAGTTGCCGGATATGTACGCCACATTTACGTACCGCGGTACACCTCTGTAACCGCTCCGAAGTGCCTGTACCGTGACGGTTCGGTACAAATACGTGTACTGTTACACCCCTAGTGACAACCAGTGTTGGGCAAGTTACTTCCAAAATGTAATATATGAGAGGAAAGGAACTTTGGCTTTGACTCCCTCAAGAACATGAACCACGACATGGAGGGGAAAGGGATTGTTGGCGGCGAATGTCTCCCGCTTGAGCCCCGCTTCCCGCTGCCGAGGGACCACCGCCTCGGCGCTGCAGGAGGCGGAGGTGCCTAAGCGCTGCCCGGCAACAATCCCTTTCTCCTCCATGTCGCGGTTCAGTCTACTTCAGATTGATGTGGACGTGGAAGAACCCGGAAAATCTGAGAACCCAACGCGGTCGTTTGAGATTCATAATATCGGCTCACACAATTTTTGGCCGTGATAATATATATTATATGATATAGATATCTATGTATATGATATTATTTAGATATAGAGCTCCAGGACTCCCGTGTGTTCTAGAATATTTACAGAACACGGCTAAAGGCTGTGTGCGCCTCGCCATTGCGATGCATCCACTGTAAACAGAGCGCATGGTACCGTGGCTGCAAGCTGCTCAGGGCCACACCCCCACCCTCCTCCTTGACCCGCCTCGCTCTTCCTCATTTGCATTATAGCTACAGACCAAAACAGCGCATTTGGGGGAAGCTCAATGTGCGACTGGCTCGGAGTGGCTGTAACTCTGCACCACGGCTGAATCTGACTCCGACTATTCGACCATCGTTGCCGGATATGTACGCCACATTTACGTCCCGCGGTACACCTCTGTAACCGCTCCGAAGTGCCTGTACCGTGACGGTTCGGTACAAATACGTGTACCGTTACACCCCTAGTGACAACAAAACGTCATGACCTGCTGGACCCGTACTTGATTAGATCTCTTTACTTTTTTATACCTTGAATGTCTACCCATCCATCTTTTCAGTACTACCTGATAACAAAAAATTTAAAGTTTATTGTTACTAATACTAATAATAATTGGAGCTGTGATTACGAACTTGTCGCCATTAAGACAAAAAGCTGACTTAACAATACGGATTGACGTAAATGACGGAGCCGAGAGGGAGACTCCACCGTGGAGGAATGGCGTCTATGGGAGAACCAGTAGTGTAGATTTGGACATCGGAGCGAAGTTGATGTTAATTATATTCTGTGTATTTTTTATTTTTTTTTGAAGTTAGAATGGTTTAACAAACTTCAAATTCTATGTCAACATAATTTGAGACGAGGCACAAAGATGTCGCTAACACCATGTATGGACGTGTGGAGCTCTGTCTGGGCACTGGCTGTGGCGTCTGAGAGAAAGTTGAGCTCTTCGGACACTTGTACTAAGATGCTGAGAAAGTTGAGCTCTTCGGACACTTGTCCTAAGATATGGTGATTGATGGTGAAGCCCATCTGAGAAGCGATTTATTTAAGGCCCACATCCAAGGGTCCGGCTTCCGGGACATATATAGTATAACGCCATTCTTGGATGGTGAAGCTCGGACTGAGCAGCGATGTATTTAATGTCTGCGTCCAACGTTTCATAAACATCTCTCATTATAACGCTCATACACAACGACGGTACTGAAGAAGTATTACAAAGTTGGTGCGGGTTGTTACAATGGGGATAAAATAACCCCCTCTTTAATTATTAATTTATTTGTCAGGATTTCGCCACAGAGAAAAGATTGACTGCGGTGGATCCTCGGACGAACATGAGAATACAAGGATATAATAATATAATATATAGGCAGTGTTGCTAATAACACAGTTTAAAAGAATGACGTTAGGTAACGCTGTTACCGTTACTGTACGAAAAATGCAGTGCGTTACTATGAATTGATTGAATGAACTGCGTAATCCGAACGCACCCCTGGCTCCAAACACAAACTGCTAGTGAGAAGGCCGTGTGGGTTAACAACGAGATAAGCGATTATGATTGGCTAAAGGCCTGATTCCACTGGACGCGTTACGGCAGCATTACGGCTGCGGCACGTCTTGGCCGCGGTCACCGCAGCAGATAGGTTCCACTCTAATCAATGAGTCCATTTCCACCGGCTGCGGAACGTCTCAGCAGCATCCCAGGAGCGGCTCGCCGTGCCGCAGCGCTATCATTCCGTAGCATTTCTATTTTTGCCGCAAGCCGTTGCTGAACCGCGTCAATTTCAACAGAGCAGATCGAGCAGGGCAGGAAGTGAAAAAGTAAAAGCCATAGAGCATCCGTTCAATTTTCAAAATAAAACACAATACTCAGCTCATGTAGCCTATCACAACTTCACATCAACATTATTACGTCAAGACTGGTGGCACCAGGTCAGCAGTCAATCAATCAAAGGGTCTCAGTGGGTCGGCAACATGAAGTGAATCATGAATCAATGAATCATCCTCTTTATAAGGGCAGTGGCCGGAAAGACAAAGCGTGGCATTTAATTGCAGTCGTTTTGGGAGTGGAAGTTGAGTACATTAGGTTTAGGATTATCGCGTGATCTCGTGATCTCGCGTGAATACGGCTGGCTCGCAAGGCAGCGTTGCGCTGCCGTAACGCGCCCGGTGGAAATGCAAGCAGGGCAGAGTCGCAGCCGTTCCATGCCGCAGCCGGAATCCCGGCGTGACCCGGGGATTCCACCGGACGCGTTACGGCAGCGTTACGGCTGCGGCACGGAACTGCGTCTCGATCTCGAGCGCAGGCTTGTGGCAGTGTCATGGCAACCGAACGTCATCGTTTCTGAAAGCCTCCGTCTACCCTGTCCACACTACAACGCGAACCCAGTGTTTTCTCATTTATATTTATGGGTTTGTAGATTTACCCGGGTTAGTGTGGACGGGGCCTCAGTTGGAAGCATTTCAGGGCCATGAATGGGCAGTTCAACCATTTAACACATGCTCAGGAAAATCCATTTTTTTTTCTTTTTTACAGTCGCGCAAATAGTTACTTTCACTGGTAACTAGTTACTTTTATTCTAGAGTAATTCAACTCAGTTACTCCAAAAGCTATTGCGCCTCCGGATGATACTATGAATCATAAAGACTGCATCTGACGTCTCTTGTACTTCCACAACAAGTAAATACTCATAGTGGGGGTTATCTCGGCCATGGTTGAGAAGAATTGGGGCAAAGGAACTTTGGCTTTGACTCTCTGGGGTCCACATTGAACCTTGACATAGAGGAGAAAGGGATTGTACTCCCGGAGCTGAGCGGCCGGGAGTACAATCGGCAGGGGAGCTCCGGAAGCAGTACGGCAGCTCCGGCGGGGGAGCTCCGGCGACAGTCAGGCAGCTCCGGCGGGGGAGCTCCGGGCGGCAGACCGGCAGCTCCGGCGTTGGAGCTCCGGGAGCAGTACGGCAGCTCCGCCGGACTCCCTGCCAGGCAGTCACATGGCAAACTGACAAATTAGACATCTATTTTTGCTTCTGAAATGCACGGACATCTCCGCCCAGTGCTCGTCCGCTGCTCTACAAATTCTTATTCATGTGGGAGGGGGATGGGGAAGTGGTTGGTAATATTCAAATGTGCCTGCTTCTTAGATAGGAGTCTGCGCCGAAACCGACTCGCTTGTATGGTAACTGTAGGTGGGGTACTATCAGAAATGCATATCTCAATCGAAAAATCATGTACAGACTTATTTCAAAGTTCCATGTGTTTTGGAGTACCAGAGACCAAGAACAACACCCCAAATCCCAGAAAAGTGTTCTTCTCATAATATGCCCCCTTTAAACTGCTGTTTTCTTCGGTCTTGGCTGTTTTTTTCTTTTTCTAAACCTTTTTTTCCGGAGCAACAGAAATGGGGGGGGGGTTTAAGCAATTCATCCTTGTTTTATAGCAGCTGGCTGTAGTTGGTTTGCGTGCAGTTTTGACATGAACTAGAATGCACTGTTAAGTAGTGGCTTGGAGGGGGGAGAACTTGTTGCAGCGCGCACACAGTCTACCATTTATGCAATGGGAATGACATGGAAACTCAAGTCTTTCCACATACCACCCACAAACTCCTCATATTCCACTAGGTGTACGCAAACCCCCGGTTGGGGTTTGACAGTGGTAAACCACTGCCTTAGATTACAGGATTTTGAGATCATACACAATCTTGCCATTTCAAACTCAACCCCAGACGCACTGTCCCCCAACCCAACTTCATGGGCTGAGGCTGTGGACCTGCTTCCTCCTTATGTTACTGTGGGGTCTCTACATTTTCTTCACCAGCCTTGGCAGATGCTGGACCTCAAAGAACAGCTCCTTTCTCTCCAAGAGTGTGTCCTTAAAAAGTCTAACATCCAATAATCAGAATTTTAGGTTATTGGCTTTAGGAACCAACAACCACTAATGCAAACGGTGCAACCCGGTAGCAATTTATCAGAGCACACCCAGCTAGTGTGTTGCGGAGGCTAGTGGCATCTCCTCTTGTCCTAAAATAACTTCTTGTTTCTGTTGACTTTAAGAGTATAAAGGCATTATAGTCGCATGGGAAGTCAGATATACCTGGGAGTGTGGTTTGATGTCAAGTTAACATTTAAGGAGCACATTCAGAAGATGATTGAGAAGTGCAAACAGGGTATTAATGTTTTGGAGTGTTTATCAGGGTACAACTGGGGAGCTTCTAGCCTTGGTACACCCATGCTGCCTTGCGCGCGATTTCATTTTGCGCTGCTAGGCAGCCTGGATTCCATGGATCCGATTTTCGCCTGAGATAGGGAACCAATCACAGAACGGGGAGGGACGGCAAGACGATGACGACGTCTATGCGACACACCGAAGCTTGTAGTTTACGGATCCAAATGGCAGCAGACGTGTTACCTTTTGGCGTTAAACTCTTTCATTACCAAGAAGGATTTCTTTGCCCTGCTACCAACAGGCTTTGATTGGCTATGAGCTACGTACAGACTCATATGATAGACATTCCTAGCGCCCAATAAACGGCTCTGGGTAATAATAAACCACGCCTCCAATACGAGAAAATGAATGTGTGGTTCCCAGACCTCATCTCAATGTAGATTGAGATGAGGTCTGGTGTTAGCCAGGCTAGGGAGCTTCAGGGTGTCCATTAAAATAATTTATATTGGAGCTCTCATATCTGTAGCTACAGATCTTTAGCTTTGGTTGGGATGGTAACAAGTTAGAAATTCAGTTGGAGATAGAAGCTATCACATGTAGCAAGACTTTGCCTTTGGCAACCTCAAACTGTCAGATGAAATAAAAGATAAACTGGGAGGTGTACTTAATGTTAGATTGCTGAGAAATGGAAATATTCAGGTTTTCTGTATATCACAGGGTCATAAAGCTAAGGCCATGCGTCTGCCATTTACTTAACAGGCCAATTGAGTGGTTTGTTCCTGTGGGTGGAGATGTTAATGATGCCGCCAATTCAACAATGCTGATTATGATGGGCGGTGAATTTAACCTATATGGCTTTTTCGTTTTAACTTCTTGTTGACTGAATTGTTTCTCTTTCTTAGTGCCAAATTGATTCTCTTTCTTAGTGCCAAATTGATTATTTTTTCTTCTGCTCTCCTTCTCATTAATTTTTCCTTTCCTAGTTGCCTTATTAGGTCCTCCACAGTCGCCCCATCAGTCCCCGTCAGTCTGGTCCCTGGAGCAGCTGGCCCTGGCAAGTTATTCCTTCACTGTTGACCCCTGACTGACTGGCCCTCGGCACACAAATCCCTGGATCACCTGCCACTGGATCACCCGCCACTGGATCACCTGCCCCTGAATCACCTGCCCCTGGCAATGTGGCCTCTTGATTGCTCTCTGTCTCCTGTGATGTCCTTTTCAACGCTCTTGAAATCCACCTAAATTTCTCCCTCAATCTCTGTAACAATTACAAGGTAATGTTGATGTTATATGTATTTTGCCTTTGCATTTGCAACTACTGTCATCTCCAATGTAAGAAAATGAATTAAAGCAAAACATTTCTGTAATGTGAATTAAATCATCTGCCACAATCAGAAACCAATACAATTTATAAATGGATCTACCGGCAATTGTTAATTGGGTAGAAATGTGTCGATTATCTACATTGTGTGCAAATCCTCAGAGAATCCCTGCCTTCTGGTTGTTTTTTAAACTGAATGTGCAAATACTAATTATGTAATCTCATTAGGAGTGTAGTCTATCCTTGAATTACATGAAATGGGGAATATTGTAAGCTGCATGGATCATACCGAAGTTTAATTTGGCGCAATATGGGTGGTCCGTTGCACTTGGTTCCGGAGGCACCCTCACAGAAGGGGGTTTCCTCCTCTTCGGTTTAGGGCGATGGATGAAAACTGTTGGGCCTGCATCGGGCCTCAACTTCAACATCCTATCTACTTTTGTGGCTTTGAATTGGTCATTTCCAAAGTGTACCTGTAGGTAGGCTTTAATATCAGTTTCCGTTGCACTTCAAATATCATTGGAAAGTCATAATTCTCTACACTACAATTATTATGCCCTTTGAAATGCTAGCAAGTGATCTGAACATTACGTTACATAGTTTTTGACTGTTGCTGACTGTCAATACGTTTTGACGGCTGACCATTGCCATCCATTTCTCCCTGCGCTCTTGGTCCTTGGGGAAGCCGTGATAACCCTTCTCGGACCGATTGGAGCATCCAAATGCTGCACAGCCAACCATGGTATGACCATTGATCTATAAAATGTTAGTTGTAACCATTGAACCATGACACCATTGAAGATCACAGAGCGGGTAACAACTGTTCCTCAACCACTTATGCCCTGACTTTTGAGAATAGGTTAGAGGTCAGAGTTCATGACCAAACGAGGATCCTCCCTCCTAAACCCATTTTGAATTTCCTAGGGCTATTCTAAGTATTGTAATGGCATAAAGTATAGTATATTTGCAATGTTATATGTTAATGGTTTGCCCTAAGTATATAGTGTTCCCTGCTGTGTCCATTGTTGAATCTGTTCACACAATCGCAATCACTTGTTCTTGTCACACTAATTGTTTAATAAAAAAAAATACAATTTCATTCATCCAAGCGTAATGAGTTGTTATTCTTTAATATATTTGATACTTTGTGTGGCTTATATCTTTAAATGATCATGGTAGAACATCTTGAATACTTTGATTTCAACACAGATGTAAGGTACAAGTTAAGGTTAGGCCAGTATGCTAACACGAACGTGAAGCTTTCCCTCCAAAACTTAAAAACGTATCTAAGTAATAGTACTTATAGATAGCTTTCAGTTGCCCCCCTACCGCTCTAAATGTAAAACTGACATTTACAAATATGCAATAATGCAATAACAGTCAGACAAATACTTGCATGTGATTTTTTCATTCATATTTACCATTTAATATTGAAATCTCTGCTGTCGTCCCATAGAATAACATTGAAAGCGCGGCGTGTTTGGAACTATTGAGGCTTACATGAACCACGTGACCACCCTGTCGGCGAGATCATAGCGTGTCGCAACTCTCTCTCTCTATAGCTCTGATATAGCCTACATAGATATCAATATCATAATATATATTATCACGGCCAAAAGCTGTGTGAGCGGATATTATGAATCTCAAACGACCGCGTTGGGTTCTCCGACGTTCCTGGTTCTTCAACGTCCACATCAATGTGAAGTAGACTGAACCGCGACAAGGAGGAAAAAGGGATTGTTGCCGGGCAGCGCTTAGGCACCTTCGTCTCCGGCGGTGGTCCCTCAGCGGGGCTCGAGCGAGAGACATTCGCCACCAACAATCCCTTTCTCCTCCATGTCGTGGTTCATGTTCTTGAGGGAGAAAAAAAGCCAAAGTTCCTTCCCCCCAATTAATTCTCATCCTTGGCTGAGATAACCCCCACTACGAGTCTCGTTGTAGAAATACCAGAGACGAGAGTCTGACGTGTTATGCGCCATAACACCAAAAGCAGAACGGTTATCTAAATAACAAGGAAGTGTACAACACGTTGCGTTACAGTCCTGGAGCTCTATATCTAAATAATATCATATAATAAATAGATATCTATATCATATAATACATATCACGTCCAAAAGCTTTGTGCGCCTCCAGACGATATTATGAATCACAAACGACTTTGTCGGGTTCTGCGACGTCTCTGGTTCTTCCACTTTCACATCAACCTGAAGTCGACTGAACCGCGCGCTGCCTGCTGCCGGCTGCCCGCTGCTGGGCGATGGTGCCTCGTGGCAACCGGCGACATGTCGCAGTTCATGTACTTCAGCGAGTCAAAGCCAAAGTTCCTTTCCCCCAATTCCTTCTCAACCATGGCTCAGATAACCCCCACGACAGTCTCGTTGTGGAAATACAAGGGACATCAAAGAACCGACAAGAAACACTTGCGTTACAGTGTGTGTATTCACACACACACACATGTGGCGCTCGCACGGTCGAGTCTCATTGGCGGGCCAACGTCTCTGGGCGGGCCAGGCAGAGTAAGGGGAGGAGCTTAGATGCTTCATGACGTCCTAAATAAAGACATTCCAAATCAGTGGGCTTGAGCCTCCGTTTTTTCAAAGGCGAGCAGAGCAGCTAGTGCTCGTTTTACACCAAACGCAAGTTTTAGCCACTGGGGGACCATAGGCAGGCTAGGGGAACTCATATTTATGTTAGAAAACCTCATAAAGTGAGATTTTCATGTCATGGGACCTTTAAACAAGATGGCACAGCTGTATTACTGCCCTTCAAGCAAGAAACCATGCCAACACGAGTATTCATTGGGTATATGAGTTTTCCAGTGAGAGCGTACAGACGTCCTCCATTGCGATGTTACAAATGCCAACGTTTTGGGCATACGGCAGCTGCATGTAGAGGGGACAGGAGATGTGGAGGGGGGGGGGACCATGACTTCAAACAATGCCAAGTTAAGAAAACAAAGTGCTGCAATTGTGGTGGTAACCATATAACTTCAAGGGCCCAGGATGCTGACAGGCTAGTGGGCAGTGGCGCGGGAAGGGGGGTGCTGAGGGTGCTGCAGCACCCCCTAGCTGCAGGAAAAAAAAAGAAAAAAAAAGTTGTTCTTAATTTTTATATATTTAATATATTTATATATTAAAACGATATAACAAATAATTAGGCTTTGGGGACGAAAATAGACGTGGGAAAAATGTGTTTGCTAGTTTTTAGCTATAACAGGCATGCATGGGGATCTTGCTATATGGGGTTCGCGGGTTCACAGGGTTTGCGGAAGTTGTTAAAGAATAAAGAAGAACGTGAACGAACAGAATGGCGCAAAAGAGAATTTTAGATTTTTTAGACGGAAGTCTACATTTGGAGTCTTCAAATAGATAAGACCATGCATTTTTATTCATTTTTTGGTTATTGCTGCCGCCGTGCAGAATCTGTGTACTAGGCATTGTCATGTTTGTGGTATTAGTTTAGTGAGTGTGGACTGTTTGTGCGCGCTCTCTGCCAGGGAATATTAATTGGGGCAATTGGTCTGGATTTAAGCTGCTTGGAACCGACGTGTGACGCTCGGAATCGGGTGGAAATTAGGCGATTTCATGTATTTGTGACTCTTTTTGTGAGTGTGTGTATCCGGGAGGCCGGTGCCCACGGACTGAAGTTGCAGTGACGGGGTGGTCTCAATGGCTACCAGAAGGAGGGACGTTAGACCATCGTTTGAACGTGTTTTCATTAACTGTGTGTGGGGGGGAATTTGGGGAGAGATCTGATTAGATTGCGTGTTGGAAATCGTGTGTGGGTTTTGGGGGAATGTTTTAGAAGCGGTTTTCTCCCGGTGTCCCGAATACACACACACAGTCACAAATACATGCAATCGCCTATTTCCACCCGATTCCGAGGGTCCCACGTCAGTTCCTAGCAGCCTAAATCGAGTCCATTTGCCCCAATTTATATTCCCCTGACAGGGAATATTAATTGGGGGCAATTTGTCTGGATTTAAGCTGCTTGGAACTGAAATTAAAAAATTAATGTTTAGCACTGCCAAAAGCAGGACTTGTATTATGAAATGCAATTGAACCGGAAACCTGAAGATTGTACCATGCACGGCATGAGGAATAAAGCATTCAAATTAACTCCGACATTGCGTATACCTGGTGATTTATTATAGTCAAGTACAAGTCAGAATACTTAACGTATACGTATTTAATACTCTGTGTTAATGACATATTCGGCGATCGGATGTCGTGGAAAAAAAAGTGTTAGTTTGCAACCGATATATAGGCCAATTCGATTTTTTTGTGTGTGTGAGCGAGCGCTAGTGAGCGAGAGACCGAGAGTGTTCAAGTTTATGTCCAAGTTTTTATTTTCCATATGCAACACGTAGCCTATATATTGTGTATATATAAGCATATTTTCCCCCCATGTAAATACTGTATCTTATATTATAGACAGTACCGCAGCACCCCCACTCAAAATACCTTCCTGCGCACCTGCTAGTGGGGACCAGTGCTCACCCGCTGCCAGGAAAAGGGGATGCGGATAGAAGAAAAACACTTCTTGCTTTCATGGTAGATGTTGACCGCGGTGAAGTTAGTTTTAGGTTGGATATTCGACAGATATTCAATCCAGTTCCGGCCGCGACTTCACGGAGATTTGCCCGGCAATAGCAGCAGGAGAACGGTTAGCACACCTCGCAGAGCCTCGCGGTGAATCGCTAGAAACTGATTTAGGGACCGTCAATAAATTACTTCACGTAAATATATCAATACAAAATACTTGCAGTTTTTTCAATAGCTTCCATGCCATGTGACCCAGTGACTCCAAACCAGTATCTAATTGTATTATTAAACCCTGAGAATAAGACACACCACTTGTTATGGTATTTTAGTGCTTCCTCTATTTTATATGAATATTAATAAGCAGGAATTATCATATTTCTTTCAATAGCTTCCATGCCACGTGACCCAGTGACTCCAAACCAGTATCCAATTGTAGAACTAAAGCCTAAGATTAGGACACACCACTTTTTATGGTATTTTAGTGATTTCTCTATTTTATATGAATATTAATATGCAGGAATGATCATATTTCTTTCAATAGCTTCCATGCCACGTGACCCAGTGACTCCAAACCAGTATCCACTTGTAGAACTAAACCCTGAGAATAGGACACACCACTTTTTATGGTATTTTAGTGCTTACTCTATTTTATATGAATATTAATATGCAGGAATGATCATATTTCATTCAATAGCTTCCATGCCACGTGACCCAGTGACTCCAAACCAGTATCCAATTGTAGAACTAAACCCTGAGAATAAGACACACCACTTGTTATGGTATTTTAGTGCTTCCTCTATTTTATATGAATATTAATATGCAGGAATAATCATATTTCATTCAATAGCTTCCATGCCATGTGACCCAGTGACTCCAAACCAGTATCCACTTGTAGAACTAAACCCTGAGAATAGGACACACCACTTTTTATGGTATTTTAGTGCTTCCTCTATTTTATATGAATATTAATATGCAGGAATGATCATATTTCATTCAATAGCTTCCATGCCACGTGACCCAGTGACTCCAAACCAGTATCCAATTGTAGAACTAAACCCTGAGAATAGGACACACCACTTTTTATGGTATTTTAGTGCTTTCTCTATTTTATATGAATATTAATATGCAGGAATGATCATATTTCTTTCAATAGCTTCCATGCCATGTGACCCAGTGACTCCAAACCAGTATCCAATTGTAAAAGTAAACTGATTCTAATTCAATATAGAATTATAATAATAATTAAAATAACGCTCAAGAGGTTCACATATTTTCAAGCAGCAATTTGTGTCCATCTATTATTTTGTGTATGTCTATTATTTATACTATATATATATTGCTGTCAAGGGATTAAATATTGAATCGCGATTAATCACATTAATGTCCTAGTTAACTCACGATTATTTTTTTCTATGCTAAATTTCCCTTGATTTCTTTGTCCAATTCATTTTTCTCATTTTAATGCTCTTATCAACATGGAGAAGTGCATCGGCTTGCCTTCTGCAAATGTTTTTTTATTGATAACAACATTGGCATATATTGATCAAAACAGGACGATACAAAAAAAGCCTTTAGTGCAATTAAACGATGAACGTACAAACATAATCCCTTGAACGTAGCAGTCAGGATACTGCTTCTTTTTTTTAAATAAATAAATGGCGTTTATCACGCTCTAAAAAAATTAACGCCGTTAAAATTGGTTTGCGTTAACGCCGTTAATGACGCGTTTAACTGACAGCACTAATATGTATAATAGCATATGTATAAGGCTATGTGTTTCACCATTGCTGGAGGAAGCAAGATATGTAATAATTATTACCATCATTAGGTGGCGATAATGAACCCGAACTTGGAAAATCACAGAGAACTTCGTAAGAAGCAGGCAGTCAGACTTGCTGAAAATGGTGCGCTTCAAAGAAGGCCAGAGAAAAAGAGCTACAGACCTTTGGCAAAAAGCTGGTGGTACGGATGTTGTTCTCAGGTCCTTTATTGATCACAGATTTAAAGTAAATGTTACGTCTGAGCAGTGGTCCTCAATTTCACTTGCCTTGGCAAACACCACAAAAGGCAATTACCACAAATGTTTAAAGTGGTTAAGGGTCATCTGGGATGAAGACAGAAGAGGAGTCCGCACAGCTGTGCTTCATGCAGGTAACCCTACTGTTCTTAATTTACTTTGTTGAGTATGGAGTTAGAATCAGGCACGGCGCCAGGATTTGAGTTGTGGATGGGCCAGACCAATTGTGTGTGGTCCTTAAATTAAAAACCAAGCCCCCCCCCCGCACCCCCTCTTGTACCGGGGAGCGTCTTATCGCATTTACATAAAAAAGAAACCGCCAGTAGGGTCCGGCCGTGTAAAAATCGGTTTTGACCAAAGGGCGCTTTGGAATCTCCATTACGCACCTGGCTGTGCGTAATGGCTTTAGGCCATTAGGTCTGTAGACCTAAGGCCTATAGACTGTAAAAGTGGTCAGGAATCGAATATTTCCCACATAGTTTGTTTATGCTCGTATAACATGAGGCAGAATATTTCAGATTTCTTTTTAATTGTTTTAAGTTTTCAACAATATTTCGATATCATTAGCAACAGACTGAGCTTGGCTTATAATAGGCCTACAAAGAAGATGCATTCAATTGTAGTCTATACTACGAGATAATAACGCCAATCACGGTTATCCACGAAGATAATTCCCCTTTTGCGCAAATCGGATCAAGCATCGATATCAACAAAGGTTGCTGCATTGAAAAAATGAAGCATTTCAGAAGATTTTTATTTATTTTTTCAAGAAAAGTTTCGGGTGGGCCCGTTGAACAGTGGTTGGTCCCTGGTCCGTCGGGCCCACCCATAACGCCGTGCCTGGTTAGAATCGTGTTTGCCATGACGCATGCTCTAGGGTGCATGATCATTGTTCCGTGCACTTTCCTTCTATCCTTCATTCTCATGTCTCTTGTTTTCCTGTCTTTATTGATGTGATACTTTTTTATAGTGGTGCAACGGTTCACGGGTTTCCCGTGATCAACCCTCAAGGTTCGGGACGCAAGTGATCCGCGGATCGGCTGATAAAAAAAAACAGTTGTTCGTTCACATGATCAGCGCATGTTTAAAGGACAATTCCGGTATTAACAACATCATGAAGTATCGTAGCGAAATACAGTTTCTGTTGTGTTTTATTTGGCGTTCCGTAAATCCCATTTAAACGGAAACCGGAACCGGAAGCGGATATGTTTATGTTTGGTTGTAGTTTTTTCGCTCGTTTCTCCGTATCAACAGTAGGGCTAGAACCGAGCGAAAAGACTACAACCAACCTTCCTTTGCTATGAGCAATGAGTCTTCCAACCGAAATCAATGGATTTACAAAATGCCAAGTAAAACACGACAGGAACTGTATTTCGCTACCATACTTGATGAAAAAAAAGAAGATGTGGGGAGAGTTTAGAGTCAACACTCTCCCAAGGCAATGCAGACATCCTGAATTGTAAATCCATGGTTAGGGATTATTTAGTATCCATGTTAAAAAGAAGAAGGAATAATGCCTCGGATTGCAATTTTTTAAATATTGACTATCCTTTTGAATTGAATTATTACCTAATTTTTCACTTTATTTTGTTTTTACACATTTGAAGATTTTATTTAAAGTCACATTTGTCTTGTTATCTTTATTGTTGTTGTTGATCCGAAAATGATCCGACCCGTGACTCAAAAACCGTGACACAATCCGAACCGGGAGTTTTGTGATCCGTTGCACCCCTATTTTTTACTGCTACTGTTTACTGTTTTTATCTATGCATTGTAAGGTGACCTTTGGTGTCATGAAAGGCGCCCTAAAAATACAATTAATTATTCTTATTCTTGTTATTATTATCTATTGTCATATTGTCATTTATACTTTGACTCAATTTACAAATTAAATGGTGTTGTAAGTATCTTGTTAGCCATATCTCCATTATAATATCTCCAACAATGTCCTAATTTTTAGAAAAGAAAAGGCAGAGAACAAGACGAAAGGGTACTGAGCAGGATGGAGAAAGGGACAATAAGAAAGATGAAGGGGAAGAGCAGACACCAACAATTGAAGAAGACAGGGACAGTACAGATGGTAGAGACATGAGTAGACTGTCTGATACAGAGACTGTTGAGGACAGAGAATTTCCTGAAAATAACAATGCACAGACCAAGAAAAGGAAGAGAGAAGGACTTCAGGGTGCTGAGCAGGATGGAGAAAGTTTGAGCAAGAAAGGTGAAGAAGAGCAGACACCATCAAGGGAAGAATACAGGGACAGTACAGATGGTAGAGACATGTATATATTGTCTGATCTAGAGACTGTTGAGGACAGAGAAGGTCCTGAAAATAACAATGCACAGACCAAGAAAAGGAAGAGAGAAGGACTTCAGGGTGCTGAGCAGGATGGAGAAAGTTTGAGCAAGAAAGGGGAAGAAGAGCAGACGCCATCAAGTGAAGAAGACAGGGACAGTACAGATGGTAGAGACATGTATATATTGTCTGATCTAGAGACTGTTGAGAACAGAGAAGGTCCCGAAATAAACAATACACAGACCCAAAAGAATAAGAGAGAAGGATTTCAGGCTACTGAGCAGGATGGAGAAAGTTTGAGCAAGAAAGGTGAAGAAGAGCAGACACCATCAAGTGAAGAAGACAGGGACAATGCAGATGAAGAAATATATATTATTCAGACTGACAGCGACAGTGTAAAAGAGAGCAGAGAGGAATGTCAGGAGACTGTGGACCAGACTAAGCAAAAAAGGAAAAGGGAAGGAAAAGAATCAAAATGCACTAAATCAGATCAACAAACAGGCTACAGAAGGTGCAAAGAAGGGCCAAAAATGTTCAGAATTACAATCACTAGAAAACAATGGAACAAATTAAAACCAAAACATGGGCAGAAACGTCTACGTCCTCCATGGACTGATGTACTGTATGATGAATTTTTAAAAGAAAATCCATCTTGTACACTTGCTTTCAAGTATCAGCATGTGAAGACAAGTTACAGCCGTAAAATAAAATCCCCATTTTTCCGTGCCTCAGCACGCTGTACATTTGAAGGAGCCGTAAAATAAAATCCCCATTTTTCCGTGCCTCAGCACGCTGTACATTTGAAGGATTCAAGGCTGTCTACAGTTTTTCAAAAAAAAGCAGCCCAAAATCAACGGATAAAAGAATATGTTTTAAAGTTTTGCGCTTTGGTGAAGTCAGACACCGTAACAACCAAAGAAAATTTAGGCCAGCCAAATACCTACGAAGAGGAAAGATTGCTAAAGCTGTAAGCAATGGTGTCAGCAATTATTATTACAGCATGTTAAAAAACACACCTGTGGAAGAGATCATGGCTGGTAATTTCACCAGAAGCCTCACCAAGGATGTCTTAAAGACAATTTCATCTGAGGTTAAAAAGAGTGCAAGGCTCCATGATGATGTAATGCTTGAACTCATGCTTACACAAAAGGTCATTAAAGAGAGCAGCAGTCATGCATCCTCAAAAGGCTATCTTCAGCGCCTGCAAATTGATCCTTTTGCTGTACATTTACAAACTGATACTGGAATCAATATTTTAGCTCAACATTTAAAACAAACACCAACAGCCCTCTACCTTGATGCTACAGGTGGTGTGGTGCAGAAAATTCCTGACCAAAACAAAAGGGTACTGTATTATGCTCTAGTTTTGCCAGGCATGGGCAAGGATAAGCCTCCTTTGCCCGTCACAGAACTCATAACCAACAGCCATTCCATTCCATCCATTTCCTATTGGCTAATGGAATTCCAGAGGAAGTTGTCACATACAACAAAAAGACGAATAACACAGGTTGAGACTGATTATAGTTGGGCTCTAATTAACAGCGTGCTTCTGTCCTTCAACAAGGAGAATATTTCAATGTACCTCATCAGAGCATTTGGAATAGTGTCTGGACAAAGTGAACAGATTCCCAAGTTCACTGTGCTGCATCTGTGCTCTGCACATATCATGAAGGCTGTGTCACAAGCATTTGGCAGGAAAACAGAAGACAGAGGCATACAAGAATATGCAACATTCAGTTTTGCTTACCTCCTGAACTGCACAAGTATGCAGGTGGCCCATGAGGTTTTTTATCATATGTGTGTGCTTTTTGATGCAGAGGAGTACACTCATTTGGTGAAACAGAGCAAAACATACCTCGGCAAGTGTGTTTTGAAAATCCAGGACATAAAGCTGGAAGAAAGTGGACATGTGATGGGAGAGGAGGAAAGCAACACTGAGAAATCTGCTAACAGTGCTGTTGGAAAGTCACCTTTTACGCATGCTTTTCAAGCCAGGCGTGACCAAGCACAGTGTGACATCCTAACAGAAGATCCTGTTGGCATTGGCATAAACAACCATTACCTCTGTCCTGGTGTCATCAATGTGCTGTTTAAAAACTATATGGGAATTTTCCCATTGTGGGGTGGTTTGTTGCTTGGGGATCTGTCACGGCATGGAAAATGCACAACCATCGAAACAAATGGAAGAGAAAAAACCAGGGATACCAACTGCCATGTTGAACTCTGGTTTGGTTTGGTCAAACACTCTATCTTGTTAAAAAAAAAGTACCTGAGACCTGCAGAGTTCATATCCAAAATGTTTGCCTCAATGCAGGGAAGATATGTAGAGCACGTTGAGCAACATAATCTGCCAATTCAGATTCTGGATAAAACAGTCACAAGTTCTCGCAGGCCAGATGATGACCATGAAGAACAGTGGAAGAAGCGGGACAGCTCTACAGGTCAGTCCAAGTCCAAGTCCAAGTACTTCAATCCACCAGAAAAACTACCAAACCCCAGGAGCCTACATGCCAAAGAAGTGAAGAAAAGAAAAGAGGCTCAGGATCAACAAGTTAAAGATGCACAGGTAAATATTGTTTAACACTTAATATGTGTTTAAATGGTTCTTTAGATACATAGATATAGTATATATTTCTTTGCTGTGGCAGTATCAGATTCAAATAAAGGCAAACATTTTATTTGATCTAAATTTATTTGAACAGAACAATTTGACATTGCAGCTCTGCTATGAAAGGCAAAACTTGAAAAGATAAACACAAAATGCCATTCTTATTCTTATTGTGGTCCCAAAGTAGGAAAGAGAAACAAGAAATGTGCATTTCGCCGGCACAAAGCGAAGCATGTGTTCAAAACGCTACCCTGAACCTGTGGATACAAAGGATTTGACCGTGGTAGGAGTAGCGAGAAGTCAGTGTAGCGTTTTTGCGCCAAAATGTTGTAGAAGATATACAATTTCCTCATTTATTGCGCCCCCTAATGGCGAATTTGTGTAGCGTTTTTGCGCCAAAATGTTGTAGAAGATATACAATTTCCTCATTTATTGCGCCCCCTAATGGCGAATTTTTCCGAATTTTTTATCGAACGACATTAAGGTTAACACCAACATGTGTTTCAAATTTGGACTCGATCCGATGTCTAATTTTGGATTTCTTTGGATTTTTGATGTTCCACGTCTAATTTAGCTAATAAACCAATATTCAAAACGCTACCGTTTCGTCGTCAAAGGTCGCATCAAAAAAGTGTCTCATGCATTCTTTGCGTGTGCGTTTTTTCCGAATTTTTTATCGAACGACATTAAGGTTAACACCAACATGTGTTTCAAATTTGGACTCGATCCGATGTCTAATTTTGGATTTCTTTGGATTTTTGATGTTCCACGTCTAATTTAGCTAATAAACCAATATTCAAAACACTACCGTTTCGTCGTCAAAGGTCGCATCAAAAAAGTGTCTCATGCATTCTTTGCGTGTGCGTCTGAAGATGTCGTGTGCAAAGTTTGGTGTCGATTGGTCAAGAAATGTGGGAGGAGTAGCGAAAATACAGTTTTGCGGTTTTCGCGATTTAGCGAAAAATATTCCTAGACGCAAATGGGCGTGGCCTATGCCAAAAGATGCAGCAGACTCCAGTGAATATGTGGGTACAAGTTTTTGACTGTGGGAGGTTCGGTGTGGGAGTTATAGCCCCAAACGCATCTTTCCTTGGTATAGCGCCACCTAGTGGCCGGCGTGTCTGGATTTGGTCGTCTGCTTAGAACTCAGGGCCCTGGATCTAGTCATGCAATTGGCGTGTCGGCACCATTTACGGTTTGGGCTGTGGGCACACTTTTAGGATTAGCATGTCGGAATAATAATCCTTACAAAAACAATAGGGATCCAACCTGTTGGCTTGGACCCCTAATAATGGCAATACCATCAAATAGAGAGCACATACATAAGTTGAGTAATTGTTTAATCTGCACAATACACAACATGTAGTGTATTGTAGTATGTATGTATACATACTGTGACAAAACAAGACAATTCTCCCTCCAACCTTACAAAGTTGGGTATAAAAGACAAAACTGTTTTGTAGCAGCACAAGCTTGATTTTTAAACTACATCTGAAACCACCTAAGTTGTGTATCCGCTTAAAGGGCTGCCGGTTCAAATGTTATATTGCCTAGTGGAAACTTTGTCATGGTAGCACTAAAAGGAAAAATATTATATGCTAATATATATATTATGTATATGCTAGAATTGTGCCGTTTTCCAAAGATAAGGCTTTGTTTTCCAAGACCTTTTCATTTCTAGTGTCAATATTGAATTGGCATTTCCTTGTAATTCTTTCTTGCAGTTAACATTACTGTGGAAAAAGAGGGACACAGAAATGGTTGTTGCACTACTCCCTTCACAGATTAAGGGGCGCAGCATCCTTATCCACCATAGTGAGCTATGCTCACTTCGACCATACCAGTGGTTGACAGGGGAGGTACGTGACTGTGTGATTTTAAGTATCAGTTTCACTCGGCACTGTGACATTTACTTTATCTAGCATTTTAAGACTTATATCAAGAGTGTTCAGATACTTTGATACTCTTAAAATGCTGGAAAGTACAGCCAATTTTAGAAAGTTTATTAATTGGATAATTATCATTTATTTATTTTATCTTGTTGTTTTTGCCAGGTTATTGAGGGCCTGTTTCATGTTGCTGCCCACACATTCAATGTGGTGGACACCGTCTACATTATGAATCACTACTCAGCAGGTGGGATTTTGTTCAGTGACAGAACTGAACTACCTCGTCACAGTTTACCAAAGGTAATGTGTTTGGTGATTGTAGGTCTGCTTGTGCATGGTGATGATGTGGGGGTGGGTTCACGGTCATATTAGCTACATGGAATAAAAAATTGTCTGAGAATCAACAAGTCAAAATTCAAATCAAGTACATTACCTGAGATTATTGATTATTTTAGACTCTCTATGTGTTTGTTTTCATCCTTTTGGTCTTGTAGGTAAACTTTGACAACTATGAAGCTGTTCTGTCATTTGTGCTAGTCAACGGCAACCACTGGAACTTACTGGTTTGTAATTATTTTATTGTTGGTTTTTTTATTTGATACTTTTGTATTCTGTATTATTAGTCTTTTAATGCACACCACTGAACTATTAGTGTAATATTAATAGTTATGTTCCTCTTTGTTCTGTCACAGTACATTAATGCAGAAACCAGCACAGTATTTCTGATGGATCCAGCACGATTGTCATCAGAGCTTGAGGACTCTGAACATGCTGCTAAAAGAATACAGTAAATCAACATTTCAGCTAGTTTTGAAAATTATAATACAAATATATCTAAATGTTTAAAGTCAATAACAGTTATTTACATTAATATTCACATACAACACTGACAACTGCTGTAAATGAGAATTGTGTAGAGGTCAGTATTCAGTCAGTAACATTTATGGCTGATCTGCACCAGTCCATCAAACTTTGTTTATTCACTGGTGTTACCAACTGTAACAAAATCCCTATTTAAAGTGTATTAAAATTAACGTTATTCAGGGAATACTTAAGGATGCGGAGGACACGCCATGGCAAAGAAGACTGGTTGGATATTAGGTGGAAAGGGGGAGTTATGAGCCACCCAGTTCAACAGGATGGAAGTAGCTGCGGTGTCATTGTTGTCAAGGTAAGCTAAAGAGATTTTGTGTTCATTATGTCATGTACGAAATGTGTGTGAAAGATTATTACATTTCATAACATTAGGCAAACGTAAAATGCAATGTGTTGTGTGGCAACCCCGATCGTCGGCGGCTGAGGTTTCCGAAGGAGACAGACCAAATAGGGTGTGGGTCAATGGTTTTTATTGCGTATAACCACTTAAAAAAAGTAAAACAAAAGACAACGAAAGTTCTTCCACTTATGGGGTAAAAAGGGTGAGGGATCTCCGGGTCCGGTCCGTCGGTGAGGTCAGCATGGATCCCGCTCCCGGCTTCTCCCGCGACCGTCGCTCCCTCTCAGCACGAGCCACATGGCTGAGAGAGCCCCGAATGAGTGGAGCAGCAGGCTATTTAAGCTGCTTCTCCACCGGTTCCTCAGGTGCTCCTCATCTTCTTAATTGGCAACGGCCGGGTTGCCACAGTTGACAAGTTACAAATCGGTTAAATGTTTTGGGAGGCATTCTAGTCACATTCTAGTCAAATTCTTCAGTAAAATGTTTCCCATGTTTGATGTCAGTATCTGTGTATTTAATATCCAATGGAGAAACACCCAAAGAAGTGTTTTTTGTTTAGATGGCAAAAGCAGTGATGGAGGCATTTCCTCAGATCCCAGATGTTAAATTTGAGACATCCAAAAAGGCCATGAAAAAGGAGAGGAGAGATCTGGCTCTCGAAATCCTAAAGGCATCAGGTACATATACTGTAAAGCACACATATAGTATAATTACAATATACTATGTAAATGAATAAATAAAAAAAAATTCTACTATTTTGTTTCAGTCTTTGATGAGCACACTTGTTGCGCAATGTGTGCAGCCGTGAAGCCTCCGGGATCTGGACCTCCCATTACAGACTGGGTGAGTTGTTGTGAAGCAGCAGTTCCAATGTAGAATTGTGATGTAGACTCTGACGCCGCGGCTATTGGCGCGTCCTCACGCGTCCGTATTGTGGCCGCACCAAACATTTCCCTAGTCTTTCAATTACGCAGTTGCGCTGAAATATCAAAGCTAAAGGCGTATTGCCGCTGCATAAAGCATAATCATTTTTAGGAAATAGGTGATTGCTGCACGGTGTTTGTTTATTCACTGTTTTACAAGTACAACGTCGCACCGCTGTGTCAAGCAGCGTTTAACGCCACTAACGCACCGCTTTAACGTGTGTAACACGTCTACGCGCCTGCACCAATGGTTCCCCATGCAAAAATGCTGATTTTCAACGCCAACGCGCGTGCAGTGTGGCCGTACCTTAACAGATAAGCGATGTGTGTTAGTTGGATAGGGGAGGCGAGAGGGACAGAAACTATGATGTGCTGTCCTAGTCCCTCAGTTACGTGAGGTATGGTGTCGACCATTACCAAACTATTACCGACCATTAGCATTACCAAAGGACTTTGGTTTGGCTGAATGTAGCCTAGTCTTTACTTATTATATTTTACTTATTTGTTTGATTTGATTTATTTGATTGTGCTGATCCTTAAGACCCTCAACACTCCCCTTCAACATATACATAACAAGTAGGTAGACACTGGAGTACAGCTAATAGAAAGCCAACTGACACAAGCATGTAAACATACTTATAGAAAAAGTAGAAATAAAATAATTAATGTTTTGGTTTTTCTTCACTTTAACAGGTCCAGTGTGATGACTGTGAACGATGGTTTCATGCCCTGTGTTTGGCAATGGACAGCAACAGTTATGAAAAGGCCAAGAAAGGAGACTGGGAATGTATCTTGTGCAAATAGTGTTTCCTTGAAACTAAAAGTGTTGAACTTGCAAAGGCATATGTTAACTAAGCCTGCAGTTAATAAATAGAGGAAGCAGTAAAATTCCATGAAGAGGTGTGTTTTATGTGTCCTGTTTAGTAATACAAATGGATACTGGTTTGTGTTTGATGTGTCCTGTTAAGTAATACAAATAGATACCGGTTTGGAGTCACTGGGTCACGTGGCATGGAAGCTATTGAAAGAAATATGATCATTCCTGCATATTAATATTCATATAAAATAGAGGAAGCAGTAAAATACCATAAAAAGTGGTGTGTCCTATTCTCAGGGTTTAGTTCTACAAGTGGATACTGGTTTGGAGTCACTGGGTCACATGGCATGGAAGCTATTGAATGAAATATGATCATTCCTGCATATTCATATTCATATAAAATAGAGAAATCACTAAAATACCATAAAAAGTGGTGTGTCCTAATCTTAGGGTTTAGTTCTACAATTGGATACTGGTTTGGAGTCACTGGGTCACGTGGCATGGAAGCTATTGAATGAAATATGATCATTCCTGCATATTAATATTCATATAAAATAGAGAAATCACTAAAATACCATAAACAGTGGTGTGTCCTAATCTTAGGGTTTAGTTCTACAATTGGATACTGGTTTGGAGTCACTGGGTCACGTGGCATGGAAGCTATTGAATGAAATATGATCATTCCTGCATATTAATATTCATATAAAATAGAGGAAGCAATAAATACGATAAAAAGTGGTGTGTCCTATTCTCAGGGTTTAGTTCTACAAGTGGATACTGGTTTGGAGTCACTGGGTCACATGGCATGGAAGCTATTGAATGAAATATGATCATTCCTGCATATTAATATTCATATAAAATAGAGAAAGCACTAAAATACCATAAAAAGTGGTGTGTCCTAATCTTAGGCTTTAGTTCTACAATTGGATACTGGTTTGGAGTCACTGGGTCACGTGGCATGGAAGCTACTGAAAGAAATATGATCATTTCTGCTTATTAATATTCATATAAAATAGAGGAAGCACTAAAATACGATAAAAAGTGGTGTGTCCTATTCTCAGGGTTTAGTTCTACAAGTGGATACTGGTTTGGAGTCACTGGGTCACATGGCATGGAAGCTATTGAATGAAATATGATCATTCCTGCATATTAATATTCATATAAAATAGAGAAAGCACTAAAATACCATAAAAAGTGGTGTGTCCTAATCTTAGGCTTTAGTTCTACAATTGGATACTGGTTTGGAGTCACTGGGTCACGTGGCATGGAAGCTATTGAAAGAAATATGATCATTCCTGCATATTAATATCCATATAAAATAGAGGAAGCACTAAAATACCATAAAAAGTGGTGTGTCCTATTCTCAGGGTTTAGTTCTACAAGTGGATACTGGTTTGGAGTCACTGGGTCACATGGCATGGAAGCTATTGAAAGAAATATGATCATTCCTGCATATTAATATTCATATAAAATAGAGGAAGCACTAAAATACGATAAAAAGTGGTGTGTCCTATTCTCAGGGTTTAGTTCTACAAGTGGATACTGGTTTGGAGTCACTGGGTCACATGGCATGGAAGCTATTGAATGAAATATGATCATTCCTGCATATTAATATTCATATAAAATAGAGAAAGCACTAAAATACCATAAAAAGTGGTGTGTCCTAATCTTAGGCTTTAGTTCTACAATTGGATACTGGTTTGGAGTCACTGGGTCACGTGGCATGGAAGCTATTGAAAGAAATATGATCATTTCTGCTTATTAATATTCATATAAAATAGAGGAAGCACTAAAATACGATAAAAAGTGGTGTGTCCTAATCTTAGGCTTTAGTTCTACAATTGGATACTGGTTTGGAGTCACTGGGTCACGTGGCATGGAAGCTATTGAAAGAAATATGATCATTTCTGCTTATTAATATTCATATAAAATAGAGGAAGCACTAAAATACCATAAAAAGTGGTGTGTCCTATTCTCAGGGTTTAGTTCTACAATTGGATACTGGTTTGGAGTCACTGGGTCACGTGGCATGGAAGCTATTGAATGAAATATGATCATTCCTGCATATTAATATTCATATAAAATAGAGGAAGCACTAAAATACGATAAAAAGTGGTGTGTCCTATTCTCAGGGTTTAGTTCTACAAGTGGATACTGGTTTGGAGTCACTGGGTCACATGGCATGGAAGCTATTGAATGAAATATGATCATTCCTGCATATTAATATTCATATAAAATAGAGAAAGCACTAAAATACCATAAAAAGTGGTGTGTCCTAATCTTAGGCTTTAGTTCTACAATTGGATACTGGTTTGGAGTCACTGGGTCACGTGGCATGGAAGCTATTGAAAGAAATATGATCATTTCTGCTTATTAATATTCATATAAAATAGAGGAAGCACTAAAATACGATAAAAAGTGGTGTGTCCTATTCTCAGGGTTTAGTTCTACAAGTGGATACTGGTTTGGAGTCACTGGGTCACATGGCATGGAAGCTATTGAATGAAATATGATCATTCCTGCATATTAATATTCATATAAAATAGAGAAAGCACTAAAATACCATAAAAAGTGGTGTGTCCTATTCTCAGGGTTTAGTTCTACAAGTGGATACTGGTTTGGAGTCACTGGGTCACGTGGCATGGAAGCTATTGAAAGAAATATGATCATTCCTGCATATTAATATTCATATAAAATAGAGAAATCTCTAAAATACCATAAAAAGTGGTGTGTCCTAATCTTAGGCTTTAGTTCTACAATTTGATACTGGTTTGGAGTCACTGGGTCACGTGGCATGGAAGCTATTGAAAGAAATATGATAATTCCTGCTTATTGATATTCATATAAAATAGAGGAAGCACTAAAATACCATAACAAGTGGTGTGTCTTATTCTCAGGGTTTAATAATACAATTAGATACTGGTTTGGAGTCACTGGGTCACATTGCATGGAAGCTATTGAAAAAACTGCAAGTATTTTGTATTGATATATTTACGTGAAGTAATTTATTGACGGTCCCTAAATCAGTTTCTAGCGATTCACCGCGAGGCTCTGCGAGGTGTGCTAACCGTTCTCCTGCTGCTATTGCCGGGCAAATCTCCGTGAAGTCGCGGCCGGAACTGGACTGAATAGCTGTCGAATATCCAACCTAAAACTAACTTCACCGCGGTTCCTCTGTCCTTTTCCCCTGCCTCTGTTCAGTATGTTCAGTGTTGTTAAATCATTTCTCTTTTTCTATTATTAGTTACTGTTCTTATTGTGTTCTTGTTAGTGTGATGTTTGAATAAACTTGCCTGTTGCAATGTTGGTATAATGTTTGTATAATTACTGTTATACAACTGTTAATGTTTCAATGTGACCCAGACCATATTTCTCATTTAACAAACATGTGTGGCTTATAATGTGTTGCATGGCAGAGCAATTATATTCAATGGCTTAAAATAAACCCATCTGTAAAGATCAGTGAATGCATAGAAATCAATGACAAGTGGTGTAGATGGTTTTCCCTCTGTGCAAGGTCATTAGCCCAAGTCCTACAAAAAAATAACGACTGTAATAGCAGATGTTGAAGTTGTTAAATCGTTAACTAACCATTTGTATGGAACAATCGGTTAAGGTAAGTTAAGTGCTTGAGTCTCGACACTTTAGAGAATGTCTAGCGCGCAACTTGAATAAGCCATGATGTGCGATATTACCCGGGCTCCAGCGCCACTTTCCTTACCAGGTGAAGCCTCAGGTAGCCTAGGACCATTCATACAGGAGCAAGCAAGAACGTTACCTTTTTCTTTCCTTGGGAAACGAAAAGACGGACAATCCGTTTCCACTGTAAGTGCAGTTTATCATTGCACATTTACGAGGCATTTCTTTTTTAAACAATCTTTATTTTCGAAAAATAGACAATGACAGATTAAATGATATTGAGCGGGATATTGACTGTATTATTTAAGGTGGTCATACCGTACCTACCATATGTATGTAACACATTGAACATTGAACACAAGAAATTGAAGAAATTCAATTTATGCCCATGTACTTTCACCATACCTTTTTTGACTAATGTACGGCCAACAATGTTTCTAATGTGAAGCTTCAGCTTGACGCTCCGTTTTCCCTTCGTCGCCTACCTCATCCAATATCCACGATAATAATCCACCGGACCACGACGTGATGTTTTTAAAGGGTTTACTTGTCCAACGCAAAATACAAAAAACAATCCTTTTCCACAATGAGGTTCTTATTAGAGGTACGAGAACGAGAGAGAAATTGAGAGAGGCCTGCAGGAAAATATAAATACAGTAGCCTACGCAAAAATTGAGTTAACACGTTTCTGAATGCTCTTCAGCTTCAGATGCCGTCAAGAGGGGTCTCTGGTCGTAATCAGTCGCAAGTCCGTCCCTGACCAATCAGCGTTCATTAGCAGAATGCTAGCGTGTATGGCCAACAACGGCCCAAACTGTAAGAAATCGAAAGGACATAAGTACTCACTCATTTGACTTTTGAACCATAATCTATATTGAACTTGCGGAATCTGCAATAAAATTTGCGATATTTCAACAACAAGCAGGTGAAAGAGGCATAATTAGCCGTTTAGCCCCATAGACTCCCATTCAATCTGGACTCGCCCGCGATCACCCCCAGTGGATGTCTCATGGAACTACAACCAAAATCGGTACAATGGGGCGTATAGGGAGTGCCCAGGCTCTTCGTAGACGGGCTCTGATAGAACTCCCTCTCTCGTTACTAAAGGCCGATATATGCTCTGTTTTAGACGTAACGCGTAAGCACGTAAGATACATAACCCCCCCTTGCGCGGTAAAATATCCCCCCTTACGTGCTTACGTGCGTCGGCCCAAATTCCTGACTATGCGACTAAAACACTACGGCCCTACGCAGCTCGCAAAGACTGTGATTGGCCAGCTAACCACATCCTTTCAGGAGTCTCACATTTCCGGTTTTACAGCATAATAGCGCCATTTTTAAAAGGCCGTGACAGAAGCGAATGAAGAATTTTGAAGAAGGAGAAGAAGAAAACACAAGAACGAATTATGATAATTATAAACAGTACCGCGGGAAGTAGGGGTGCTGGGGGTGCTGCCGCACCCCCTGTCTGAGGCCCTGTCTTATCACAGAAAACGATTATTTCTAAAAACTCCGGCCAAAGTGGAGATTTCTGAAAACGCCGGTTATGTGTTGTGTCAACGGGGAGAAACGGGATTTTAGGTCCTGAAGCGTCACATTATGCACCAGGAAATGCTTAACGTCATGTGAGCGCCCGCTGTACCGTATTGGTCCGAATATAAACACAAACCCGACCTATGTTTGGAAAAAAGATTTGAAGACCAGATCTTGTTTTTATAAATAAATAAATTGTACTCATTGAAATAATATACGAAAATTAAAAGGCATAGAATAAAACACTGCATTGCCACTAAACAGTAGTGCAAATAGGCCGTACTGATGTGTACACAAAAGACTATTCCTGACACTCCTCTGCCCCGCTGTGTTCGCTCTGGCTGTGGTCGCTCCGCACTGTTTCGGCCCGTGGCAAAGCGGGTCATCGTCGCTGCTGTCCAAGGCATTTTGAGACGCAGCATTTATTTAATGCTCATATGACCTAGTGCTGAAAAAAAGTTATATGAAAAAGTGTGAGGGGAGCGGTGGCGCGCTAAACTTGTTCTGTGAGCAGCTGGATGTGAACCATGGTGTAAACACAACGATCGATTTTCGACTGTGCGCGCATGCACTGGTGTAATTGAGCTGCGCTGCTATATATCTTTTTTATCAATGTAGCGAGTTGCGAGTCTAGTCCAGGCTGAGGTTTTTTTTCCAGCACCCCCTGCTGAGAATACGTTTCCGCGGCTATGATTATAAATATAAACAAGCCAGCGATTTCCACTTCCACGCCCACAGATACGTTCGTTGCTCCCCCTACTGTTCTGGCGGAGAATCCCCTTGCAACACGCGCAGTCCTTAAGGAACCTTACGGGAACCGTAAATCAAAACTTGTCTAAAACAAGTCCCTTGTGTAAATTACGTGCTTACGTCTCTGCGTCTAAAACGACCCTAAATAGGCCTTAACTGTGGATGTTGCCAAGCTGTCACTCCGATCGAGACTGGCCAATAGAGACGCGTCTTACATCTTTCGGCGTATAGTCCCGCCCTCGAGATTCAGCTCAACAGCAAGCAAAGCTTTTGGATTCGCAAGCAAAACTAGGATTCGCAAACAAAGCTTTTTGATTCGCAAACAAAACTTTTGGATTCGCAAACAAAACTTTTGGATTCCCATTAATATTTTTTTTATCACATTAATTTATCTTGCAATAAAACATTTTTTGATTGCAGTGTCGATAGTTTTGCTCTCAAATCTATTTTTTGATTGCAGTGTGGAAAGTTTTGCTCTCAAACCTATTTTTTGATTGCAGTGTGGAAAGTTTTGCTCTCAAACCTGTTATTTTTGATTGCATAATAAAGACACAAATCTACCTCCATAGGGGGGGGGCGTTGTATTCTGACAGCCAATTCATGCTGGCAGAATTCTACTCACTCATTCAAAATGCTCCCAGTGTTGATGCCTACCATGTCAATATAATGAACAGTACAAATTATGAATATGTGTATGGATGTACATATGTATATGTATGCATGAAGTAATTGCAATTAACAACTTGACTTTGAGGAATATTCTAGAATAGACTTCCTTTCAGAAATCCTTTATAATATCAACAGATATCAATGTTGAACACACATTACATTAATGAGCCCTACAACTGTTCCCTACAGAAAAAACCCACACCCTTGTAAAATAGCCACAATGTACCATGTCTTGTGGCCAAAAATACCAGAAGACAAGAAGTAAAGTTTGGTGCAAGTACAAAAGTACTGTATACATTTAAAAAATGTTGTGATTACAACCTGAGTGATAAATAGGTACAGTACGGTTGTGGTGAAAACAAACAATACCTCACAAAGGAAAGGGTGCACTGAACTGAACTAAATAGAGGGAGTGATGTGCGTGCACGGGTGACTAGAATTGCGGTGATTGTGATCTGAGGAGTGAGTTGCATTCAAGGGATTGGTGGCGTGATCGAGGGTGTGAGCTGGAAGTAGACTTTACACTGACATTGAGAACAAAACATTTATTAACACAATTCAAACATTCAGAACAAAACATTTATTAACACAATTAAAACAAACATAAATAATTTCTTAGAACATATATAAAAACAAAAAACTAAAAGCCAAACCAACTACAATAAATACAAAATAAGTACAATATATAGAAAATTAACAAAAGCTACTTGGTACACTGATGTACAGTATGTCACGCCCACCACTCCCACCTAGCGTGCCAGTGCCCTCTCTCTCCTGGCTGTCCTGTCTGTGTTACAGGCTAGACAGAGGTGTGGCGATTCCATCATAGGTTTTGCACAGCTCTGATGATACCAGCGTTGGCACCGTTCACAGGAAATCTAAACAATTTGATATTGACAATATCAGTTGAAATGTTCATACTTGGTAAGTAGTTTTGGTAATTTGGTAAGTGGCACCAACTCCTGTGCTATTAACACTGACAATACTGTTCATCTGATTGAAAATAAAGGTGCATATATATAATAAATTATGACATGTCTTACCCATTGTACGTCCTCGTGTGCTTCTGGATTGTCTATCTGTACACATTGGTGGCACACCTCAGTCAGGTCATCTAGTAAAAGATCATGACTTTAGGGTCATTATGTTCCTCATAATGACCTAAATGAACTGTAACAGTTGCTCTATATTACATTGTCTTTGCAAAGCAGCCCTAAAAAGAGAATTATAACTACATATTTTCATGGGGGAAATAGTTACCAGTATTCTCAAGGAGAGCAGTTGCGATTGCCCTTCGCATTTCCTCTACACCTTTTCTTGATGTATTAAATTTGCACGTTTCATCTTTAAGGATACATTCAGCAAACTGGAAAAAAGCACAAGTTAAGACGAATTAATATTTTGATCTAAATGTGACAAATTACTGTTATGTTACCATTACGAATGACACTTGCTTTGGATACATTGTCAATGACGGACAATGCGTTAATGTTATTTAAATAATAGTTGTCCCATCCCCTAACACTTACTTTCAATACAAAGGGCCCGCAGGAGGTACTGTCAGTCTGACAAGGGTGTGGGACTGTGTCACATCCCCATCTGGACACATTGATCCCCCTAAGTCTCATGAAGGCTCTGAAATATATGAAAAGTAACTGTAGTGGATTTCTATACACTCTGTATGAACGTCCCAATAGAAATCCAAGAGCAAAATCTCAGCTTACCTTGTTACATCTTTGCACCTATTTAGGTCGGTACTGGACTATTCCCCAAGAGGATCGAGTAAGAGAGCCTTTTTTTGTGATGGGATCATAACCTTTATTTTTTTTAACAATAAAAAAGACATTAGCGGAGATCTATGCTACTAAAAGACACACTGCAATTCACCTACACATACACATGGCAACACTGGAATTTTCCACTTACTTTATGGCAAGTAGACTATACTGAATATAAGTATGTAAAATAAAAGAAAGGATCGTAAGAGTAATTTATGACTTTATGTATGCTGCAAGATTTCACTTACAGTGAGTTTCCAGTGGTGGTTCTCGTTGATGATCCCAAGGATGTACTTGTACATGTGTGGATCCAGCTAAAATAATAAAAAGTTCCAATTATTTATGGAGTTCTTAACTTTGTACCGACACATCAGTTCACTATTGGAGCAGGAAAAGCTTTCCCTAACCTTCACTTTCGGTTGTTTTCTTTTCCATATGTTGGACATCTCGAATGCGTCGATTGCCATAGCCCTGTCAGTTGACTTCACATTAAAGTCTCGCACCAGTAGGTGCATGTAGGCATTCATGACCTGAAAGAAAGAAATAAAGACAAGAAAGATAATCAGTTAGATGAATAAAAAGGCTGTTTAATTACATTGGTAGGTCAAATGTAACACTTACAATGGAAAGTACTAAAATGCTAATGATCCTGATAAATTAAACTGTACTATAAGTGATACTAGAGTAGTGATGTCAAAAATATATGCTCTAACAACATATATAACAACGAGAAAGTAGTTAGTCCTTTACTATGAGCAAGGTGAGGTCTTACCTCACTCTCAAACTCCATATCTGGAGCGGTTCTTGCGATGTCGGCAAAGAAGATTTGGTATGGCCCTATTTTTGAGAGCAGCACATAGACATCTGTTCCCTGCCAAGCTTCTTCTACACCTGCAATATTAAGGTATAATAAATACTGGAAGCATCCACATAATATTTAACATGTAGAAAACCATAACAGTAGATTATAAATCACATGAGGTCCATAGAAAATTTGCCAGAATGTTTATACATATATATAATCAACTTCAGCAAATCTCCAAACATACATTTCACATACATTTTGCTGGGTCTGTGACTGGGGATGCTGGGGTGGATGCTGTTGCTGTAGCGGTAGCTGCTGGGGTGGATGCTGGTGCTGTAGCGGTAGCTGCTGGGGTGGATGCTGGTGCTGTAGCGGTGGCTGCTGGGGTGGATGCTGCCACTGTACTGCCGGCTAGCTTGAGGTTTCCCTTCAAATTTTGGGGGATGTGAGGACTCTGTGCATGGTGATGCTTCAGGTGGTCAATGTTGATCTTTGGAAAGACAACACCATTCACATCCACCAAGTCAGCACTTTTGTTCTCCACTGACGACACAGTGTATGGCCCCAAGAAATTGGGGTCCAGCTTTCCTCCTTTCCTCTGCCGACTCCTAATGTTCAACCTCCATACCATGTCACCAACATTGAATTTCTGAATCGATGATTTTGGGGACATCCTCTTCATTTTCTCTTGTGCTTTCTTGGTGTTCCCCTCAGCACACGAGAGAATTTTGCCGATATTGAGGGTAGAGTCGGTCAGGTTGTCTTTGGCCACAGTGTCCTCGACACTGCTGTCAATCTGAAAATGTATTTTAAGTTTATAGTGTGATATTTATAGAAAAGCTTACACATTTATTAGTATTTCAGTCTTTGTAGTATTGAATATTTTGAGTAGTTAAAAGCCTGTACTAACCTGGTACTGCTCTGGGATCAGTGATGGATATCGCGCCTCTCTTCCAAACATCATATAGAATGGTGAGAAATTTGTGGTCATTTGTTTTTTGGTCCTTAGGCCAAACATCACAGCATCGAGATGCATATCCCATTCCTTGGGGTTGTTTCCGACCAGTTTACAAAGTGCTCTGAAGAGATAATACCATCAGAGATTGATTAATATTGTCTCGTCAGATTTTCACCTTTGCAATATTGCTGTACTTTTAAGATAAGTTCATTTACATATGTTGATCTTTTCAAAGATATAGCATAATAAAATAGCATATGAGAACAACATTATTTTATAGTGAGTATTATTACAATTTAAACATACAGAACATACCTCTGTATGGTTGCATTCATCCTTTCCACTAAACCATTGGTTTGTGGATGATACGGAGCACAAAGACTCCTTTTGATTTTCAACACCTCACAAACATTTTTGTTGAGCTGTTATTAGTAAAGAGTGACAAGAGAAACAGTTGTGTAAGAAAATATTTAACCAATTTCATGAAATGACAAAACAAGCCAGTAGCACTTGTGACTTAAGCCTGTGGTCCAGCTTATACTGTACATATGAAACCTACAGCATTTACAAACTCCGTCCCCTGGTCTGTGAGGACTCTCTTAGGTGCTTCAAATTGGTGCACAAACTTCAAGAGACACCCAGTGACTTATTTTGCTGTCTTTGATGAAAGGGCGTAAGCTTGTGGCCTCTTGGTGATGAAGTCCACCATGACGCAAATGTACTGGTTCCCACTTTCGGTGAGTGTCAGCTTCCCAATGAGGTCCATTCCGACCAGCTCAAATGGCTCTTTAACCTAGAAGAAATGAATGAATGACAAAAATATCTCCCTTGTTATATTTGGTTTCCATATTTTATTTAAATGTCAAATGTTTAATAAGGAAACATCGCATCAATCATTATGACTCATTATTATTGTTGAGACATACAAAACACAAGTTGTAATAGGAGTGTAATAGAAAAGAAAACATACTGTGATGGGTATATACTCCACCTCACGCTTTATGGTCGTTGTGTTGGCCTGGCATGGAACACACTGAGCCACCTATATTAAAACAGCAATATTTCAAATGTTAAAATACAGAAATGTATATGATCCTCACTTGAAAAGGCTTGAATTTGGAATAGTGTTGAAAAAAACATTTAGTATATTCACCCATGAGTCAATCTCTGAAGACATGCCAGGCCAATAAAATCTGGCAGAGATGGCATCTCTGGTCTTTCGTTGCCCACAGTGCGCTCCGTGTTGCTGCTGTGGAACTCGGCGAAAATTGCATTTGCCTCCTCTTTTCCACAGACTACTTTGGTTGTACTGGCAGTAGATGTCGCCTTGCGACGCACATAATACAGTTCATTGTCTGTGAAATTGTAGAAAATTACTTTATGACAAAGACATGTAGGGCCTAATTTAGAATATTACAAAACAAAACGGCAACATTTACATTATAGAATAGTGTAACCTATAATATAGTTTAGTACAGTGTAATAGCCAATTAACCTTTTGTTTGCCTTTGTGTTTAACTTGATGTATACACCACCTGAGTGCATTGCAATCAGGTGGTTTGCATGCCAACCTACGGTTTCTGACCGTAATTAAAAATAAATAAATCAAAAATTTGATCTCTGAAAGGTGTACATTCAACACTCAATTCTTCCAGAGCAGGGCCCTCACCCTGACATTGGCTACAACATACTACACAGCTCACAAAAAGAAAGATTTTTGATCTCAGGTTTTTGTGTGTTAATTTTATCCCTCCTTGTCTGTGTCTGTTCTGTCTGCTGGTGGGTTTCCAGCTCTAGCTTGAGTCCCTGTTGTGGCAACCCCGATCGTCGGCGGCTGAGGTTTCCGAAGGAGACGGACCAAACAAGGTGTGGGTAAACGGCCTTTTATTTCGTATAACCACTCATTCAGAAAAAGGGTAACAAAGGAGTCAACTCAGGTTCTTCCTGGTCTGGGAAAAAGGACACCGCGCCGGGTCTGGTCCTGCTGCGGGGGGCGGGGTCGCGATCCCCGGCGTCTTCGGCTGCTTCCGGGGGGGGAAGCGTAATGGCGTTAGCGGGGGTTCGGGTAATCTCTACCTACTGCGTCTTTCCCACTCGGTCGCGTTCTCCCGACTGGTGTTCACGCGGTCGTTAAGTACCCTCCGCCGTCTTGCTCCGCCAGGTGCTCCGCATCTCCGTGATTGCGCTCGATGCGCGCTCCCGCGTCGCTGCGCCGAGCGGCACATATCTCCCCCTGACTACCTGCCCGCGGAGAGGGCGCTGGCGGGGCTCGAACTCCTCCGTTGGATCGGGGTTGCCACACACCCCCCCCCCTCAGCTGCAAGTCGGGGTCCGCCCGGCATAGGCCTAGGCAGGCGTCCCTCCGGGACAGTGCGTCTGCGTTGGCATGTGCGCGTCCGGGCCGGTGGACCACCTGGAAGTGGTAATCCTGCAGGGCCAGGAACCAGCGCGTCACCCGGGTGTTGGTATCCTTGGCCGTGGCCATCCACTTCAGGGGGGCGTGGTCTGTGACCAGGGTGAAGGTGCGTCCGAGGAAGTAGTAGCGGAGCTTCTCCACGGTCCACTTTATAGCCAGCGCCTCCTTCTCCACGGTCGAGTAGGCTTTCTCGCTGGCCAGGAGTTTCCGGCTGATGTAAGTCACCGAGTGCCCCTCTCCCGACCGGACCTGGGATAAGACCGCTCCCAGGCCCACCTCGGACGCGTCGGTGTGGATGACGAAGGGGAGGTTGAAGTCCGGGGTGATCAGGAGGGGCTCGGTGCAGAGGGCCCGTCGGAGGCACGAGAACGCCTTGTCGACCTCCTCTGTCCACTCGACCCGGTCAGGCAGAGCCCTCCGCGTCAACTCGTGGAGGGGCTGGCCAGGGTCGCGAACGCCGGGATGAAGCGTTGGTAATACCCCACAAGTCCCAGGAATGACTTCACCTGCTTCTTCGTCCTCGGGCGTGGCCAGGTCTGGATGGTCTGCACCTTCTCCTCTTGCGGTTTCACGCTTCCCCTCCCCACCCGGTAGCCCAGGTAGGACGCCTCTTCGAGGCCCAGGTGTGAACCGGGCCGGCCCCAGGTAATGAACCGGGCCGGCCCCAGCCGCTCTATTAGCTCGTCTATGCGGGGCATGGGGTAGGCGTCGAAGGCCGACACTTCATTCAGCTTCCGGAAGTCGTTGCAGAAGCGGTATGACCCGTCCGGTTTGGGGACCAGGACCACCGGGCTGGACCATGCGCTGTGGGACTCCTCGATGATCCCCATCTGCAGCATGCTTGTGACTTCCGCTCGGATGGTGGCCCGCCGTGCCTCCGGAATGCGGTAGGGCCGGAGTCGGACTCTGACTCCCGGTTCCGTCTTGATGTCATGGCTGACGGTCGCGGTCCTTCCGGGCCGCTCCGAGAAGACATCGAGGTGCTGGAGGACCACTTCCTTCAGGTCCTGGGTCTGGCTGGGGCTCAGCTGCTCCCCCACTGGTACCTCGGGCAGGGGTAGTTGGGTGGACAGGGACAGGAGGGCTGGATCTCGCAGGGCTGTTGGTGGGTGCCACTGCTTCAGCAGGTTGATGTGGTAGACCTGGATGGTCTTGCGCCTCCCCGGTTGCCGCACCCGGTAGTTGACGTCGCCGACCCGGTCGATGATGTCGTAGGGGCCTTGCCATTTGGCCAGGAACTTGCACTCAGCGGTCGGGGCGAGGACCAGCACCTGGTCCCCCGGGTTGAAGGTGCGGAGCTTGGCCCCTCGGTTGTACACCCGGGCTTGGGCTTGCTGGGCCCGACCGAGGTGTTCCCGGACCACAGGCCAGATCTGCGCCATCCGGCCCCGCATCTGCTCCACATGCTCGACGACGGTGCGGTGGGGTGATGGTTGGCTCTCCCAGGCGTCCCGGGCGATGTCGAGCAGCCCTCTTGGTCGCCGGCCGTAGAGGAGCTCGAAGGGTGAGAATCCCGTGGAGGCCTGGGGCACCTCTCGAATGGCGAAGAGGACATGCGGAAGCAGCTGGTCCCAGTTCTTCCCATCTGCTTCCATAACCTTCTTGAGCATGGACTTCAGGGTTTTGTTAAACCTCTCCACCAACCCGTCGGTTTGGGGATGGTAGACGGAGGTCCGGAGGTGGCGGATCTGTAACAGACTGGTGAGGTCTTTCAACACCCGGGACATAAAACAGGACCCCTGATCCGTCAGGATCTCCCGGACTATCCCCACCCGGCTGAATAAGACCATTAGCTCCCTTGCCACCGCCTTGGCGGTGGCGGCCCGTAGAGGAACTGCCTCTGGGTAGCGTGTGGCGTAATCCACCATAACTAGGACATAGCGGTGACCTCGACTAGTCTTGGGGAGGGGACCTATGATGTCTAGCCCCAGCCGGTCGAACGGGACCTCTATCAGCGGCATCGTTATGAGGGGGTTCCGGACATTGGGTCTCGGGGTGGTGTGTTGGCACTCGGGGCACGCACGGCAGTAGTCCTCTACGTTGCGTTTTACCCCCGGCCAGAAAAAACGGTTCAGGATTCTGTCCCTCGTCTTGTCCACCCCCAGGTGAGCCCCCAATAGGTGCGTGTTGGCCATGTAGAGGACCTTGCTTACGTACGGCCTTGGAACGACCAACTGTTCTACCTCCTTACCCCCTCTCTGTACCACCCGGTATAGTAACCCCCCCCTTGTGCTGAAGTGTGGGTACCGCCTGTCACTCACCGAGTTCCGCGAGAGGCCCTCATGGACCTGGACGTGTCCCCAGGCGTGGCGGAGGGCGTCGTCCTCCAGCTGGGCGGTGGCGAACTGTCCTTCCTTGTCGGGTCCTCCCCCGTCGGCCAGGGGGTAGTCGGTGAAGTCTATGAGGGGCGGAGACTCCTCCTCGTCTGGCGGAGGGGCCTGCTCGGAGGCAGTCATCGTGTCCGGGGTCCCCGGGGGAAGGGACACCGTGGACGAGGCGTGGGCATGTCGTGCCGCCTCTCTCGGGGCCCTGTCGGGGGACTCGTCCGAGTCGGACCGGGAAGGCGCCGGGTGGGAGGCCATATAGGCGGGCCGGCTATGCAGCCGGCGGGGTCGGGTCCGAGGGGGTCGGCGCCGGGGTGCCTGAAGCTCGGCCCCTAGCAGTTGGGCGAAGATCGGGCAGTCCCGCCCGATTAAGAGGGGCATCGGGAGGTTTGGGACCAGCCCGGCCCGAACCGTGAAGGTGCCCTTCGGGGTCCGGACTGTGATCTGCCTCGTGCTGTAGGACTCGGTCTGTCCGTGGATACAGCCAACGTCGATCCTCCGCCCGGGGACCCCGTCCGCCAGGTCGGGTCGGACCAGCGTAACCACGCTCCCTGAGTCGAGCAGGGCGTGGGTGTCGTGCCTCCCCACGCGGACCGGTAGGCTGGGGGTGTCGGTCCGCTCGTGGGACCAGCAGGTGGTGCGGAGGCAGACCCCCCCTCTCCTGTCGGACGGACTGGCCGTGGGCATGGACACGTCTCCGGCTCCGGGACAATGGCGGGCCAGGTGGCCCGTTTGGCCACACGTGTAGCACCTCCACTCCTCTCTCGGGGTCGGAGGGGCGGACCCTCGGGGGTCCGCGATGGTCTGGTTTGGGTAGGCGGGTGCGCGGGTGGGCGGTGCCTGGGTGCGCTGGCTCTCCGGCGTCCGTCCGCGTCGCTCGGTCCACGTTTCCCCCGCCCCACCGGGGGCTGGGGTCGCCCCGCCGCACAGCCGCTGGGTGACTTGGTGGTTCTCCAGTAGTTCCACGAGGTCGTTAACCGTCCTGGGTTGGTTCCCGGAGGCCCAGCGTTTGGCCCCGGTGGGCAGGGCTCGGATGCAGCGGTCGATCACCAGCCGGTCCAGCTGCGGGGGACCCTCCCCCTCAACGAGCCACCGCTCCGCCAGGCGGGCGAGTTGCGATATCTGGCTCCTCACCGAGCCCAGGGGGTCGTACTCCCAGTCGTGGAACCGCTGCGCCTGGGCTGGGAGGCTGTGGCTGTAGTGGGCGAGGACGGCCCGCTTGAGTGTGGGGTAGTGCGCCGCCTGGGCCATGCTGAGGTCCCGGTAGGCGCGTTGATCGTCCCCGGACAGGAAGGGCGCCAGTATGTAGCCCCACTGGTCCGCTGGCCACCTCTCACGGGCCGCGGTCCGCTCAAAAATCTCGAGGTATGCCTCCACGTCATCGTCCGGTCCCAGTTTGGTGAGCCGCTTCGTGGGGGCGGCGTGGGACGGCTCCCGTGCGAGCTGCTCAGCCATCCGGACCATGCATCGCCGCAACACCTCGATCTCCTCCTCCCGCGTTGCGGCCTGGTCTCCGGGTTGATTCATGGTCGTCTAGGGTTTGCCGAAGGATCGCGTTGCCTGCATTCTCCACCACTGTGGCAACCCCGATCGTCGGCGGCTGAGGTTTCCGAAGGAGACGGACCAAACAAGGTGTGGGTTAACAGTCTTTTATTTCGTATAACCACTCATGCAGAAAAAGGGTAACAAAGGAGTCAACTCAGGTTCTTCCTGGTCTGGGAAAAAGGACACCGCACCGGGTCTGGTCCTGCTGCGGGGGGCGGGGTCTCGATCCCCGGCGTCTTCGGCTGCTTCCTGGGGGGAAGCGTAATGGCGTTAGCGGGGGTTCAGGTAATCTCCACCTACTGCGTCTTTCCCACTCGGTCGCGTTCCCCCGACTGGTGTCCACGCGGTCGTTAAGTACCCTCCGCCGCCTTGCTCCGCCGGGTGCTCCGCATCTCCGTGATTGCGCGGGTGCGCTCGATGCGCGCTACCGCGTCGCTGCGCCGAGCGGCACATATCTCCCCCTGACTACCTGCCCGCGGAGAGGGCGCTGGCGGGGCTCGAACTCCTCCGTTGGATCGGGGTTGCCACACTGTGTACCCTGCATAGATTCACCTATGTAGGGTAGGCCTACACTATAAATATTTTGTGTAAATATTTGTAACATAATGATACTTTATTGAAACAACATTGATCTCACACATTTTTGTGTGATATTATAATATGAGCTATTTTTTTTTTCGTTCCTTGAAATTCACTCTGCCGAAATTTGCATTTCTTCTTGTCTCTCACCTTCGATACGGAATGGAAGTGCCTTCTTGTGGAAAATATTTTTTTCCTGCTTGGACAAGCCCTCAGGATAAATGCATTTGCATTTATAATCTACAATTTCTGAATATATTTTGGGATCCATCTTCAACACGTGCTTTGATTTATCATCTAAACTCTCGTAGATGTTTACGAGCTGTCACTCACCTAAACTCTCGTGATAATTGGTGAAAGGTCACCTGAAGTTCAAAGCCGAAGACTTCATAATGAAGAAAATGTTGTATTTTCAGTAACACTCAACGCTCAACCGTCAAAAGGTATCTCAGACTTTGCAAACAAGAAATAGCAGAGGGGTGATGAATATGGCAGGCTAAATTGGCTGGATATTGAATATATCCAGTAAATATATATTAGGGATGGGCACGAGTAGTAAATTCCAAACTCGAGTGAACTAAGGAATTCCTCGAGGATCAATCGAGTACTCGTTTAATCAAATCTATTTTTAGAATGCAACGCATCTGCAGCAGGAATAGGCCTAATGATGAACGGCAATATTAAAGGCCCACTATGCAACTTCGGGCATTTCTTCGCTGTTTTCTTGGTTTTGGCACGCACATTTCTCTACACAGCGCCCCCTAAAGCTTCGTAGTAGATATTTCACAACACTGTCGTAACAACTCGTTGACGTCCCTTCCCCATGCTCTTCTACGCGAGCCATGTGCATTTGTTTTCAAAGAAGCCGGCGAATGCGCGGAGCCATGTCCGAAATAGATGTTCATAAAGTGTAGGCAAGGTTATACATTTTTAAAATGGTGTATTTGCATTGCAATAAACATAAATCCATCATTTTTTATAGTTGACGGGGAGAATTTATACCCTAGGTTATAATTATTTTATCTTAGGTTGAACAGAACAATCAGTGTAAGAGGTTTGGCCAACATAATAATCGAAATAAACAAGAACCTGGATTCGGGGATTCAGTCTGTATCTGGGGGACGAGACATACGAACAGCAAAACACCCATGGAAACAAAGGTGTTTATATGGTTGCAACCAAGCAAGCTAGAAACAAACAGGGCTCACAACAAAGCGGTCGAGAAAACAATTTTTACAGGGCTCAAAAAAATGGTTGAGCAAACACATGTGTACAGAGACTATCAGAATCAAGAATATTACGCAGACAAAGTTCACCCAAGGGTACTTTCAATTTCAAAAGCAACACGGCCGAGTCGGCGTCTGATTTGCAGTCTTCTTTTTCTTTCAGTTCACGCTATTCCTGAAAAGCTTGCCCAACGTTTACTCGTGTCTGGCCTCTCTGTCGGTCTGTCTCCCTTTTCTCTACTTCTGTTCCTCCGACATTGGGTTTCTCTGTCTCTTTTTAGTCGGCTGATCTATGATGAATATAACAATCCATTAGTTACTTGTGTTTATATCGAGCCGGTTCCGTGTTTGTGGGTCTGTGCCGTAAAGCAATTCGTTACTGTAGTGACCATAGTAGTGACCCTTGCACAGAAGCATACGGCCGACATCTTTCTTTTTTCTGGGTGGAAATAGTAACATAGTTACGCCATTAAATGCGTTTATGGAAACATTTTTAGCGAGAAATGTGCATTTTACTTTCAGAATGTTCGCTCGGTGAATGTGAAGGACGTTTGGTTTGATAGTTATGACGAAGAGTGAACGCTCCGTTCACTTGCATGGACAGAGTCTCTGGCTGCTAAGCAACCTCAACGTCTTGGCGGACTATTTCTCTGCTGATCAACACTACGAATGCTGGAAACACACCAGACACACCATGTGAAGTTATTTAACCCGATTATCGTTATTTATGAGTCCTTAGCCCAAGTGAAGGAGTTCAAGTACCTCGGGGTCTTGTTCGCGAGTGAGGGTATTATGGAGCGTGAGATTGGGCGGAGAATCAGAGCAGCGGGGGCGGTATTGCGTTCGCTTTACCGCACCGTTGTTACGAAAAGAGAGCTGAGCCGCAAGGCAAAGCTCTCGATCTACCGGTCGATCTTCGTTCCTATCCTCACCTATGGTCATGAGGGTTGGGTGATGACCGAAAGGACGAGATCGCAGGTAAAAGCGGCCGAGATGAGTTTTCTCAGAAGGGTGGCTGGCGTCTCGGGATAGGGTGGGAAGCTCAGTAATCCGTGAGGAACTCGGATTAGAGCCGCTGCTCCTTTAGTTAGAAAGGAGTCAGCTGAGGTGGTTCGGGCATCTGGCGAGGATGCCTACTGGGCGCCTCCCTTTGGAGGTGTTTCAGGCACGTCCATTGGGGAGGAGACCTCGGGGAAGACCCAGGACTAGGTGGAGAGATTATATCTCAACACTGGCCTGGGAACGCCTCGGGATCCCCCCGTCAGAGCTGGTCAATGTGGCCCGGGAAAGGGAAGTCTGGAGCCCCCTGCTTGAGCTGCTCCCCCCGCGACCCGACCCCGGATAAACGGATGACGATGAGATGAGATCGTTATTTATATCCGAGATTATTTAATCTAACCCGATCTAAACTCTATCATGCACCCAAACACGGCGGCGTTTGGGTTTCCTACCTCGGACAACAATTGCCTCGCAACTGGCTGTTTATATCTAGCCGGTGCCATGTTTGGGGGTGTGTCTGTGCCGTAAAGCATTTTCGAAACTACAATCTGACTACATTTTTGAGGATACTTCCGCTGCGTCACATCCGGATTGTGTCGGTCCGAACAGATCAAGTTGCATATGCGCTTTTTCACTGGAGAGGCGACATGGGTAAATGACACACCCACCAATCAACCCAGAAATGGATGCAGAACCATCAGCATAACTCTCAACCTGCATACTTAATGTAATTTTGGCTAAAAAAGTTGCATAGTGGGCCTTTAACAACCAAACATGCAATGCTTATTCTCCATCAAAACCGTCAGAGTTATCAGAGTATTCATTATTTATTTTTGCAAACGTTCAAAACACATTTTCCTTACAAAAATAAATATGCGTCTCACAATTTAAATCACGTCGAACCAAGGCCTGTAACGGTTTAAAAAAAAAAAAAAACGAAACAAGTAGCCTTACCATTGCAAATAATTTAAAGCTGCAAATAAAACGGCAGCAAATGGACTATGGAAATACTCAGCGTTGTGATTTTCTCTACACGGCCGGGATGACGGCTGCGTCTTGCGGCGGTGAAAATAGCCGACACACTTGGTTGCTGCGGGTCTGCTTTCCCGAACTCACCGTTGTGTTTCAGGAGCATGTGCCGCATAGTACTTTCTGGTAGCTCGATTTCGCTTGGCATATTTTACATTTCACCTAATGATCTCCTATTTCTTTAAAGTATTTAAATTCTTCGCTGCGCTTTGCTTTAATCTCTTAACTTTTTGGAATTCTGGCGTCCCGGCACACGGCACGGCACGCGCCACACAGAAATGGAAACATTTCATTTGCTTTTAATAAACATTTAAACAATTATCCATTGTATTTGATGTTGTAGGGTATCACAAAAAATAAATATAATAAGGAAAAGTAGGGGATATTTTAGCGGTTGGCCACAGGTTAGCGATGATTTTTATGTTACGACCCGGCTCGTTTTAAGAGCCGCAACACGTGATTGGGATGTTAAATGAAATGGATAGGGGGTTCGGGGGTTTAATCAACCGAAAAGAGTGCACATGCACACAGAATTGTAACAAAAGAAAGCTACACAAGGTTACCAAAGACACTGGCTGAAACCACTCAATCGCAGCCAGGCAATACAACGATATCAAAACTCTAATTCCCAAAGCAACAACAAAAAGGTAGGCACCAACAAAGAGGCGGACTGATCACTGGTTCACAGCCGCCCCGAACTGTGGACAAACACGCTATTTATATGCAGCTGGCTTGATTGGAGTCTCCCGATTGGTAGCTTACAGTGAAATCACATGGTTTTTGTATACAAGTAGTCGGTACAACAGTTAGTATGGTCATATCAGTCAGTGCCTGAACTTATGTGAAATTCGTCTATAGCTCACTTCAAAGTGCTGATATAATGCAATTTGCAAAGGCGAGAATATGCATATGTGAGTTTTCAGGGCGTTTCCTTTTAAATTTAATCCAAAATCATATCTAATGTCTCATATTTCAATATCTAGTGGGCTTTTAATTTGAAACTACACATCAGAATATCCTGAAGCTTCTATGGTGACACTATGGGGTCTTGAACTATCGCCCTGAAGTGAAATGAGCCTGGAATAACAGGGCATTTTATTTTAAATTGAATCCAAAATCATATGTAATATGTCTCATATTGGAATGTTTGGTGGGCATTTATTTTGAAACTCCACATCAGAATGTTCTGAAACTTCCTGGGTGACCCTATGGGGTTTTGAACTATAACTCTGAAGTAAAATGAGCCTGGAATAACAGGGCATTTTCTTTTAAATCGAAACCAAAATCATATGTAATATGTCTCATATTTGGTGGGCTTTTATTTTGAAACTACACATCAGAATGTCCTGAAACTTCTTGGGTGAACCTATGGGGTCGTGAACTATAACCCTGAAGTGAAATGAGCATGGAATTTTCTTTTAAATCGAATCCAAAATCATATGTAATATGTCTCATATTGGAATGTTTGGTGGGCTTTTATTTTGAAAGTAAATATCACAACGGCCGTACACTTCCTTTGATAGTATTTGCTTTTATTGACCGTCTTTTTGAATGGCCCCGACGAATGCTTTTATTTTAAACTAGGTGTGAGACGCTATTACCGTAATGGCTAGTATAAACAGGTACAGCAAAAAACTGGGTCGGCTGGCTTGACCGCCGATCTCGATGGGTCGGCTGGCTTGAGCGCAGTCCTATTCGGCATATTGAACCGTCGGCCTAATGCGCCTCCTTTTTGAAAAGTCGGACAAATATGGAAAGCCAAGAATATGGAAAGCCAAGAAGGCCACAATCCGGCCCTAGAATGGCGTGGTAAAAGTGCAAAACCGCACGGAATCCGTACGGAAACGGCCGCGGCTATTAGTCATTCACTCCGGCTATTAGTCATTCACTCCGGCTATTAGTTATTCACTCCGGCTATTAGGTATGCAGAACGAGCCCCTCCCTCTTCTTTGCTTGACCACTAAGTTTGAAGGCTGTCTAACCAATCAGAGCTGCAGTGCCTCCATGTTTCGCTGTAACATAAAGCTGTGTTGTCTTTACTTGTTTCACTACAATGTAATGACCACGATTAGCTAGTGGAAAATACATTTGTGTCTAGTACAGTGATATATTTGTATATGTTAGGCTATAGGCCTATATTGAGATGGCAGTGTGCGAAATACCCGACAATATTCGGGGATGTCCTCATCCCCAGATTGTTCTCGATATGCAGTAGCCATAGGCCATAACATTACATAACATGAACATGAACTGAATAAATGCCAGGTATATAGCATATCGGAGACGGGCAAACAATCAGTGCATTTGCAAATGAGAGCATGCAGTATGACCGATCTTGTGACATGTGGTCGGAGAGAGTCGTGTGCGTGTGTGTGTGTGTGTGTGTGTGTGTAGAGCAATGGCGGTTCTACACGGGGGCCCACGGGGGCCCGTGCCCCTGTGGACATGTCCCTGGCCCCCCCTGTGGCCCCACCGTGCTGACCAAATAAAACAATTATGAATTGATTATGATTTTACACGCGAGTGCCAAAAGCGGAACTAATGCGACGCAACGTTCTACACGGGTAAATTAGAGCGGCGCACCCAAACGGCGCACCCAAACACTGTGTTGCTGCTGCTCGATGAATGCGAGCTCAGCAAACACTCCTGGAGAAAGGAGCTACGATTTCTCCTGTTGCAAAAGTCGAAGGTAAGCAAAACGATTTAATCTTTTATGTGACTTGTTGTTCTTGTTGATCTTCCCGTGTTAAGTAGGGAGAGATGGTTATGCAACGAAGTGTAAAGCCGCGAACACACCAAGCGCGTATCTCGCGTACCATGTAAGCGCGTAACGCTCCTAAAATGTTGCTTGACCATTTTGTGTCAAAAATGGTCAGATACGCGCGTAACGCGCGTAGATGAGACCCCCCCCCCCCCCCCCCCCCCCCCAGCCTGTGGCTGCGCTGGATTTAGGAGTCCGAGGAAGGAAACCCAAACGCCGCCGTGTTTGGGTGGATGATAGAGCTTGGATCGGGTTAGATTAAATAATCTCGGATATAAATAACAATAATCGGGTTAAATAACTTCACATGGTGTGTCTGGTGTGTTTCCAGCATTCGTAGTGTTGATCAGCAGAGAAATAGTCCGCCAAGACGTTGAGGTTGCTTAGCAATCAGAGACTCTGTCCATGCAAGTGAACGGAGCGTTCACTCTTCGTCATAACTATCAAACCAAACATCCTTCACATTCACCGAGCGAACCTTATGAAAGTAAAATGCACATTTCTCGCTAGAAATGTTTCCATAAACGCATTTATTGGCGTAACTATGTTACTATTTCCACCCAGAATAAAGAAAGTTGCCGGCCGTGGCTGCCATGGACATGGCTGCGCTGGAGTCCGAGGTAGGAAACCCAAACGCCGCCGTGTTTGGGTGATAGAGTTTAGATCGGGTTAGATTAAATAATCTCGGATATAAATAACAATAATCGTCTTAAATAACTTCACATGGTGTGTCTGGTGTGTTTCCAGCATTCGTAGTGTTGATCAGCAGATATACAGTATAGTCCGCCAAGACGTTGAGGTTGCTTAGTAACCAGAGACTCTGTCCATGCAAGTGAACGGAGCGTTCCCTCTTCGTCATAACTATCAAACCAAACATCCTTCACATTCACCGAGCGAACATTATGAAAGTAAAATGCACATTTCTCGCTAAAAATGTTTCCATAAAAGCATTTAATGGCGTAACTATGTTACTATTTCCACACAGAATAAAGAAAGATGTCGGCCGTATGCTTCTGTCCAAGCTCACTACTCTCTGCCAGTGACGTCGGGTCAAGCTCAACGCTGATTGGCTATTGCGGCGCGTATGAGCGTTACTCGCGTAAAAAGTTCAATTTTTTGAACTCCTCGTACGCGCGTATATGTACGCGCGTATATATACGCGCGTATATATACGCGCCTCATACGCACCTAACGCGAGTAAAATGTTGCTTATACGCATGTAACGCTCGTACGCGTCTCATACGCGCGTAAACCAATGGTTCCCTATGGAAAAATTGCCGATTTTATACGCGTGATACGCGGGTAACGCTTTTGGTGTGGCCGTACCTTATTGCATGCCCCTACGATTTTTCTCTTCTAATAGCAGCTATCATGAAACGAGGAAAGAATATAGCATCCTTTTTTGCCCCAGTAAACAAAAAAGTGAAAGAAACAGCAGTGAGAGAAACAAGTCAAGGTATTGAGAGAGCTGAGGAGCAGGAAGAGGGAGAGTCGGAGGAGGTTGGAGAGAGGGCATGTGATTAACGTGAGGGCTCTGACACAGAGAGGGAAATTTCAGAGAGTGAGAAGGATGAAGAAGAGGGTGAGGAGGAAGAAAACATACAGAGACAGAGAGAGAAACAGCCAGAGGTACAGCAAGTAAATCCATGTGGATCAAGTACTGCAGGTTTGTGATGAAGAAGGTTATTTCTGTTTGCAAAGTAGTGCAATTACAATTTCATTGTAGGTCTACTGTGTATCCTTAAAATTATGCTTTCTGCTGTAAATTCAATTTGTGCCAATATGGCACAAACTTGAACTACATGCAGATATACATGCGTAAGTAAATAAATGTTGTAGTTGTGCTCTATGTTTACTGTACATCTTTCTACAGATATCAGCAAGTCCAAGAATGATGCACCAGTACAGCCGAACTTGAATATATTCCCAACCACTTTGATGGGGGACAGAAGACGGTGCTTCAGGCAAAACTGGTATACTCTTCATCCATGGCTTGAGTATTCTGTCATAATGGACTCTACATATTGCTATGCATGTAGACATTTTAGCACACCAAAGGCCCCTGACACTGTTTTTGTTTCAACCCCTGGGTTTAGAAACTGGAAAAATGCAACTATGAGAAAGGCAGGGTTTTCAGTTCATGCAAAGTCTGAGCGACACAAGTGTGCGATGATAGCATGGCGGGATTATCAAAGTGCTGTTAAAAATGATGCAACACTAGCAGATATCCTTAACAAAGAACACACTAAACAAGTACAAGAAAATCGGGCATACATTAAAACAATTGGGGAAGTGCTGTTACTTACAGCTACACAAAACATAGCACAAAGAGGGCATGATGAATCTGAAGAGTCCAATAACAAAGGAAACTTTAGGGAAATTCTTAGCACAGTTGCTAACCACGACCCACTTGTTAAGAGAAGATTAACTTCTATTAACAATGCAAAGTACACAAGCAAGATCATCCAGAATGAGGTTTTGGGTTGTTTGGCAGAAAAGGTTTGTTCTGAAATCATAGAAGAAGTGAAGAACAGTGAGGTTTTCAGCATCATGGCAGATGAAACAAAGGATGTTTCAAAAAGTGAACAGATTTCTTTCACACTCAGGTACTATTACAATGGGGCCATTAAGGAGAGTTTTCTCCATTTTGAATCTGCAGAGAGGTTAGATGCAGCAAGCCTAACTGGAAAAATAGTGAACTTACTGGAAAGTTACGGCCTGAACTACAAAAATAACCTTGTAGGCCAAGCATACGATGGCGCTGCTTTTATGAGCGGTAAACATTCAGGGGTTCAGGCAAGGATCAAAGAACAGGCTAAATTTGCCTTCTACATTCATTGTAGTGCACACTGTCTCAATTTAGTGTTAGTTGATGTAGTCAAAAATGTCCCAGAAACAGAGGAGTTTTTTTCTTTGTTACAGAGCCTTTATATTTTTACCTCTGGCTCATATGTGCACCCAAAATGGCTGTCTCTCCAAAAAGAAATGTATGGCAAAACAAGAGAGTTGCAACGTTTAAGCGACACACGTTGGGCATGCCGATTTCTAGCCCTACGCAACATAATGGACACTCTACCTGCCCTTAAACGACTACTGCAACAGATTGCTCAAGAACGCCACGGTGAAAGAACTGTTGAGGCCCGAGGTCTTCTGCCTCAAATTGACCTACAATTTGTTGTGCACCTTGTCACTCTTAGTAAGTTGTTTGCGGAGACAAAACTACTGTCTGACATGTTACAGTCACAAACTGTTGATCTGGCTAGAGCTGTTGACTTGGTAAATGCTTTAGTCCAGACATTGAAAGACCACAGGCAGGAGTCTTTCTTTGATAAGTTGTGGGATGAAGCATTGACTATTTGTGAGCACTGTGATTCTGCACCATCAGTGGCAAAACGTCAGACAATGCTGAGCACTAGGCTCAGTGGCTACTGCACACTAAGCACTGTTGGTCAGAGGGAGGTAGAATGTGACAAAGCTATGTTTTGCACATCATTTTTCTATCCTGTAATTGACAGCATGCTCAAGGAGTTGAACAGACGTTTCTCCAATACCAACTGTGAGCTCATGACAAGCATACAGTCTCTCAACCCCCAGAGTGATGCCTTTTTAAAGGAGACCAATGTTTTTTCATTTGGCCGTTTGTACAATGCAGACATTGATGATTTAGGGCATGAGCTCCATCAATTTAAGAGAGTTTTGAACAGAAAAATACAGAGTGGTGAAATTACAAAGCCATGCAATACAGTTGAGCTGGTTTGTTTTATTGAGCCATACAGGGAAGTTTTCTTTGAACTCTTTAGACCAGGGGTGCCCAAATTCTTCCCTCTGGAGGGCCAAAATTTAATCGGGGGGAGGCTCGTGGGCCAAAATTGTAATTTTTCAGTATATAAGGTTAAATATGGGTATAAATAGCATGCGTGTGCAAAATCAACACTATCACAAGGTCATTTTGAAAAATGAATGACAATGTTTATTGTGCTTCACATTAATGTTCAAAAAATAATAAATAAATCATAAAATCTATCTTCTTTAAATAAGAAAAATAATTGAAGGACTATGAAATATTTGAAGACAGACATGGAACATTACTAGGCCTTGGGCCTGTATCTTCAAATACAAAGATTTTTTTTAGTGCAATAAAAGTAACACAGAACAATAACACAGGACAGTAACAAAGTAACACAGGACAGAGCAGAACATACTCCGACACATTGGAGGTCCAGGCCTATACATTATGATTTGAAGTAGGCCTATCAGTGGGAGACATGAAGCCTGTCCTTGGTTTTTACAAGTCTATTAATATCAGGCTCCAGCTGACTAACTGACAGAGTGAGAATGTCATGAAGGTGAGAGTCAGATAAAGCATTTCTCAGTTTGGACTTATTAAGATTCATCAGGCTGAATGCCTGCTCACAGACATAGGTACTTCCAAAGAGGGAGAACATCACCTGTGCATGTTTGCGGATCTTGCCATATCTGTGTGCAGGAACAGATTTGTAAAAGTCCTGTAAAGGAAGCTCTCTAAACCGGCAACAGAGATCTGAATCAGACTGAAGCTCCAAAAGTTCCATTTGAAGCTCCTCACTGACTGCATCCACATTTACAGCAAAGGGTTGGGCAAACAGCTCAAATGCTGCTTCGTTTCCATGAAAATCCTCAAAGCGATGGTCAAACTCCACCACAAGATCGCTGAGAATGTTGCAGTATTTTGGTGTGTCTTCCTCCATCAACCCAACTTCTCTGAGGCTGGGAAAATGTGCCAAATTTCCTAAATGTACAGACACAAAGACAAAAGCAGCAATGTAAGATGCAAGGTTGTTCATTTGATTTTCAATTAAATACCAAACATCAATCAAATGAGAAAAAAACTTGTTTTTTTGTGTTTATGGCTGCAGTACAAAAAACAAATGTGTTATTGGATTTAATGCCTATATTTAAATAGAAAATGTATTCTCCACACACAATGTATGTAACAAATATAATAACATGCTGGTTATAGTGATCAATAACCAGCCTACTACATTGTTTTGTGTTCAATAACATATTCAAGTTAGATCTCACCTGTTAAGAGATGTCTGTTAAGCAACTGGAGCTTTTGCTTGAAGGCTCTGACATGGTCGTACAGCTGAGTGATTATCTGGTCTCTCCCTTGAAGCTGAAGATTGAGGATATTCAGCAGCTCTGTGATGTCCACAAGAAAGGCCAGATCTGCAATCCAGTGCTTGTCCGAGGGCACTTGGATGTTGTTCTCCTTTGTGGCTTGAAACACCCTGATTTCCTCACGCAGCTCAAAGAAACGTCGCAAAACTTTCCCGCGGCTCAGCCACCGCACCTCCTGGTGGTACAATACATCCCCATACTGGGCATCCATCTCATCAACAACAGCTTTGAACTGACGGTGTGAGAGCGCCTTTGAGCGAATATTATTGACAATGCCAACGACATCCTGCATCACGTTCTTTAGGCCGATATTCTTAGCGCACAGTTGCTCCTGATGCAAAATGCAATGATATTTAAAAATCGAGCCACCACACTCAAGGACTTTGTCCGACACAAGTGCAGTTAGGCCTGCTCTCTTACCGACCATGGCCGGGGCTCCATCAGTCGTGATGCCAGATAGGTTTTCCCACTTCAAACCATTCTTGTCCATAACTTGCTCCACTGCCTTAAAAATATCGATACCTCTTGTCGTCCCTTTCAGTGTTTCAAGGCCCGCTAGTTCTTGGCACACTTCAAAGTCCTCATTGACGCCTCGCAAAAACACCAGCAACTGTGCTGAGTCCGATATGTCGGTGCTTTCATCGCATGCGATGGAGAAGGCAGAAAACCGACCTGCTCTTTGGGCTATCTGGCCCCGAACGTCTTCGGCCATGTCCTCAACGCGGCGGGTCACCGTGTTCCGTGACAGGCTTATTTGAGAAAAAGCCCGCTTCTGAGTTGGACACACAGCTTCAGCAGCAACTGTCAGACACTCTTTTACAAAATCACCCGCAGCAAAAGCGTGTCCACTTCTGACAATGATGTTGCTAATGCGATAACTTGCAAGGGTGGCATTTTCTTGTGCGGTGGATGGCTGAAGTAAAGTTTGCTGCTGTGTTTCTAGCTTGATTAGCAAGTTTGCCGCCTTTACCTTTCGGTCCTCGCCTGTGTATTTTGCGAACTGGTGAGAATGCATAGTTTCATAGTGACGACGAATGTTGTACTCCTTTAAAACAGCGACCTTCTGCTTACATACCAGGCATATTGCGTTGGAATCGACCTCGGTAAATAAATAATCATGTTCCCAACATTTTTTGAATTTGCGTTTGTCTGTGTGCCACTGCCGCTCCATCCTTGCGTCTCACTTACTCGCTGTCACGTGACTTCGGATTGGAGCGCAAGAGGATAGGAGCTCAACAGCGCCACCCTACCATCAATGTTTCACAATGTTATTCTATGGTCAGGAATGGAAGTGCACCAATCAATAATATTCAATGAGTGCGAGCGCTGATGGTGGAAAACAATAATATATACAGTGGGTAAGGCGCGGGCCAAATAAAATCAGTCGCGGGCCAAGTTTGGCCCGCGGGCCCCAAATGGGGCTGCCCTGCTTTAGACTGTGCAAGATTGCCGTAACCCTTCCTGTAAGCTCAGCCTCTTGCGAACGCAGTTTCTCCACACTGAAACTGATCAAAACCTTCCTGCGGTCCACCACTACTGACATGAGACTCAGTGATCTTGGTGTCCTGAGCATAGAGTCCAGAAGGGCCAAGGCTCTGGATCTGGATGCATTTGTGGACCGTTTTGCCAGACAGCACAACCGCCATATCCTGTTGTTGTAGTGTAGTGTTTACATTAATAGGTAATGTCACATTTTTATACCCTTTGTTGTACCCTGGAGGTTTGTTCACATTGAATTGACACACTGTATTTGTACCCTGTACTGTATTTTTCATTTTTCTACGGCCCTACCTCCTTTAGCTTCAGGATTTAGGGCATGAGCTCCATAAATTGAGTGGTTAAGTTAAAAAGCCATGCAGTACAGTTGAGCTGGTTTGTTTTATTGGGCCATACAGGGAAGTTTTCTTTGTATTTTACTGATTTGAAAATAAAATAAATAAATCTTTAAATATCATTTTGTGCCTTTTTTTTGTGCCCCTCTGGTTGAACACCGGCCCCTCTTTGGCCCCCCAAGTAAAATTTGTCTAGAACCGCCACTGGTGTAGAGCAAGTTGTTGAAGGAAGTGTTTCTACTTGACGTTACAATATTTCATGGATGCAAGCAAGACAATCAATCTATATCTATAGCCTACATGACCACACAGTGGCGATTTTAGCTTGAAATTTCTGGTGGGGCAAATTTATATGACGTCATATTACGTCAGAAAAATAGAGGTAGCTGATTATTATAACAGTAGGCCTACGTATATAGACCAGTCAGGTATACTATGGGCTGCATTTTGAGTGCCAGCAGGGGGCAGACATCCTATTTAAATACATTTCACATGCTTTAGCGCTCAGTACGACACAAAGATGTTGCCTATAATAATAATAATAATGCATTATATTTTAAACGCAAACGTTCCAAAGAATCTCAGAGCGCCAACATTCAAGATTCAAGATAATTTATTGTCATTTCAGCCATATACACAGTATACAGTGAAATGAAATAGCGTTTCCCAAGAACATAAGGTGCAACATAGAGCGACAATAATAACAACAAAAAAAAAAAAAAAAAAAAAAAAAAAAAAAAATTCAACAACAACAACAACAACATGCTACATATAACTGCAAACCAGTAAAGTGACTGTGTGGAATTTGTAGTGCGGGAATATAAATATAAATATGACTATGTGTCTGAGTAGTGCGGGAATATAAATATGAATATAATAAATATGAATATAAAGCAATAGTGCATAAACCAAGGGCAACAGAGATGATCAGATCTGTCCCTTAGAGTTGAGGAGTCGGATGGCCTGGGGGAAGAAGCTGTACTGTAGTCTGGTTGTGGCGGACCGGAGGCTCCGGTACCTTCTGCCAGACGGAAGGGGTGAGAAAAATTTGTGTGAGGGGTGGGAGGGGTCATCCACAATGCTGGTTGCCTTGCGGATGCAGCGAGTGGTGTAAATGTCTGACATGGAGGGGAGAGAGACGCCGATGATCTTCTCAGCTGTCCTCACTACTCGCTGCAGGTTCTTGCGGTCCAGTTTGGTGCAGTTTCCGAACCAGGCTGTGATGCAGCTACCCAGGATGCTCTCTATGGTCCCTCTGTAAAAAGTGGTGAGAATGGGGGGTGGGAGGTGGGCTTTCTTCAGCCTTCTCAGGAAGTGGAGGCGCTGCTGGGCTTTCTTAACCGTGGAGCCGGTGTTGAGGGACCAGGTTAAGCTCTCGGCCAGGTGGACACCAAGGAATTTGGTGTTCTTCACGATCTCCACCGGGGAGCCATCAACGTCCAGCGGCTCGTGGTCCCTCTGTGCTCTTCTGAAGTCAACAACAATCTCTTTGGTTTTGTCTACGTTCAGGGACAGGTTGTTGACTTTGCACCAGGTTAGCAGTTGTTTCACCTCCTCTCTGTAAGCTGACTCGTCGTTCTTTTCTATCAGACCCACCACGGTCGTATCGTCGGCGAACTTGATGATGTGATTCGAGCCGTGTAGCGCCGTGCAGTCGTGCGTCAGTAGTGTGAACAGCAGTGGACTGAGCACACAGCCTTGAGGGGCCCCTGTGCTCAGAGTGGTGGTGTTGGAGGTGTTTTTCCCGATCCGGACTGTCTGGGGTCTCCCCGTCAGAAAGTCCAAGATCCAGTTGCAGAGGGAGATGTTCAGGCCCAGCAAGCCCAGCTTCGTGATCAGGTGCTGGGGGACGATTGTGTTGAATGCTGAACTGAAGTCTATGAACAGCATTCTAACATATGTGTCCTTTTTTTCCAGGTGGGTGAGTGCTAGGTGAAGGGTGGATGAGATGGCGTCATCGGTAGAGCGGTTTGCTCGATACGCAAACTGCAGGGGGTCTAGGGTGGGAGGCAGGAGGCTCTTTATGTGCCTCAGGATCAGCCTCTCAAAGCACTTCATGATGGTAGAAGTGAGTGCTATGGGGCGGTAGTCGTTGAGGCAGGACACAGGTGACTTCTTCGGCACAGGGACAATGGTGGTAGTTTTGAAGCACGATGGGACGTTGGCACTGCTCAGGGAGATGTTGAAGATGTCCGTGAGAACATCTGCCAGCTGGTCTGCACATCCTTTGAGCACACTCCCGGGAATGTTGTCTGGGCCAACAGCCTTACGCGGATTCACTCTGCGCAGTGACTTTTTCACCTCAGCCGTGGTCAGACGTAGCACTTGTTCGTCGGGAGAGGGAATGTTCTTCTCCGCCACCACATCATTTTTTGCTTCAAACCGAGCGTAGAACACGTTCAGCGCATCAGGCAATGAGGCATCGCTGTCACAGGCTGGTGTAGATGTCCTGTAGTTGGTGATGGCTTGGATGCCCTGCCATAGCTGCCGTGTGTCTCCACTGTCTCTGAAGTGGCCGTGGATTTTCTGAGCATGTGCACGCTTAGCGTCCCTGATAGCCCGGGCCAGTATTGCCCTCGCTATGCTCAGAGCCTCCTTATCACCTGCTCTGAAGGCTATGTCTCGGGCTCTCAGCAGTGCACGTACCTCTGCAGTCATCCATGGCTTCTGATTGGAGCGTGTGGTGATGGACTTGGTGACAGTGACGTCATCAGTGCACTTACTGATGTAACCAGTCACTGATGCTGTGTACTCCTCCAGGTCAATGAAGCCGTCGGTGGTTGCTGCTTCCCTAAACATATGCCAGTCGGTGCACTCAAAACAGTCCTGGAGGGCAGAGATGGCTCCTGCTGGCCAGGTTTTCACCTGTTTCTTGGCTGGTCTGGAGCGTCTGACGAGCGGTCTGTATGCTGGGATCAGCTTGACGGAGATGTGATCCGAGTATCCGAGGTGGGGGCGGGGCTCAGCCCGGTACACACCAATTACGTTGGTGTAAACAAGGTCCAGCATGCTCGCCCCTCTCGTCGCAAAATCCACATGTTGATGAAATTTAGGAAGCACGGTTTTGAGATTTGCATGGTTGAAATCTCCAGCGACAATGAGCAGTCCTTCTGGGTGAGTGTTTTGGAGATCGCTAATGGCTCCGTAAAGTGCGGCCAGCGCATCCTTAGCATTTGCACTGGGGGGAATGTAAACAGCTACCACATGCAGGGAGGAGAACTCTCGTGGCAAATAAAAGGGTCTACATCCCACAACCGCGTATTCCACCAGCGATGAACAGTACTTTGAGACTAGGGCAGAGTTGTTGCACCAGTCAGTGTTGATGTAAACACACAGTCCGCCACCTCGGGTCTTGCCGCACAGTGATGAGTCCCTGTCGGCTCGATGCGAGGTTAGTCCGTCTAGCTGAATGGCCGCATCCGGGACTCGATCGTTGAGCCATGTCTCTGTAAAAACACAGACACAGCAGTCCCTAGTCCCCCGTTGAGTAGTCCGCTGTAGTCGGATGTAGTCCAGTTTATTCTCCAGGGAGCGGACGTTGGAGAGCAGGATAGACGGGAGAGCCGGCCGGCTAGAGTTGGCTCTTAGTCTAGCACGGACGCCGGCTCTTTCCCCTCTTACAGCGTCTCTCACATCGCTTACGGCGCCTCCTCAGCCAGCCCTTGCCAAGGCTGGGGCTGGGGGGTTTACATAGCAAGCCAAGAGCCTGTAGTTCGTTGAGAAGTTCCCCCGATGGTACAACTGCCGGACTGCATTTGAGTTCCAGTAGAAGAGTACGATTTATAGGTTTAAGACACATAGTTAAACGTATAAATAGTTATAATAGTAATAGTTTATAGTTTATACGTTTAACATAGTTTAAGACACATAGATTTCGATTTAAATACACATAAATAACATAAATAACACCGTATTTTTGCTCTCGGGGGGTCGCAGCGAACCAGTCGCGCCGCCGCCATGGTAACCATCTTCAACATGGTACGCATGTTGACTCACCAATGCCGATCACTTAAAAAGGAAGTTGGCTCGACGGTTCTTTGCTTGAGCAAACCTCTGGATTGCTTTGTCGTTAAAATCCAGCAGTCCATTAATGAAGGTGTTTTCAATAGAAAGCATGGAGAGGGCGTTCAGTCTCTTCTGTCCCATCGTGTTCCTAGTGAAAGTCTTTATCCTTTTCAGCGTTGAAAAGTTCCTCTCAGACTCCGCAGACGTCATGGGGGTTGTGATGATGATGCTGAGTAGAGTGCAGGTTTCAGACAAGGCCTCTTGCAGGTTGTTGTCGTGAATGGCTTTGAACAGCAACAGTGCAGATTTCCCTGTGTGCAGCTCAGTGTGTCTGTAAAAAAGAGTCAGCTCAGTTTGCAGCTTCCCCTCGTTCATCAGAGCTGTGGGCCAGAGCTTGATAGCACAGGTGAGTTGGGCCTCCGGGAATGACTTAACAAACTTTGGGAACAGTGTGCAGTCCACAAGTTGTGCGGCAATAAGATGGTCACTCTGTGAGAACCGGTCTTCCACTTGCGCAATAATCGTATCACAGGCCTCCTTCATCACGGCAGGCGTATTTGTTTTCCTGCGCTTTGATGTGCCCGGCTCCTCACTGGCTTGGTTACCAATCTCATCTGCTTTCTCTCTGATTTCTTTCACGTGCACTTTGAAATTCTCCACTGCACGATTCACCCCAGATGCGTCAATCTCTCTTTTCTGTAGTATGCCATACAAAACATCCACTTCTGGCATAACTCTGGCAAAGAACTCCAGCAGCTGGAGAAACGTACGATCCCGCAGGTGAATGGAGAGGCCGAATGCCTCGCTGATGGACAACTTTTCCCATCCTGGTTTAGTGCGAATGTTATCCAGACACTCCAGTATATCTTCGCGAGTTTCCCATACCATATTCACGGTCCTGCTTTTAAAATTCCATCGGGTGCCGGGTGGCCGCGGGATCCGCCTGTCCGATGTCTCTGCCAGAGCAGCCGTTCGTTTCGGTGAGGTGGAGAAGAACGTGGCAAATCCAGACAGATCAGCAAAGAACACCTTCAGCTCACTGATCCTGGATGCACATACTTGCTGCAGAGTTAGGTTCAGCTGGTGTGCGTAGCAATGTACAAATATTGCGTTTTTGTAGCTTTCCTTAATAAGTAGCCTACTTGCACGCCGCCTTCACTGCCACGCATAACCGCTGCCCCGTCATAGGTTTGGGCTATGAGCTTGTAATTCAGTCCCAGTGGGTCGAGGACATGTTTCATAGCAGTAGAAAGGCCAATGGCAGTTTTGTCCTTCACTTCAATGAACTCAAGAAACCGCTCTGTGACGCTGCTGTCCACCATGTATCTCAGGACTATGACCATTTGCGATTTGCATGAGGCATCAGTGGTCTCATCCGCCTGGACAGCTACAAACTGGGTGTCCCGCAATTGCTTGGCCACCTCACACCTGTAGACCTCAAACATGCAATCCAGGAGTTCGTTCTGAATGGTGCTTGATGTCCCCTTGAACGTAGGCTCCGAATCGTAGTGACGTCTCAGCCTGGTGTCGCCCTCGCACATCGTTTCAAAAATGCACCTAAAAATGCCTGGGTTTACAGAGTCGGCCGACTCATCGTGACCACGCAGACCCAGTTCACACTTCCCACACAGCTTTAGGCACGATATCAGTCTCCCCAGTACATATCGGTTTTCCTCCGCCTGCTTGTTGTGCTCTAAAATGCTCCGCTGATAAGCACTGTCCAGCTGTGCCATGATGTTGACCCGTCCCAATAGTCCCAATTTCATGGCGCAATTGATCTTTGAAATTTCGCTTTTTTGATTTTTTCAGTACTTCTGCCATTGCTTCCAACAAGACATAATATCGGCATCTGAGTCTGTTTTATATGCAGATCGCATTCATGAGGTCATTTGCATTGACCATTTATGGTTAAAAAGGGGCGTGTAGAGGGCGGAACGTGAAGCTGATTCAGCTGCGCACAATTGTAGTCAGTATGTGATTTATAAAGCAAAGATTGCGTACAGGTGTGCGTACGCAGTGTTTTATAAATCCGAATATTTTTTGGCGCACGCAAAACTTGGCTTCTGGGCGTACGCACATTTTTAGTAACGATCCCACGCACAGTTTTATAAATGAGACCCCTGGGGTCTCATTTGGACAGCTACAGTTTTATAAATGAGACCCCCCTGGGGTCTCATTTATAAAACTGTGCGTGGGATCGTTACTAAAAATGTGTGTACGTACCTTTTTAACCATAAATGGTCAATGCAAATGACCTCATGAATGCGATCTGCATATAAAACAGACTCAGATGCCGGTATTATGTCTTGTTGGAAACAATGGCAGAAGTACTGAGAAAATCCAAAAAGCGAAATTTCACGGAGGTTGAAGTGGAGACACTTGTGGGTGAGATGGAGGCCCGAAAGGTAGTTTTGTTCGGCGGTCACGGGATTGGAATCGCCAACAACAAAAAGCAGAGTGAGTGGCAACATGTTGCTGCAGCAGTGAACTCTTTCAGTAGCACGGAGCACACAGTCCCAGAATTAAAAAAGAAGTGGTCTGACATAGAGTTACATATTTTTATGTAGCCTACCAATAAATCGTTATGGTCCCTAAATACCCTCTCCCTCCGAATCCTGCATGGTCCGCCAGAAGTGCCATATGGTGTAGCATTACCACGGCCGGCGCTCACCTCTGTATTTATAGGGTTACGGTAATAAGACTGACGAGAACGCCTTGGATAATCAGTTTGTTATTACCCACGTAAAATGTTCTTGAACATAACCCCTTTTTAATGCCTGATTTGTCATGAAAAGCACCAAGAGTAACGGATAACGATTGTGATGAGTGTGGCTTGGTTTTTCACACTTGGGATTTAATTGATCATGTGTTTACAGTGTCACATAAAAATATTATGTTATTGACACATGTTGGACAGATGCTTTATTCCATGCAGTCGCGCCGTCAGTGGACAGTATGGAGTGACGGGATTAAATATAGAGAATTTCTTTTTATTTCTATTCTAAGGAGATATTTCTGGAGTTATAACTGAGAAATAACGCAGTGGACTTAAATTATTCTGATTAGGATTTAACGCATGATACGGGTTGAAATTAAATTGATGAAGGGCGATGATAAAACATAATCGTTCTTCTCACTCTGCAATTCTTCGGTCTGACTTCAGTTCACCACCACACCGTCTGTGTCGCCAATTCTCCTTTTCCTCCAAACCATGCGTACGCATGGGTCAGAGTTTGCTTAGGGCTGCGCACATTTTCCCGTCAAGTTGGTTTTTTATAGATCACAACCTTGGCGTGAAAAGTCACGTACGCAACTTTCAGCCCCGTTTTGTGCGTACGCAACAGTTATAAATGAGACCCCTGGGGTCTCATTTATAAAACTGTGCGTAGGATCGTTACTAAAAATGTGCGTACGCCCAGAAGCCAAGTTTTGCGTGCGCCAAAAAATATTCAGATTTATAAAACACTGCGTACGCACACCTGTAGGCAATCTTTGCTTTATAAATCACATACTGACTACAATTGTGCGCAGCTGAATCAGCTTCACGTTCCGCCCTCTACACGCCCCTTTTTAACCATAAATGGTCAATGCAAATGACCTCATGAATGCGATCTGCATATAAAACAGACTCAGATGCCGGTATTATGTCTTGTTGGAAACAATGGCAGAAGTACTGAGAAAATCAAAAAAGCGAAATTTCACGGAGGTTGAAGTGGAGACACTTGTGGGTGAGATGGAGGCCCGAAAGGTAGTTTTGTTCGGCGGTCACGGGATTGGGATCGCCAACAACAAAAAGCAGAGTGAGTGGCAACATGTTGCTGCAGCAGTGAACTCTGTCAGTAGCACGGAGCGCACTGTCCCAGAATTAAAAAAAGAAGTGGTCTGACATAGTTACATATTTTTATCTAGCCTACCAATAAATCGTTATGGTCCCTAAATACCCTCTCCCTCCGAATCCTGCCATTTGCATGGTCCGCCAGAAGTGCCATATGGTGCAGCATTACCACGGCGCTCACCTCTGTATTTATAGGGTTACGGTAATAAGACTGACGAGAACGCCTTGGATAATCAGTTTGTAATTACCCACGTAAACTGTTCTTGAACATAACCCCTTTTTAATGCCTGATTTGTCATGAAAAGCATCAAGAGTAACGGACAACGATTGTGATGAGTGTGGCTTGGTTTTTCACACTTGGGATTTAATTGACATTCGATCATGTGTTTACAGTGTCACATAAAAATATTATGTTATTGACACATGTTGGACAGATGCTTTATTCCATTGGAGTGACGGGATTAAATATAGAGAATTTCTTTTTATTTCTATTCTAAGGAGATATTTCTGGAGTTATAACTGAGAAATAACGCAGTGGACTTAAATTATTCTGATTAGGATTTAACGCATGATACGGGTTGAAATTAAATTGATGAAGGGCGATGATAAAACATAATCGTTCTTCTCACTCTGCAATTCTTCGGTCTGACTTCAGTTCACCACCACACCGTCTGTGTCGCCAATTCTCCTTTTCCTCCAAACCATGCGTACGCATGGGTCAGAGTTTGCTTACATTTTCCCGTCAAGTTGGTTTTTTATAGATCACAACCTTGGCGTGAAAAGTCACGTACGCCAATTTCAGCCCCGTTTTGTGCGTACGCAACGGTTATAAATGAGACCCCAGGGGCCTCATGTACTAAGGTGGCGTACGCACAAAAACGCGGCGTACGTCCTTTTCCACGCTCACGTTCAGATGTACAAAACGTGAAATGACCGTAAAAATGTGCGGTCCCCACGCCAGCTCCAGAGCTGTCGTACGCACGTTTCTACAGCTATTGTTCCTTTGGCGACACTTAGAGGTGACGCTGGGAAACTGGGAAAAAAGGTGAAAACCATGACTCCTCAGAGTGATTTGCACATCAGAGACACACTAATGAACGATTAACACACCTTGCAATTATATGGGTGGCTATAAAAGCATGCGCAATGGATGAAGAAAATTGTTTTAAAAATGGCTGCGTTAGCGTTGTTAGAGGACATCGCAAATGGTCAAATCCGAAGGGAACGTATATTTAGGGAACGCGAGAACTTACTCGCAAATGATGATGATTGGCTCATGAGCCGATTTCGTTTCCCCAGGCCAGTATTACTGGAGCTGTGCGCAGAGCTGCGGCCGGCCCTAGAGCGCCACACAGCCAGGAGCCAGGGGTTGTCCGTGCCCACACAGGTGCTGACCACGCTGGGGTTCCTGGCAACAGGGGCCTTCCAGCGGGAGCTGGCCGATCGGTCAGGAGTGTGCCAGTCCACCCTGAGCCGAGCCATGCCAGCTGTGTGGGACGGAATCATCATCATATGAGATTAATATGAGTCCAGACCGGCCTCATATGCATTAATATGAGATAATTAATGCATTCAAAGCCGAGCCACGCCGCCTTGCCCTGTGAATTCAGTTGCAGCGCAAATATAGCAGCAAATACGTTACATTCTTAACCCAGCAGCGGTGTTGTTCAGGTACTGATTAAATGGGTTTGTTAACCATGCGTAATAGTATGGCTCCATGAGTATGCGCACACGTTCTATGTGTTCTTCATCTCTGGGCACTGCGTCCCTTTATGTTTTGCAGCGGTTGCATTTGTTCTCTGTTAAAATACATGGTTAATGTATTATTTTGGAGTTAATAAATTTGAAAAAAAAAAACAGGAACACCACTAGCTTCTGGCTACGCCATGGTGTCACCGATCAAAGCGGCCACTCTCAAATCGAAGGGGGAGAGTTCCCCCACTCCCGTCCCCCCTCCTGTTGCGGTCACGCTTCGGCGGTGGGCAGAAACCCTCCGCTTCACCTCCACCTTGAGGTCTGACCACTTTTTTTTAATTTCAGGGTGTGTGCGCTGCTGAGACCCCACTGCATTGACGGCCTCGCAAACACGCTCCCACTCACTTCTCTTTTGTTTTGCATTCATCCCTGTTGACAGGGTTCCAAATAGCATATGCTTGCGCATTTCTACCTCGTGGAGCAAAATCTCGAGCTCGGACTCCGGGAAGTTTCGTTTTTTGCCTCTGTTCATGGTGCCAGGTGATCGGATTAAGAGGTGAATCTCAGGTCCAGAGGCCTATTTAAATGAAATTGCATTTTTAAATGAGGGCGTGGACAGGGAGGAGTTTGGCACCTCGGCATATGCGCTCAATTCCACGTTGATTGAGATGTACAAAAGAAACGTGCTTGGATCCATGCGTTCGCACACTTTGATACATCTGAATTTATTTGTGCGTAAGACAGTTTCTGGGTTTTGGCGTAGGCTACGCCAAGTTTCAGTATGAAATCGACGTAAGTCTTAGTAGGGAGTGTTACATCTATACTGTTAACTTACTTTCAGGATTAAACCTATGAATTTAACAGCGAATTAAATCAATCACTCCGAGACCGTTTCAACCATGTGTGTCCTCTTTACTTGTTTACTTTTCAACTCCTCATAGTCTTCCGGTGCGTCACATCAACACATTCCTGAGTACAACAAATAATACGTTCCCACATTGCTGCATGGTAATTCAGTACATGACATCCCCCTTTTACTTGGATCAGAACTTAATGTCATCAGAAACCTAAATCAATACCTGTTGTAATTAAAACTCGTAGCTCTGCTGTTAATCAACTCATCTCTAGAAAAACTTCACATTGTAACTTATGTAAATGAACCTTTATCTGAAAATGATTTCTTATTCTTATTCTTCGAATTTTCCCATTAACCATTGCATTAACTATTCACCAAGGTATCTATTTAAAACTGCAAACACCTCAGTTAACAAGAACGGTCAACTGTATTTCCATCTAAGCAAATTAATTAACTCATTGCCACTGTATTAAATCGTCACAAAGTCTTTCAGTCTCTCGGGAGGCTTCCTTTGCCTCTGAGGTCTCGAGACAGGTGTAGCATGTCCGTCGGGCACAGCTGGCACAGCTGGACCGTCGTGAGAGTTCATGGCCTGCTGTTGCGCTGGGTAGTCTGGTGCGCTCGCGTCTTCCCGTTCGTGCTGGCTTGTGATGTACTTTTTCACGTAAGTTGTGTTCCGGCTGTATTGAGCTCCCTCCGGGGATTCTACAGTCACTTGGTTGCCGTGTTTGTGGATTACTGTGTGTGGTGTTTTGTTGAAGTTTGTGCTGACTTTGTCCACCTTTTCTTGTTTTAGCAGCACTGTGTCTCCCACAGCCACATCAGAGTGCTCCGCTTTTCTCCGATCGTCTGCGTAAAGTTTGTACTGTCCTTTTTGTTCTCCATCTCGGTCTTGCAGTTCAAAGTCCATGAATGTTGGTGTAATCTCAGGCAGCTTCCCTCTCATCTTTCTGTTGAATAAGAGTTCGGCTGGACTTTTTCCTGTGGTGTTGTGCGCAATTCCCCGATACACTGTGACGTATCGCCTGAGTTCTTTCTGCCATTCCAATCCGGCAGATTGCGCGATTCTGATTCGTTTCATGAGCGAGCTGTTCTGGCGCTCGACTTCGCCGTTTGCTTGGGCCCATTTTGGTGTTGTTTTGAGATGTACAATTCCTTTCTCTGCACAGTATTCACGAAACTCGTCGGACTTGAACTGTGGCCCGTTGTCAGATCTTAGTGTCATTGGAAGTCCGTGTCGGCTGAACATGTTCTCGAGGCTGTCGATGACTTTGTCAGTTGTCGTAGAGGTAAGAACTTCATATTCATAATACCTGCTGTAATAGTCCACTGCGACTAGAATCGAATGTTTTGATGGCAAGGGCCCGAGTAAATCAACAGCTAGAGCCTGCCATGGCCCTTCGGGAAGTGTAGTTGGTCTGAGTGGTTCGGGTGCGTCTGGGCGTGACGTGATCTGACACCCGTGGCATGATTTGCAATATTTCTCCGCCGCCCTATCCATCCCTGGCCACCACACTTTAGTTCTGAGATGCTGTTTTGTGCCCACTATGCCCAAATGTCCTTCATGCGCCAGCGTAAGCGCTCTTGAGCGTAGAGTGCTGGGAAGCACAATGCGCGTCCCCCTCAGAACTATGTATCCTATTACGCACAGTTCAGCTGCAGTAGGTGCATATGGCATACATTTCTCAAAGTGTCCTGTCTTTATGGCCTCTCTAACCTCGTTCAGCTCCGGGTCGGTTTTTGAGGCTTCTTCCACCTCTCTCGCTGTCAGTGCCCTGGGGGTGGCATTCACCGCAACGAACCGCACATATTCCTCCGCTTCGTGTGCGTGTTTTCCCTTGAGGGCTGTTTCCCCCATCAGCCTCGACAGTGAGTCCGCAATGTTTTTCTTGCCAGCCACATGCACCACCTTGAAGTTGTATGGTTGTAGCCGCAAGACCCATCTCTCCACCCGGGCACAGGGTTTTGAGCGCGGGCTGTAGATTGCCTCCAGCGGCTTATGATCAGTCACAAGCTCAAACTGTCGGCCGTACACATAAGGGTGCAACCGTTCACAAGCCCACACAAGAGCTAAGGCCTCCTTCTCCGTTTGAGAGTACCTTTTTTCACAGTCACTCAAGCTCCGACTGACGTAGTATATCGGAACCCTCTCGCCTAGTTGACTCTGCACAAGCACAGCACCGAGGCCAACAGGGCTCGCATCTGCGATGACTTGTGTAGGTGCGTCTTTGTCGAAGAATGCCAGAGTTCCAGCCTTTGCCAGTGCCCCTTTCAGCTCACTGAACGCTTTTCTCTGTTCTTCGCCGAACACGAACTTCGTGTCCTTTTTGATCAGACGTCGTAGAGGTTCTGACACCGTTGCAAAATCTGGAATGAATCTGCTGCTATAGCTCACCAGACCAAGGAAACTTCTCACTTCCGACGCACTTTCAGGCTCTCTGGCTTTAGCTATCGCTCTGACTCTCTCTGCAGTCGGTCCGATGCCCTTGTCTGTCAGCAGTATTCCCATGAAGACCAAACGATCCATGTTGAACTCACACTTGTCTCCATTCAAGGTAAGTCCACACTGTTGTAGTCGCTCCATGACAGCATGCAAACGCTGATGATGTGTCTCTGGATCCGCAGCGTGAACAACGATATCGTCCGAGATGTTTTCGACACCCTCTATTCCAGCGAGTGCCGAGGCGATTTCGTGTTGATATTGCTCGCTGGCCGAAGACACGCCAAAGATCAGCCGCTTGTATCTGTATACTCCGTTGTGTATGGCGAATGTTGTGATCTGACGGGAGGCTGGGGTTAGTTCTAACTGGTGGTAGCCCCATTTCAGGTCCAGTTTGCTGAAGACTTTGGATCCATTCATTCCCTGCAGGATTTCATCCACTGTTGGAATGGGATACCGCTCCCGTATGATGGCTTGGTTGGCCTGACGCATGTCTAAGCACAGTCTTATCTCTGAGTTTGCTTTCGGCACAATGACAACTGGGTTGACCCACGGGGTCGGTCCGCTGACCTCTTCTATAATGTCCATATTTAACAGCTCTTTAATTTTGTTTTCCACAGGTCCCCTCAGGTTAAACGGTATCCGCCGTAAGGGCTGAGCTACCGGCTGGATGTCGGGGTTGATGTAAAGACTGATTTGTTTGGTGTTCAGCTTTCCTACACCCTGGAAGACGTCTGGATACTGTGATCGCATGGACTGTTTCAGGTCTTGCACTGTAGCTATGTCTGTGCCAATTCGCAATACTCCCAATTTCGTGGCGGTGTCCCTGCCTAACAGTGACTCCCCATGTCCCTGAATGACTGTGAATTCAACTTGCTCGCTAGCGTTTCCGACCGTTACCTCACATTTAAAAGCCCCCTTTACGGGTAGTGGCTGGTTGGAGGAGTATGCGTATAGTTTCCTCTCTGACCCCACCACATAAGACTGGCACTGGATTTTCTTTTTCCACGCGTAGTCGCTATCCTCGTCGCCAATGTTACATCTATACTGTTAACTTACTTTCAGGATTAAACCTATGAATTTAACAGCGAATTAAATCAATCACTCCGAGACCGTTTCAACCATGTGTGTCCTCTTTACTTGTTTACTTTTCAACTCCTCATAGTCTTCCGGTGCGTCACATCAACACATTCCTGAGTACAACAAATAATACGTTCCCACATTGCTGCATGGTAATTCAGTACATGACAGGGAGAGCCGGGTCGATTGAAACACTTTTCAGTTAAAAGTCTTTTTCAAAGATGACGTTACGTATACAAATAATTTTAACATGTGATCAACAACTCACAGGTGTGTTCTCTTAGTTACAAGTGAAATTTAATACATATGTTGGACGATCGAGCTGCTTTTTAACTTTGAACGTAAGTTGACATTTGTTTCAAACGCCCCGCCTAGTAGGGACGTTTGAAACACACATGCGGGACGATTGAAACAGCATATTTTAAAAAGAATCTATTGCCCTTACTCTTGTTTTTATGCAACATACTAGACAACATACTAGTTTACTCGTCATTGCTAAAATCTCACATAATTCCGCATCATATAAATAGGTCAAAATATATTTTTGGCCCGTGCGTAATTATCAAGATGCACATTTCGATTAAAACTCACCTTTCTTCTTTTGGACGACTACATTTGCATTAAATTTACTTATTTCCCTGTCCTAAGTCATGTTTAAGGATACCCAGTTGAACATCCTTTTATTTATTTTAAACAAAAACGACCAGGTCAACAGGATATCACGAGACCTGTTACAGCGGAAATTTATCCAAGCGCCGCACAGGGTTAATTTCTTTTCGACACGCACAGCCTGGCGCACAGAAGCATCCGGAGTCTCTGTGGACAGGTAAGTGGCTAAACTTATTTTATCTGATAAATATTGTGTAATAGTCTGCACATTGACATGAACATTATGTTGAAATCATATAACAAGCAGAACTTTGATTAAGATTGCACTCTAGCTGATTGATGGTAATGGCTGGAGAAAAAGGTAAATCGGCATGCCATGTGTCATAACCAAGAGCAAGGGTGTAGAAGGCTAGCCTATAGCTTATACCCAGCAGTTTTTAAGTGTGCATGTCCACTAAATTCAATTATTATTGTCATAATTTAATGTAGCCGTTGTTATTTTGGATGCGTTACAATCATGGACGAAAAGTAGGCCTACCCAGCGAAATATTTAATAGCCCAGCTCCCACTCATAGCCTAACCCAGGCCTAATAGTTAGTTAGTTAATCAGTCTAGAATGTTAACTGAATTGTGCTGTAGGCCTACATTTACAGTATTTCCACTGCAAACTAGTGCAGACACATGGACAGTATAGTAGGCTGAATATTTTTATTCTTTGTCACACAGGTGACACAGGTAGTGTGCACTCCCGTCGGTGCAAGCCTCATGCGACCACTTATAACAAAAGACACACTGGACCCACTCTTCCCCAGGCATCGAGGCGCTGAAGAGTTCGGAGCACACGAGGCAGCTGACGTCCTCGCTGGATAGGCCTAAATAAATTGGAGAAGTGGAGGCAGCAATGGTGGTGAACTCTGCTGCCTCCGGAACAGGACAAACTAGGCCTAAGGTGGGGCTGACTCCATCAGCGGGCCAGGTGATGGTGGGAGGAGCAGCTGAGGTGGCAACTCCAGCAACTCCGGCATCAGGAGCGGGCGAGAACAGCCTCTTCTTGGGAGCCCGAGAGGAGGGAGGCTGCTTGGCGGGACGACGCTGCTTCCCAGTTCCCTGCTTTTCCGCCTCTAAAGCAGCCCTCACCGGGGTGTCCGTAAGTATAGCAGTTGTCCTGAAAACGTTAAATTGGACGTTTTAATGATAATTGAATTACTTTAAATGTGGTAGGTCTACATGACTGTAGACAAAGGAAGTCCAGACAAGATATGAGATGCAAGAGTAACTCCACTTGTCTCTTTCTCCGTCTTCTCTTTGTGATCTTTCTAGGTCCGGCCTTAGGGTAAGGCCGGAACATGTCCGGGCTGAACTCAACCGCCTCTCCCTCAGGCCGGACAGCTTCGTCAGGCCCGGCAGCTCGATCAGGTACATCCATGCCTGCCAAAGGACACATTTAAAAAAATACACACTTTTAAATAAATGTTTATAAACTCACCCTCCTGATCCTGGTTAAATACCCTGATGTGAGAGTTGTGGCCTGGTGGTCTAGCAGCTTCTCTGCCGTCCACTACCCTATGGACTTTTTTTATGAACTTGGACTTATGGGACTATTTACTTATCTATTATGAACTCTGTTTAATCCTCTGTTGCTTCTGATGAAGTGTTCCTACCTGAAGTGGCACCTGGAGAAGCGCTGACCTCGTCACCCGAAGCCTGGGGAGGAGGACGGTCTGTGGAATAGGCTCCGGCGAAGTCCTTTTCCTCAAACGCAGAGGGGTTAAAAGGCCAGATCCCTGGACTTGAGAACCCGGAGGTAATGTTGTTCACTGTCGCAGCCTTTGGTAAGGCTTCAGCAACGATGGAGGGCACATCATAAATGGAGATGTTGATCCCTGGGTGGCTCCTCATCCACCTGTCCGCCGCACTGTCTAACCCTACATGAGGCCCCTGGTCTGTGTGGTCCCAAACGTTTTATTTCTAATTTTTCTTCCGGCGGCAATGTGCTGAATTGCACCCTCAGCAAATAATCTACGTTATTCATTGTTATTCATTCATTAAAAAACTACCGATAGCGAACTCTTCTGTAAATCTCCTGTAACTCCTGATCTCACTCTCACTGTATTTTTTTTTTGCTTAATCTCAGGGTAGAGTTTTCGCGGGTTTCGCATTATCCAAGTCTACATTACGTAGAATACGTAGATTACGCAGTTAACGTCTAGGGGCAAATTTGAAATTGCCCCTAGCCTTAATGTTAACTTTGGCCGGTGTGGTTCGCGCTCATTGGTGTTTCTATGGTAACGGTGGGGCAGCGTGGGTCTTTGCCCCTCCGGAAACAGGAAACGTAAATATAGACAACGTTCATTCAAGCAAGCACACAGGCAGTAGAACACACGAATCAAATTACTCCAAAACAAGGCTATAATGCTTGTGAGTCAAGTTTATTCACACAAATATGTACGCTACTTTGCATATAAAAATATATATATAGTTTGCCACGAAGTAGGAATGGATTGCGCCTTCTGCTCAACAGCGCCATCTCGTGGGTCTGGTGGGGCACTGCCCCACCTGCCCCTAATGTAGAAACGCCACTGTGACCACACACGCACGCACACACTTTAAACACACTGGTAAAGCAATAGGAGCCTGCATTGGCTAAAGTTGTTGCGATGCACGTTATTTTATAACAGGGAGGGGCAAAGTTGTGCATTGCAATTCTGCTGAATTATTTGGAGGACTTATAGCCTACTTGTAGTGAAGTATTTTTAACAGTGTGTGGAATCTACAGCTGATCACTTTCACTGGCTAAGCAAAATGAATCCCGAAAAGTTGAACCTCTGAATTGATCCTGAAAGCCTATGTCCTAGAATAATTAATTTGTATTCCGTTTTAGGCCATCTCACTAAAGGTCACTTAAATGTAGCCTATTTAAGCTCACCAAGTCCAGTATTCAGAATGAAAAGAATTTATTCACAAATACGTTCTATTTTTTTGACAAGCGGAGCCGACAGTCACGTGCAAGTATGCAAATTAGCCATGTGCGCCAAACAGAAGATAGACGCAATGAACTGATTGTTGTGCATTGTTGTGGATATGTAGGCTGTTTAGTTGTGGTTGTTTGTGGTCTTAGTGAAACAGTCTTGCCTTGGAGTTGGAGAAGTTGGAGTGATTGTGTGAATGTGCGAGAGAGAGCGCACCTGCCGTGGTGATGTTGGGCTTGTAATGGGCTTATATGTGATCAATGATGTATCTGTCTGATCGTATTAGCTGTACATGGATGGTTAAATAATGTCACAAGATCGGTCATACTGCAGGCTCTCATTTGCAAATGCACTGATTGTGTGCCCGTCTCCGATATGCTATATAGGCCTACCTGGCATTTATTCAGTTCATGTTCTTCTGAGTGCGCAAGAACGGTGCCAATTATTGTCGTGTTTGCATTGTAATGCACAACTTTGCCCCTCCCTGATATAAAATAACGTGCATCGCAACAACTTTAGCCAATGCAGGCTCCTATTGCTTTACCAGTGTGTTTAAAGTGTGTGCGTGTGTGCGTGTGGTCATGTAGGCTATAGATATAGATTGATTGTCTTGGCTTGCTTGCATCCATGAAATATTGTAACGTCAAAACACTTCCTTCAACAACTTGCTCTACACACACACACACACACACACACACACACACACACACACACACACACACACACACACACACACACACACACACACACACACACACACACACACACACACACACACACACACACACACACACACACGACTCTCTCCGACCACATGTCACAAGATCGGTCATACTGCATGCTCTCATTTGCAAATGCACTGATTGTGTGCCCGTCTCCGATATGCTATATACCTGGCATTTATTCAGTTCATGTTCATGTTATGTAATGTTATTGCCTAGCTGGCTACTGCATATCGAGAACAATCTGGGGATGAGGACATCCCCGAATATTGTAGGGTATTTCGCACACTGCCATCTCAATATATAGCCTAACATATACAAATATATCACTGTACTAGACACAAATGTATTTTCCACTAGCTATTACATTGTAGTGAAACTAGTAAAGACAACACAGCTTTATGTTACAGCGAAACATGGAGGCACTGCAGCTCTGATTGGTTAGACAGCATTCAAACTTAGTGGTCAAGCAAAGAAGAGGGAGGGGCTCGTTCTGCATACCTAATAGCCGGAGTGAATAACTAATAGCCGGAGTGAATGACTAATAGCCGGAGTGAATGACTAATAGCCGCGGCTATTAGTCATTCAAAACCGTACGGAATCCGTACGGAAACTGTACGGAATTCTTGCCAAACCGTACGGATTCCGTGCGGTTTTGCACTTTTAAGTTGTGCATTCTAGGGCCGGATTGTGGCCTTCTTGGCTTTCCATAGCCGTCAGCCTGTACCTATCCCGGCAGTCATGCTTCAAGAAAACCTAATTTTTCATTATTATTTTTTTCCACAGAGAAGTCCAATGATTTAGTTGTAAGTGTTTATTTTAGTTGTTAGTTATCTTCTAACCTTCTGTCCCTGTCATCTCATTTGGTGGTGGTTTCCTGCATGCTGCATGTTTTTTTTGTTTTTTTTACATAACATAACAATGTTATGTAACATTTTTTTTTATTCATTTTCATCCAAACAAGGCCATTGAAAGCCCTGATAGGTCTGGTCACCACTCTGGAATTGTTGTCTGATGGTTGAAACCACACAAGAGGGTAGAGGCTTCCTTATACTCCTGCCTAAAACGCCATAAGCCCAGCGTATAGCCTGCCTGTATGCAGTGTACCGGTATTGCCTAGGGATAAGTAGGAAAGATTCTTACGTTTAAAACTCTCTGTAAGTAGGTTGGAAACGTCATTTTAAGCCTGTTTCTTATGCATGTTTATTGTGTATGCAACACATCTCCTGTCACCTATAACTGTTGGTTCAAAGGACTCAGTGTAAAAAGATTGGTAAAGTAAACATAAACCATGAACATACTCGTGCGTGCTGGCTTGAAGGGGACCATGATCCTGCCTGAAGTGTGAGTATGCTATGTGTAGCACAAACGGATTCAGGCAGCATGCCTCAAATCCAGGATGCTGCGTTAGGCACGTTACATCTGCTGGCCGCGAGGTGAGCTCCTCGACCAGCGACCAAAACTCGCTCACCTCCCTACAACACAAGCTCTCCACCACAGTTTCCATGGGACGACACCGCCCACACAGACACCTGCCAAACACAGCGACACAGACACGCTTACTAATCTCTCCCTCTCCCGGTAAGCGGTACCCTGACGGTTTCAATGACAATCAATCACGAGGAAAACTAGTTAGCACTATCAAAAATAATCACACTGTGACTGAAGGCATGACCAGCCCACTCGGCGTCGGCTACGTTTGCAAACAACATTTTCACCGGAGAAAGAGGTAAACGCTTAGAAATAAACACTAGGGGTTCACAGGTGGGACTGTCAAGCTAGCCCATATTTAGAAGAAATAGAAGACATAATATGCCTTCTATTTCTAGATCTTCTGACTAAGTTTAGGGTACTTATCTGAGCCAACGACATTATCACTGTCACTAGATATAAAGAAAACGTTGACTTTCACTCGATGCTATTCACTGACAGTAAAAAAAATGAAGTTGTTATTGTATGCACTGCTGTTGATAGACTAATAGCTCCAGCGCTCCTTGCTGCGTTTCTAAATGGTACCAACTCTCCAGTCATTCTCCTCTGACCATGCATTTATTTGTCTTTGACGGCCATCGGTTCTCGGTATTTCCTCATTTACCCTCTCACGTCTAACCGGTTCGAAATTATATGACTGTGGGCCATCATAAATGTTGACTGTGGGTCCAACTCTTCCTCATCCAAGTTATACGCCATAGTGCTAGTTCTAGTATGCGTCTACCTCGTGTGACGTCATCGCCGAATTGTGTAAAAAATAACCGTTTCTAACCAAAAACTACAAAAACTGGACTTTAACACCATTTTGGAGACATTTCTAACATTCTATGCATATTTTGAGTGCTTTATGTATACACATTAATCGAAACTTCCGGTTAACCTGCACCATGGGCTTTAAATAGCTACCTCTTTTGAATTGTCAACTGTCTGTATTGTATCAGGAACTTTATGATGCATATACTGATATTTATTTGTATATGCACAGAGGCGGCGCCAGGGTAGGGCTTGGTTGGGCTATAGCCCAATCAAGAATTGTGTTAGCCCTACCGTTAGCCCTACCATAAAACAACCAAGAAAAGTGCGGAGTCCAACAGCGCCCCCACGTCGTAACGGCATTCAGGCAGCTGCAATGACAACTGTCACTGATCTGGGTTCATTAAGAGTCGGCCTCCAGCATCCGCCGTTATTATTAATCAACATGGACTGTGCTGTCCTGAGATCAGTGGGGAACCTGTCAGTCACTCCTGTGAGCGCGCTTTTAGTGTATGCTCGACACAGAGACAGTTTGGTTGAAATTTGAATTATCTTTGTTAGAAGCTACCTGGCTGTAGTAGTTAGCGTTAGTGGCTTACAGTCATGTTATTAAGTTAACATTAGTAAGCTGGTCAAAATTTATCATGGATAAATTTGTTTTTAAACGTCGTCGGACGGAAGAACAGATGGCGGTGGCGGGCGTTTTGGATAAAACTACGGACACACCGTTGACACCTGCGGGGGAAGACGACCACTCAGGTCCCGCGTCTCCCATGTGCCAGGCTCGGCCGGACAAAGATGAGCAAGAAGAAGAGGAGATGGAGCAGCAGGAGGAAGAGGACGAGGAAAGGGGCTGGCATGGTCAGCCACAGCCAACCACTGCCGGCATGGACACTGGCCATGATGCTAATGCTACCACTGACATTAGCAAACGACCTGGAGATGGACCGCAGCGCCCTATCAGGAAAAATTACCCTTCAAGGCTAATAGGTAACCAGCAGAGATCTTTCAATGCTACCTGGTTTGACACATACAGCTGGCTTGAATATTCAGTTGAGATGGACACAACTTTCTGCTTCGCCTGCCGACATTTTTTGGGTGGTGGTGGGCACCGGTTCCATTCAGAGCCGGCCTTTTCTAATGGATACAAGAACTGGAAACACGCAACAGCAGCCCTTAAAAAACACAACGCAAGTGCGGCACACAAGTTCGCCATGGAGGCATGGGCTGAATTTAAACTGGCAACGACAGATGGCTCGAGATTAGGAAACATGATAGATGCGGGTCATTCAAAAATCGTAAAGGAAAACAGAGAGTATATGAGGGCTGTGGTTATGTCCCTACGTTACACTGCATGCCAAGGTATTGCTCAGCGAGGTCACCGAGAGAATGCAGAGTCAGAAAATAAGGGCAACTTTGTGGAGCCGCTGAACTTAATTGGTGAATTTGATCAGACAGTAGCAAAGAAACTGAAGGATAATCCAAGAAATGCTAAATACACACATAAAGACATTCAAAACGAGATTTTTGAGATTATGGCTGACATGGTCAGAAACGAAATAAGTGAAGAAACCCGAGAAGCAGAACATTTCGCCCTAATGGTTGACGAAAGCAAAGATATCCGTAAAACTGAACAGATTTCCATTGTTGTGCTGTATTTAAAAGGAGACAATTTGCGTGAGGAATTCCTACACTTCGCGCATGCAGATGGCCTGGACGCCGACTCGCTCCTGAGAAGCATACAACAGACTCTATCACAGTGTAATATTGACAAAAACATGTGTGTCGGACAGTGTTATGATGGCGCTGCAGTTATGTCGGGCTCCAAAAGTGGCGTTCAGCAGAAATTCAAAAAGGATGTGCCACAAGATGTGCCATCATAACACATTGTCATGCGCACAGGTTAAACCTCGTTTTGGTTGATGTGGTCCGCAATGTTGAAGCGGCAGCAGAGTTTTTTGAAACTATACAAATGTTGTACAACTTTTTCTCCAACTCTGTCGCCCATGATCTGTTCATCAAGAAACAGAGAGAGATTGAATCAGTGACACAGCCCGTTGAACTGAAGAGCCTATCCGACACACGCTGGGCATGTCAATATGCGGCATTGGTGGCAATCCGAAAGTCACTGCCTGCAATACGGGCGACACTTCTGGATATCATGTCTCAGCCTAATGCGCGGAGGAAAACGGAGGCCAGGGCTGTGAATGGACTTGTTGATGAACAGTTTGTCCTGCGTCTCACGCTTTTCGAGGAGCTATTCCGGGTCACAAAATTCATGTCTGACCAGCTCCAATCTCCCACTCTTGAGCTTTCGTCCACAATAGACTTATCAGAGTCAGTCATAGCGACATTGTCAGACAAACGCGCAGAAGAGTCGTGGATTGACATTCGGGACAGAGCAGCGGACCTGTGCACCAAAGCCGGTGTGAGCCAGGACGGGACATGCGAAAAGAGATGGACACAGCCTCCTCGAATTCTTCAGGAGTTTGTTGTCGAGGCCCCAGTTGAGCGCACACCTGTTACAACTTCAGATGCGCAGCGCACACATTTGTATTACCCAGTAATTGACAGACTTGTGGGTGAAATGAGAAGACGTTTCTCAACCGAGGCCGGAGGTGTTTTAACTGGAGTCTCGGCACTCAGCCCCAAACATGCGTCTTTCCTAGACAAGAAATGTCTGCAGCCCATGGCGCAGTTCTATTGAGTGACTGAGGAAAACCTGACAGCAGAGCTACACCAAATTCAGCGTCTGCTGGAAAGAAAGAAAGCACAGGGACATGTAGTGAATGACACTTTGGAATTTCTCGCTTTAATGCGACCTTACCGGGATGCTTTTGTGGATTTATACAGACTCATCTGTATTTCACTGACCCTGCCCGTGACCTCTGCTTCGTGCGAACGCAGTTTCTCCTGCCTCCGTCGGATTAAGAACTATCTACGGAACAGCAGCGGTGATACCCGAAACAGCAACTTGGCGCTGCTGTCCATCAACAAACAAAGGACAAAGACTTTGGATGTTCAGCGCATCATCGACATCTTTGCCTCCAATCACAAAAACCGGCGGATTGTACTCATTTGAAAATCTCAACCTGGTGAGCTTCAATATTGTTTTTGGAAACTTTAGTGACGTTTTGCGTGTTGTCCGCGTGATGTTCCTTCCTTGCTGCTGTCTTGTTTCTTGATTAGCATATTAAATTAGTTGGAGATGTGTTTTGACTCTTGGCTGTTGTGTGGTAGTATTGTGTTTTGTTTAATTGGGTGATCTGTGTGTCAAAGAAAATAAATAAATCTTATATTGGTCTCATCGCCTTCTATATCTGCCAAATTTTCAGTCGGATCTACCGGCTGTGCTGTTAACGTAACTACAGTATTAACATAACTAGCGTCTCTCTCTCTCTCTGTCTCTCTGTCTGTGCGCGCGCGTGTGCGTCACGCGTGTGTCTAGCTGTGGGAGGGTGTTGTTTTATTGAATATATATTAACATTGAAATTCTGGCATTGATTTGAGCCCCACGGCTGTATGGGTTAGCCCCACCGTAGTTGAACCACAAAAAATACTCTGGCGCCGCCACTGTATATGCACAGCGTAATTATATATATTTTTATCTTGGTAGACGACCGATTGCCTGCTGGTTTGTTAGCTCGACTTCACCATGTGAATGTATCTGCACCAACAATTACGAAGTTCAGTAGTGAATCTAACTTTTATTTAGTTAGTTATTTATGTTGGATTACTAGGATCATTTAGGTTGATTTAAGGACGGGTTTTATGATGCATTAGCTAGTAGAAATAACAGTGTGTTTGTTTTAATTATATCCTGGAAAGGGTGATGTTCAGCACATGAAGCCCTACAGATGCCGCCGCTTCAACAATGCTGATTATGATGGGCGGTGAATTTAACCTGTATGGCTTTTTCGTTTTAACTTCTTGTTGACTGAATTGTTTCTCTTTCTTAGTGCCAAATTGATTCTTTTTTGTTTTACAAGAGCCCTCTCTGCTCTCCTTCTCATTCATTTTTCCTTTTCTAGTTGCCTTAGAATAGGCAACTAGAGGTCCTCCACAGTCGCCCCATCAGTCCCTGGCAGTCTTGTCCCTGGAGCAGCTGTCCCTGGATCACCTGCCCCTGAATCACCTGCCCCTGGCAAAGTGGCCTCTTGATTGCTCTCTCTGTCTCCTGTCATGTCCTTTTCATCACTCTTGAAATCCACCTCAATTTCTCCCTCAATCTCTGTAACAATTACAAGGTAATGTTGCCGTTATATGTATTTTGCCTTTGCATTTGCAACTACTGTCATCTCCAATGTAAGGCAATGTAAGAAGATTCATTAAAACGAAACATTTCTGTAATGTGAATTAAATCGTCTGCCACAATCAGAAACCAATAAAATGTATAAATGGATCTACCGGCAATTGTTAATTGGGTAGAAATGTGTCGGTTATCTACATTGTGTGCAAATCCTCAGAGAATTCCTGACTTCTGGTGTTTTTTTTAAACTGAATGTACAAATATGAATTATGTAATCTCATTAGGAGTGTAGTCTATCCTTGAACTATTGTTAGCTGCATGGATCATACCGAAGTTTAATTTGGCGCAATATGTGTGGTCCGTTGCACTTGGTTCTGGAGGCACCCTCACAGAAGGGGGTTTCCTCCTTCGGCTTAGGGCGATGAATGAAAACTGTTGGGACTGCATCGGGCCTCAGCTTCAACATCCCTTCTCTTTTTGTGGCAGTGAATTGGTCATCTTCAAAGTGTACCTGTAGGTAGGCTTGTAAGATCAGTTTCTGATCAGTTTTTGACTGTTGCTGACCCCTGTCACTTGTAAGTTTTGACGGCTGACCATTGCCATCCATTTCTTCCTGCACTCTTGGTCCTTGGAAGCCATACATGTGGAAACCCTTCTCGGACCGATTGGAGCATCCAAACGCTGCACAGCCAACCATGGTATGACCATTGATCTAAAAAACAATTTTTAATTTGCTCAGGGCTATTATAAGTGTTGTAATGGCATAAAGTATAGTATATTTGCAACGTTATATGTTAATGGTTTGCCCTAAGTATATAGTGTTCCCTGCTGTGTCCATTGTTGAATCTGTTCACACAATCGCACTCATTTGTTCTTGTTGTCACACATTGTTTAATAAAAAAAAAACACTTTCATTCATCCAAGCGTAATGAGTTGTTATTCTTTAATATATTCGTTCAGAATATATTATCGATTAACAAGGGATTTCATTACTAGTATCCAATGTCCAGATAACTATGACATGTACTTACAGGCAAACCTGTTTTCTGGCCAACCAATATAAAAGAGAAAAATACGTGACTGTTGCTTCACCATGCATCGTCGAACTACGGCAAGACTGCTATTGCAAAAACATTACGTTACAAGTTGACCACTAGAGGTCTCCCGTTCTCCAAATAAACATCAGAACAGCACAAATACAAAGGCGAAAACTACTTGAAAAAGCCGTCAACTTTATTATGTAAACAATGAGAAAACACAATAAGAAAGAAAATATATAGATGATATAAAACATGAAAATATTTTTCTTACAAAAGTTTTTTGTTACGATGGAAAATGCACACAGGAAACATAAAAAACAAAAATTTCAACATTATTTTTATAAAACAATTGAAAAAGTATCTGCTACCATTTTAATGGCGCCGAGTGGGTCCACAATGTCTCGGAGCTTATCCTTTTGTAGAACCCAGTCTGGTGCAAATCTGTAATAAAATGAATAGTTCAGTGGTGATCATGAGGTTTAACTACATTGCAGGATCAGATGTATTTAGCCCCTTGAGACTAATATAAGAATAAGTGACAAAACATCACAGTCCTTTGACGTTTTGTTCTGTCCCAAGACAGAACTCAAAAAAATCTTGGTCCATTACCATAAATCTTTAACTAAGAGGTCACTAGCAGGGGGACCACGGTCCGGGTCCGGACCCAGAAGCCTTCCCATACGGACCCGGACCCGTTATGATATAAAAACGTATATTTTGACGGGGGAAGCTTCTGTAGTCTTTGATACTGATACATGATACTACTCAGCCAATCAAGTCTGTGCATTCCAGGTGGTAAACATTGCAACTCGGTGAAGACAGATAGCGAGTTAGAGGCATGAAAAGACAGCAGAGAGAAAAAGAAAAGAAAGTGAGAGAGAAATGGAGAGATGCAGAAGAGTGAGAGATGTAGATGAGTGAGTCCGAGAAAGGGAGCGATACAGACAAGAGACAGGCGAAAGGGAGAGTTACAGACGAGTGAGAGAGAAATGGAGAGATGCAGACGAGTGAGAGATACAGATGAGGGAGACAGAGAAAGGGAGAGATACAGACGAGTGACGCAGAGAAAGGGAGGGATACAGACGAGTAACACAAAGAAAGTGAGAGATACAGACGAGTGACACAGAAAGGGAGAGATACAGACGAGTGACACAGAGAAATTGAGAGATGCAGACGAGGGAGAGATACAGACGAGGGAGAGATACAGACGAGTGAGACGGAGAAAGGGAGAGATCCATACAAGTACGACGGAGAAAGGGAGAGTTACAGACGAGCGAGAGATACAAACGAGTGACATGGAGGAGGAAGAGATACAAAGGAGTTAGACGGAGAAAAGGAGAGATACAGAGGAGTGACAGACAAGGATAATAAAAAGCGTGTTAAACGCCATTTTGATCAAACATATCCACTCAAATCTGAAGTGAGATCACAAAAAGTAAGTAGTCTCAGAGCCCAATATGACCAGTCCACCAGGATTCTGAGCCACACTTTCACTACACTCATATTTAGAAACAAAATGGCATAGATATCTTTGTTGAAGATAATTTAAGTCTTTATACTAGGGATCTACCAATATGGATTTTATAGGGCCGATACCGATTTTCTTTCATCAGCCTTAGCCGATAACCGATACGCAAATACCGATTTACTTGAGCTGATATTTGGAGCCGATACTACCCTCAAAATTCAGAGTTCTCGCGAGAGCACAATTTGAATTTGCTCAGCGAGTCACTCTGGGAACGAGCAATATACTTGTGTATATTCTGTGCCTCTCCTGGCCCAGAACATTAATCAATCATATCGATGTATCAATATAGGCGGGCCAAAAGCGTTGCTGTTGTACCGACCGGCTACAGCAAGAGTCTTATCTATTGGTTAGCTCCACTGGTCTGGATACGTAACCCTTTGTATTCTTCTTTTTGGTCGTAGTGTTATCCAATGTGTGTTATCCAGTGATATTTTCAAATGCATACTTGGTGCCATCCCTCGAGTTGGGCCATTTTCATTACTCGTTGCCAGACCCTACAGCTTTCTAGATGTGGGTCTGGATTTCCAGGCTAAGCCTCCCTCAATTGACGTCATAAAAATGACACAATGATGATAACAAATGTTAGAATGTCTCAATAAAAAATTAAAAATGTATTGAACTGTCGGTAAGTCATGCCGAAAAAAATAAGGAAATAAATAAAATCGGCCGATACGATACACGTAAAAAACGCAAATATCAGCCCGATATATCGTTCGACCACAACTTTATACCATGTTAAAAAAAAGTATGTTGTTGAAGTTCATATCAAACATTAACCCTTTAAGGTTAGAGGGTCTTAAACAGAAGCTGTGTGTGGGTTTGTGTACCTTCGCACTGGCCGGGATTTCCGAGGCGTGGGTTGGGCCAAGAAGCTGCTGCTACTGCCGGCAGAGTTCATCTTATGCTTGATGATGGTTCTCTCCGTATCCATTTTATACTTTCGGGCCGTGAGACGGTAGACGCTACGGATCCTGTCCAAGGCCTTGGGGAGCTTGCTGACCTCCTGAAAGAAAGAATTGAACATCATGCCGACATAATTATTTGTGATGGAATGTTTCTCAACTTAAAACTCTTGACACAAAGCACCAAAATGATAATTATGTCTCATCACTCATTCATGTTGAACACAAACTAAAACTTGATAATCACTTGGAAGTGATAGACCTGAATACAAATTTGTATGTGCAATTGCAACTAGGCCTACAGCTTGTTTGAAAACCCAACAGCAAACGAAACCAATCATCTCAGATAAAGGTTTGATTTGGTCCTCCTATGGAAAACATGCGTCCTCCGTAATGACAGGAGCAAAAACTGAAAAAAAAAAAGAATAGGAATAAGAGGTCTGTCAGAGTGGCCTATGAGTGGCTCTCATTTTTTTTTGCCAACCATGCAGAAGTTTCCAAACCAACAGATAATTGCAAAAGTTAAATAAACATTTTGCAAGAATGATCGGTTAACAAGCACCTCAACCTTAAAGACTAACTCTCTGATTGCCCCTTTTGCCAGTGTTCTATATTGGCTAACTGTCTCCGCAGCTATACCAACGATAAATGACGGTGCCATGACAGGAGGGTTTCGCTGAGGTCGATAAGCATTTATTTTGTCTTTGAGACATTGAGTTGCATATACGAGTCAACACACCAGTTGATGAAATTCAAGCACAAATATCAAAAGGTTTCAAAACACACCCCTTCTGTGTTACTATAGAACAGTGCCTCAGACAAAGTGTCATTAAAGGGGTAGTTCGGAATTATGGACATAGGGCCTAGCCTTGGTGTTCTTTATCATTGGAGACAGTTTAACACATTTCCTTCAGTCCTTCTAGTTGCAGAGTTTGCTTGTGCTAGGCTAGCGCACGGCAATGGGAAATACTAGCCTGCTAATAAAACAGTCTTACCCACTCCGCAGTACACCCGAGGCAAATCAACTATAATGCCAGACGGTCGATGTAAATGTCTGTGTTGATAGAATAATGTTAGAAATAAAACCAACCTTGCATTGCATTTTGAGGGACTTGCTGTGTCTCAGCAGCAGTGTTATATTCCTGGTAGTAGGCTACGGCAGCGGCGGACTGATACCTAGGTTAAATTCCGCTGCTGCTGAGAAAGTAGTCCCTCAAAATACGATGATTCATGCGATGCGAGACAAAATCTAGCGATGTTGCTGCGGCATCCTCTACCCCCTTCCTTGATTGATACATAAATTGGAGTGGGACAATTACGCTGGCCATTAAACTCTTCCTGATGTTTCGTTCTAAACCTTTCATAACTAATGAGGTAATCGCCACAGGGCCGATTATCTTTCAGCAGCTTTGTTGAATGGAACAACAATGGATTTCTTTCGATAACATGGTAACTTTATTCTATGATAAAGAATAAAGTTCCACAAAGGAACCAAGCTGTTTTTAGGCAGAAGTCAGTCACTCATGATTTTGAAAGACTTTGAAAGTCATGAGTGACTTTCATGAGAAAGTCATGAGTGAGGGTAGGCTAAGCTGTGGGTCGGCTTAGCTCAGGAGGTAGGGCAGTTGTCTTGTAACCGAAAGGTGGCCAGTTCAATCCTCAGTTCCTCCTAGCTGAGTGTTGATGTGTCCCTGATCAAGACACTTAACCCTAACTGCTCCTGACGAGCTCGCTGTCAACTTGCATGGTTGACTCTGTTGCGGTGTGCTGATGATGAAACGATGAAACGATGACGTCTTTTATCTAAATTAAATTAACACAAGCTAGCTAGACTACGATACACTTTAAACACTCGGTTTACTTGCTAAATTCGATAAAACAATTAAATACAATACAAATATAAACTGCGATACACATTAAACACTCAGTTTACTAACTAAATTTGTTAAAACAATTAAATACAATACAAATATAAACTACAAAACACTATAAACACTCAGTTTACCAGCTAAATTCAATACAATACAAATATAAAGTAAAAAAAAGTTATCTGTATTATGTTATTTCGTCTTGATGAGCGCAAATGTTTTTTGAAACCTGCCTGGCAACGGACAATCGTGTCGATCGATGTCGTAGTGTTTCGACGTGGATTACGTAGGCGGTACAATCTTTGCCCCCGGTACCATTTTGGTGTGACCGTGCCATTGCATAAGATGTATAGGCCTCCTTTATGTTCCCAAACCAAAAGTCCACTTGTCCCACTCTTGTTAGATAGCTAGCAACCTGGTAGCTCTAACAAAGGGGCTTCTTAAGACTACAATTGTTCAAATCAGTTATTATAAAATGCAGGGCATCAGAGGAAAGGCTTTGGAAATGGTGCGCCAGTTAAACGTTTGAAGATGATCCATCTGCCCTGTTGGCTGTAGAATGACTAGAAATACTTGCGGCAATTAAGGTGGATGAGACATCCATGATGACTTGATGTCGTTAAAACAGTTAGAAGCAAAAACAACATTCACACCACGGATGGTTAAAAAACAAAATAAAAAAAGCGATCACTGCTTGTCGCCTCAACAGGTGCAGGGCAAGTCCTTCACAGTAAGTTCACAGTAAAAGGCCCAACTGGCCCTTGGTAAGGTAGGCAAGTAACCACTCATCAAAGCATACCCCCTACGTACATGCTTTCATAGACAAACAGTGGCAAGAGATACTGGACAATATTGTAGGATAAGTTGCTTCAATTAAATCTCTCTCTCACTGACCAGAGCCCGATGGCGGTCCTGAAGTAAGAGGGCTAGGAGGAAGCAGGCCTTGGTGAAGATGCTGCCCCCTTTGTCCGCCACCTTGTCCCCTGCCTTCTCGCGGTACCGTTGCAGCAAGTCCAACAGCGTCTCCACAGAGTTCTCCACCAAGTAAACCGCTGCTACAGTCTTGTGGTACTGATGATGTACCCCAAAGGGAGGCGGGGAACAAAGCGTAGGGAATATTTTAGTAGAAAATTAAGGAGGACTGATTTGTCAAAAGTATCATCTCATGTGGCATACAATCTTTTTCAACTTTTAGAATGCATTGGGGCATAACGGTTAAACTTTTAGAATGTATTTTATAATGGGGCAGAACGGCTCCACTTTTAGAGTGTTTTTTGTAATGGGTTGCAACGGTTCAACCATTATAAGGTATTTTATAATGGGCGCAATGATTCCCGTCAAGTAAACGTTCCGTAGGGGATGACGCACACTATTTTAGTTTGAAACCATGCAGTTCGGGATGGATTGAAATACGAAAAATAAACAAAAATGAATAAAAGACCCCTGATTCTTTTGGGGCGCATTTTGGAGTCTAAACTATTTTGATAGAGATGGCACGATACAACCTTTTTCCGATATGATACCGATCGTGGAATCTTAGCGATCAGATTTACCAATGTTTAATTCTTATTTTCCCTTACTACTGTCGTGGCAACCCAACACGGAAGTGATGGCTGCGATAATGTTGGATATACAAATTGCTTTGGCCCATGTCAAACTGTATATTGTGTATATAGCAAATAATAAAATTGGCAATCTAAATTTTCGGTGCGTTCCTGGATTATTCATGAAGATGATGCGATTGCCAACATATGTGTGTGTAGCCGAATACGCCGGTTAGACAGTACGACTACTATGAATACTGAGAAATTAAGTGTACAATATGTGGTTGCGCCAATTATCTCTACAAAATATAAATACTATTGTATTATATCTCTTTCGCAGATCAGATCAGCTTATCCCTAATTATATTATAAACAGTGATACCTTATATGAGCGGGACTTTATTATACCCACACCCAGAAACAATGATGTCTATCGACCGCATTAGTGATTGCGGTGCTGATTTATCACTGGGAAGTGGAGAACATGTAGGTTTCTGCGAATCCGATGACAAAAAAAGTGACAGATAAATCAGGGAGCGTCCTCAACAAGCATTATACCAGCAGGAGAAACCTATGGAACCGATTATCATGCCAGCATCCAAACTCGAGGCTGATAATCAAGTGTATTTCTACAGTCTACTTTGTGTTTATTTGAAATCTTTACAGCCAACTCTTTACAGTTTACTACTGCTGGTCGATTTTGTGTTTATGCATTTACTGACCCCTGCCTCAAGCGACATGATTCGTCTAAATAAAGCAAAACATCCCGTTTACCTAGATTTGAGCTTGCCAGCCATTTAACTTTACATATTATTCTAGAGTCTGATTTGTGAGACTAGTGACGGCCTACAAAGACATTGGTTTGGTTATGATCGCTTGTTTTACCTTGGAGAGGTTGAGGAGGATCTGGATGGAGAAGGTGATGACATCCATACACGGGACGCTGCGATTGCAGCTGCGGATGAGGGAAAAGATGACCTGTGTTGCGCCGCTCTCGACCAGACGCTCACAGCACTCTGGGGACAGGCGAGTTGCCGTCTCTGTAGAGCGAGACACAAATACACAGTTGTTGTCATTGTTGGAAGTGTCAATTTGCCAATGAGGATGAGGGCGGGTAAGTGCCTTACCTAGGTTTTTTAAGGCCTCCAAGATGTAGGAGAAGTGCCTATACCGAAGGAGGTATTCCAGGGCAGACGCTGTCTTGTTGCCCAGCTTGTCCTCCTCTCGGACGCCGGCAGAGACCTTGTGCAGGCGCTGCCTGGCGGCCACCACCTTAGGGACATCTCTCAGCTTGCGGGAGCGGTGCCCTCTCCACAGTGCCTAAAGAGGGTGTAGAAGTACTCTGATATTGATAACGGCACAACCCAAACACCTGGAGAAATGTTGAATGTTTAAACCTGACCATGAACATTTTATTGCCCAGGTGCTGATCCTTGCATGGAAATTCAGAGGACCCCAGCTTGTACGGACAATTTATACTGCTTTCAAAATGCATTTGTTTAATACCTTGAATAGTCATGTTGTCTCACATCTTTATAGCCATGGACCATGCAAAATAACTTCCGAAAGGAATATTCTTCCGTTAGAAAGTTATTTCAAATAAATTTAAAAATTGCATTCGGACATGGACCCCTTGATTGTTATATTTGCTTCACTGCAATGTAGCCATTCAAAGTAGTGTAGAGTAGGGATGGGCCGATGATCGATTCTATTGACTATCGACGATAGATGGATTCCATCGTCGATCGTCTGAAGGTGCCGATGAAGAGGCGTTTAGTTTTTTTTGTGACTTTTTTTTTTTACTGCCAGAAAAACAGCGCTGTGGTGTGCTGTGCGTGGTGGCTAATTTTAGAGCTTAAAAAGCCCTGCAAATTGTAATTGAAGTTAGCGTCACTGTAGCGCTGACCTGACGTATTCCCTCACTGCTACAAGAGGGGAGGGGCTCGAAACCTACCGGTCTGCTCGCACGGCGAAATGACATCACACTCCGCTGCATCTCACCCTGAAAAACTGATGGTCGCTCATCTATGTGTATGTGTCTATGTCTGTGTATGTGTTTATGACAATGGTGGAGCCATTACGTGTGTATCTAAGCCGCTTCTGACACTTCTGATCCGATTAGATTTCTAAACGGAATAGAACTATTCCTATCATGCAATCCGAACATATGGCATTTACAAAAGTGGTAAGCGTACGTCCTTATGTCTCGCCCACAACCGTTATGTTGGTCTGGACTTATACGATAAGGGATACATTATATTATACTTTATCCCGCTTATTACACGGCTCCTTGCCTAAACAACAATAGCCTTTCACAATTGAGACAAACCGACTGTTTCATCATGACAGCACCGCCGGCACCGACGTTTCGAAACTTAAATCAGCGGAGGTTCACACTGGTCAGAGGGGAAGACCATCCTTATCGTTCTTTTAGGAAAAAATAGGAAAAAAAAACTGCAATTTTATAATGTGATAAATCAGTGACCCCCCCGTCGATAGTATCGACTATCAGCGATCGCTAGGGGGCCCAATCGGACGATGGAAGGTTGTAGACCAACCTTAGTGTAGAGACTTGTTCTACGCCCCTTAGTAAAAGTAGTGAAAATGTACTGCTGATGCCGATGTGCAGATGTATTACAAAAAGGTGGCAGGATAATGTGGTGGACAAGGATTTCAGAATTGCAGCCTAAAGTTTGTGGATCAAGATCACCCTACAATCTCCTAATAAATCCATCAATAAATAATTCACTGTCATACGCTTTGGATGAAAGTCTGGCATAGTGTAGGTTCTAGTGGTGTAACCAGGGCCGTGTCTAACGAATGGGCTGACCGGGCTGTATCCCCAGGCCTCGCCGCTAGGGGGGCCTCCGGTCGCTGAAGGTCAAATGATAAAAATCCATAAAAAAAAAATTAAAAAGACGAGCGAAAATGCCGGGCCAAAAGGTGTGAAAGTGGAAGAACCAGAACCAGAGACGTCGCAGAACCCGACAAAGTCGTTTGTGATTCATAATATCGTCTGGAGGCGCACACAATATGTTATATGATATAGATATCTATGTATTATATGATATTATTTAGATATAGAGCTCCAGGACTGTAACGCAAGTGTTGTACACTTCCTTGTTATTTGGATAACCGTTCTGCTGTTGGTGTGATGGCGCATAACACGTCGCCGGACTCTCGTCTCTGGTATTTCTACAACGAGACTCGTATTGGGGGTTATCTCAGCCAAGGTTGAGAATGAATTGGGGGGAAGGAACTTTGGCTTTGACTCCCTCAAGAACATGAACCACGACATGGAGGAGAAAGGGATTGTTGGCGGCGAATGTCTCCCGCTTGAGCCCCGCTGAGGGACCACCGCCGGAGGCGGAGGTGCATAAGCGCTACCCGGCAAAGATCCCTTTCTCCTCCTTGTCGTGGTTCATGTTCTTGAGGGAGTCAAAGCCAAAGTTCCTTCCCCCCGATTCATTCTCAACCTTGGCTGAGATAACCCCCAATACGAGTCTCGTTGTAGAAATACCAGAGACGAGAGTCCGACGCGTTATGCGCCATCACACCAACAGCAGAACGGTTATCCAAATAACAAGGAAGTGTACAACACTTGCGTTACATTCCTGGAGCTCTATATCTAAATAATATCATATAATACATAGATATCTATATCATATAACATATTGTGTGTGCCTCCAGACGATATTATGAATCACAAACGACTTTGTCGGGTTCTGCGACGTCTCTGGTTCTTCCACTTTCACATCAACCTGAAGTCGACTGAACCACGCGCTGCCTGCTGCCGGGCGATGGTGCTTCGCGGCAACCGGCGGCATGTCGCAGTTCATGTACTTCAGCGAGTCCAACCAAAGTTCCTTTCCCCCAATTCCTTCTCAACCATGGCTCAGATAACCCCCACGACAGTCTCGTTGTGGAAACACAAGACACGTCAAAGAACCGACAAGAAACACTTGCGTTACAGTGTGTGTATTCACACACACACATGTGGCGCTCGCACGGTCGAGTCTCATTGGCGGGCCAACGTCTCTGGGCGGGCCAGGCAGAGTAAGGGGAGGAGCTGAGATTCCTGATGACGTCATGAAGAACAGACATTCCAAATCAGCGCGCTTGAGCCTCCGTTTTTTCAAAGGCGAGCAGAACAGCTAGTGCTAGTTTTACACAAAACGCAAGTTTTAGCCACTGGGGGACCATAGGCAGGCTAGGGGAACTCATATTTATGTTAGAAAACCTCACAAAGTGAGATTTTCATGTCATGGAACCTTTAATAGCCTACAATAGGCCCTACATTGTTTTATAGTTTTTGATGAGTTTACAAAAACAGGATGCATTTCTATAAATTAAGTAACTTTCAAAAAACAGTTCATTTATGTTGTCTGGGCCTAACTTGCTGTACTTGATAGCAAATGCATTGTAGGGCCTATTACTTTTTCTGTAATGATTTGCCAAAGTCACCAAATCACCAATTTCATACTTTCTTTTTTCCTACATTTTCAAGTAGGCCAATTCAGATACATTTTGTTTCCCCATCCTCATTCTGTCAGCTTTGTCAACACTACTGCAATTATAATAAAGCTACCCTTGAATTGAAATGAATTTAATTGAATTGAAATCATATTACCAGTTCACTTTAATATAGTCTGTCATAGATTGGTAGGCCTACTGTGTACGCTGATGTGTCAGTGGGTTTGTGTGAGGTCATGCGTCAGAACATCATGATATGAAGGGCCTCACCCGGGTAATTAGCCCCGGGCCTCAGAAAGTGTTAATCCGGCCCTGGGTGTAACGGTACACAAAAGTCACGGTTCGGTATGTACCTTGGTTTTGAAGTCACGGTACGGTACAGTTCATAGTTAAGGGGAACATTTTTAAAAACTGCTTGTTTGTCACAACGGAGAATGGCCGTAGATCAGCAGCAATGAAAACAAAAATAGACTTGGTTATGGCGTTTGCCCGTTCTGAATTCCCAGACAGGGGTTGTTGAAATAGTGTCTTGAGCTGGGTTTGCACAGCTCATTTTTTTTTCACAGCAACGGTGAGAGTAACACCTGAGGTGCGTTCAAGTTCAGCGAACATAGGCGAACGTTCTCAACGAACGCGTTGACATTAAACAATTAATTTTGAACGATTTTTTAACACCGTTCTAAACAAACTGTAAACGAAAAAAATAGATACGAAGGCCATGGTATTAGCGGCAGCCTCCATGTTAATGGAAGAGTTTACAGAAGAGGGTTTGAAAGTGGTAGACCTCGTTGAAAGCCTACTGCAGACAACCAGTACGTAAAATTCAAGAATAGAGGGCTACGTCACCAAAGTTGTACCCACTTACTGCGATATAACGTTCAAATCGCATTTTAGGATACAAAAGACAACAGTTGAAGTAAGGGTGTAGATAGGCTATATGAAACGTTTTATCTATTGCTTTCTGTGTAGGAAAGGAGTAAATGATTTCAATATAGTTTAGTTTAATGCCATGGCAACGAATGTCACGTAGCCGAAGTGTTTGTGGAGAACTACCTCTTCAGACAGTTTGCCTATGTTCGTAAATGTTTGCTTGCTTATGTTCGTTTAACGGAAAATGTTTAAAATCGTTCGCGAACGTTCGCCTATGTTTGCGATTCTGAACGCACCTCTGGATGGTGCCTTTTCAAATGTGTGTGCATGTTAAACTGCTGTACGTAGACACAGAGAGCCCTCTCTGTAGCCGGAGAGCCTGTCGGAGACCCTCTCTGGAGCTTACGTGCACATCCAATATTTTTTAATTATCCGTCGACGCAACGGAGACGGCAAGGGCTGTGATTGGTCCTCTAACAAAATAATTTCTTTGCACCTTCGACTTTGCACCTTATTTACTTTGTAAAATGGATTTGGGATATGCTTTGCATGATAACGAGTAGGAACGTTCGATTTGGAGCACAAAAAACGCATCTAGACGCATTCTTCAGTTGGCCGATTCTATCAAAACGCTATAAACTTGGAACAATAGGGGCATGTGGTAAAAACTAAATCGCCATTTTAAACCACTAAAAAGGCTAAAAGTAGCCCGACACTTCTTTGGTACTAAAACGGGTGAACTACTGATGATATTGTGTGTATAGAATGTCCTTTTTAATAAAAATACTGTACACTTACAAAGTTATCAAATCTTCGTTTTATATGTTAAGACCCTTACTACCAAAGAAGTGTCAGCCTACTTTTAGCCTTTTAAGTGGTTTAAAATAGCAATTTAGTTTTTACCTTAACAAATGCCCCCATCGTTCCAAGTTTATAGCCTTTTGGTAGAATCGGCTTAAAACAGCCAACTTAAGAATGCGTCTATACAGGCTTATTTGCTCCCAAACTAACATTCCAACTCTTTATCATAATAAAAATATCCCAGATCCATTTTACACCGGATTTGTCCGTTAAGGACCAATAAAACAAAACAAAACAAGCGTTTACATTCGCCATATGAACGCTACGTACACCACATTTACGCAACGCGGCCCACCTCTGTAACCACCCAGAAGTGCCTGTACCGTGACGGTTCGGTACAAATACGTATATCGTTACACCCCTAGTAGGTTCCCAACCTTTTTCTATACAAGACCCACGCCTCATCTCAAAAGTGAACGCTGGCAGCGGAGAAAACGACGGAACCAAACCAAACCCCATTATCAAAAGAAGCCATACTGAAGCTACGAGGTATACCAATTAGAGCCCGACCGATAAATCGGCAGGCCGATAATATCGGCCGATATTAGGCATTTTTCAAACTATTCGGTATCGGCATTTATAATGGCCGATAAATGAATATAAAAAAGAAAAAAGAAAAAAAGGTTTGTCCACCAGAGGGCGCTCCAACAACCAAACCCGCTGATTCAGCCAGAGTTAGGCAGAGTGAATGACGGAGATCGACGGAGATCATCGGTGTTGTTAATTTGTGCAAGTATGTTCATGGTAAGTTGGCAACTGTCACGAGACATACATTGCTTGAATAACAATTAAAAGAACATCCCCATCAATTCTCTAAAGTCGATAAGCATGACTTAATTCATGACTACCATGTCCAGTTTTGCTGTTACGTGTTAGCTGAGAGTGAAAATGATTTAAAGGATAACTACAAATAACCAATGTTAGGGAAATGTGTTTGTTTTGTTGCGCGTTTCTGGATTTTTTTTAATATATATATATATATATATATATATATATATATATATATATATATATATATATATATATATCGGCCGATATATCGGCATGTCGGATTTTTTTATCACAAAATATTCGTATCGGTATCGGCCTTAAAAATTCTATATCGGTCGGGCTCTAATACCAATGATGCATTATATCAGAATCAAATATTTTTGTGAATCAATTTTGGTAACCCACGTACATATGCCTAGGTTGGGAATCATTGTCATTAACTACCAAACAATCACAGAATTTCAACCGGGCTTGATGAAATCTGAAGTAAAGCAGGCTTGCAGTAAATGATCCATGCTTATTCAACAACAACCGTGGTACCTGAGCCTTGATGACGCCCTGCAGAACCTTCTGCTGGCGTCTGAGCAGAAGGAACCTCCTGTACTCGTGCTGGATGACAGAGGCAGCACGATGGCGGCGGGCCAGCCAGCGCCGGGCCATCCTCTGAACAGTGACAACATTCCTCCTCTCTTCCAAATATCGTCTCCTCTGCTGCCACGCCCTTACCCACCGCTATTTATTCCCCAGGAAGGAACATTTGGGTTAGATAAAACATTTGAAAATGTTGGAATAGAAACGTTGCACTTGATTCTGCTTTAATGTTGGTTAATATAACCCAATTAAAAAGAAAGAACATCAATCCAAACAGATCTTCTCTCAGATAAATCTTCATGCAGTTTGATGCAGAATTCTAAGGCAATTTTAACTAAATTGTAAAATCATGTCACCTGTCCTTTCAATTTACATTTTGTGCGTCTTAAGATAAAGTTTAATCTTTGTTGTTACAGCTGGCTGTAACGAAAATGGGACAAAGCCCTCATCTTTCTGTACCTGGATGGCGATGACCGAATGGATCTCTTTCTTGGCGGACTGCAGAGCCCAGTGGGCTCGTAGGGCTCTCTGGATCTTCATGGCACTGATGTGATGCAATGCTGCTGCAATAAAACGCAGCCTTTTCTCTGCCTTAGCAGCCTCCAGCAACTGCAGCAGAGACAAGTTTCAACAAAACAGACACTTCCATTAAGACTAGACATACGTTTTGCATAAAAAAATGATTTTTTCTCACAACGATTAGAATGACTGGACTGAGCAGGATATTGATTGTACTTCTGCTAATGCATGACTCATTTCAGTTTTAACATTAATCATAATTATGCGAGCCAAGTGTACCTGCCGCCTTGCGATCCAGCCTCGGAAGTGCGTCTGAAGTATCACGGCAGCTCTTCTATTGCGCATGTAGTGCTGCTTCTTTGCTTTGGCTAGCCACACTGCCCGCAGGATCCTTTGCAGAGTCATGGCTGCGTCCCTCAGACGCTGGAAAGCAAGTCTCTGGACCAAGCTCCGCCAGTGGGACTGGATCAGGGTGGCAGCATGATTCTGCTCATTGATGGATCTTCGGATTAAATGACCTCTAAATGCAGCTTGGAGGACGATGGCAGCCTGTTTGACCTTGAGGAAGTGTCCTCTGTCAGCTCTCTGGAGAACACAGGACCTGTAGTATTGCTGGATGATGATGGTAGAGAGCTGCATTGCCTTGAATTTGACCTGCTCCCTGCGCTTCCTAAATGAGGCCTGGATCATTGTGGCCGCTTGATGTTGATGGGAAATCGCCTTTCGGACCCGCTGGCCTCTGTAAGCTGCCTGTAGCAAGATCACAGCCCTTCTTATTTGCTGATAATGCTGTAACTGATGTTTGGCAGTCAAATTGGCCCTAAACCGTCGCTGAAGAGTGAGAGCTGATGATTTCAGGGTGAGATAGCTTTTGCATTTACAATGGGCTCTGTAAGCTTGCTGAATAACACTGGCAGCCTTGTGCATTCGTCTCACAGCCTGCCGTGCTATCATTCCACGGAAGGCAGCTTGCAGGGTGATAATCGCCCTTCTTATATGTTGATAGTGCTTCATCTCCAAACTCTGCATTCTTTGAGACCTAAATCTCTGCTGTAAAACGCAGGCTGCCCAGCGGAGTCTTCTGAAGCATGATTGCTGTTTGTACCTTCTGTAGTTTGCCTGAATGACAGTCGTAGCACTTTGCATCTTGGAAATGTTCATCCTTACACAATGACCTCTGTAGGATGCTTGGAGGACGATGGCAGACTGTTTGACCTTGAGGAAGTGTCCTCTGTCAGCTCTCTGGAGAACACAGGACCTGTAGTATTGCTGGATGATGATGGTAGACAGCTGCATTGCCTTGAATTTGACCTGCTCCCTGTGCTTCCTAAATGAGGCCTGGATCATTGTGGCCGCTTGATGTTGATGGGAAATCGCCTTTCGGACCCGCTGGCCTCTGTAAGCTGCCTGTAGCAAGATCACAGCCCTTCTTATTTGCTGATAATGCTGTAACTGATGTTTGGCAGTCAAATTGGCCCTAAACCGTCGCTGAAGAGTGAGAGCTGATGATTTCAGGGTGAGATAGCTTTTGCATTTACAATGGGCTCTGTAAGCTTGCTGAATAACACTGGCAGCCTGGTGCATTCGTCTCACAGCCTGCCGTGCTATCATTCCACGGAAGGCAGCTTGCAGGGTGATAATCGCTCTTCTTATATGTTGATAGTGCTTCATCTCCAAACTCTGCATTCTTTGAGACCTAAATCTCTGCTGTAAAACGCAGGCTGCCAAGCGGAGTCTTCTGAAGCATGATTGCTGTTTGTACCTTCTGTAGTTTGCCTGAATGACAGTCGTAGCACTTTGCATCTTGGAAATGTTCATCCTTACACAATGACCTCTGTAGGCAGCTTGGAGGACGATGGCAGACTGTTTGACCTTGAGGAAGTGTCCTCTGTCAGCTCTCTGGAGAACACAGGACCTGTAGTATTGCTGGATGATGATGGTAGACAGCTGCATTGCCTTGAATTTGACCTGCTCCCTGTGCTTCCTAAATGAGGCCTGGATCATTGTGGCCGCTTGATGTTGATGGGAAATCGCCTTTCGGACCCGCTGGCCTCTGTAAGCTGCCTGTAGCAAGATCACAGCCCTTCTTATTTGCTGATAATGCTGTAACTGATGTTTGGCAGTCAAATTGGCCCTAAACCGTCGCTGAAGAGTGAGAGCTGATGATTTCAGGGTGAGATAGCTTTTGCATTTACAATGGGCTCTGTAAGCTTGCTGAATAACACTGGCAGCCTGGTGCATTCGTCTCACAGCCTGCCGTGCTATCATTCCACGGAAGGCAGCTTGCAGGGTGATAATCACTCTTCTTATATGTTGATAGTGCTTCATCTCCAAACTCTGCATTCTTTGAGACCTAAATCTCTGCTGTAAAACGCAGGCTGCCCAGCGGAGTCTTCTGAAGCATGATTGCTGTTTGTACCTTCTGTAGTTTGCCTGAATGACAGTTGTAGCACTTTGCATCTTGGAAATGTTCATCCTTACACAATGACCTCTGTAGGCAGCTTGGAGGACGATGGCAGACTGTTTGACCTTGAGGAAGTGTCCTCTGTCAGCTCTCAGAAGAGTAAATGACCTGTAGTATCTCTGGATGATGATGGTAGAGAGCCGCATAGCCTTGAATTTGACTTGCTCCCTGTGCTTCCTAAATGAGGCCTGGATCACTGTTGCAGCTCGATGTTGGCGGATAATCGTTTTTCTGGCTTGTTGGCCTCTGCAAGCTACCTGGAGCAAGATAGCAGCCCTGCGTATTTGCTGATACTTCTGCAATTGATGTTTTGCAACCAAATTGGCCCTGAAACGTTGCTGCAGCTTTATGGCTGAGGATTTCAGGGCAAGATACACTCTACGTTCACAATGGGCTCTGTATGCTTGTTGGATAGTATTGGCGGCCTGGTGCATTTGGTTTGTATTTCTCCTTGACACCATCCCTCGAAAAGCAGCTTGAAGGACGATGGCAGACTGTTTGACCTTAAGGAAGTGTCCCCTGTCAGCTCTCTTAAGAATCAATGACCTGTAATTCCTCTGGAGTATGATGGTAGAGAGCCGCATAGCCTTGAATTTGACTTGCTCCCTGTGCTTCCTAAATGAGGCCTGGATCACTGTTGCAGCTCGATGTTGGCGGGAAATCTCTTTTCTAGCTTGTTGGCCTCTGTAAGCTGCCTGGAGCAAGATCACACTCCTCCTTATTTGTTGATAATGCTGCAACTGATGTTTGGCAGCCAAATTGGCCCTGAAGCATCGCTGAAGAGTAAGAGCTGATGATTTCAGGGTAAGATAGCATTTGCGTTCACAATGGGCTCTGTAAGCTTGCTGAATAGCACTGGCAGCCTGGTGCATTCTTCTCACAAGCCGCCGGATATTCATTCCACGGAAGGCCGCTTGCAGCACAACCGCAGCATTTTTCTGTGCATTAAGAGTCAATATCTTCTCTCTCATCTTCTTGTTATTCTTGTAGCGGCACTGCACTGTGGTTGTGGCCCAGTGAAGATTCTTGTAGTACGTTCTCTGTCGCAACATGCGGAAATAGGACTGGATTTTGACAGCTGCCCTATGCAGCAGCTGCAGATGCTGTCTATCCTTCATTCCTCTGTAGGCTGCCTGCAAGGAAATGGCAGCTCTGCGCCTCAACAAGTACTCTGAACGAATTTCTCTTGTCTGTACTACTGCTCGATATGTCCTCTGGAAGAGCAAAGCTGTAGCCTTGATGACCAGGAAGTGCCTTCTGTCCCGAGATGCTTGAAACCATCTCTGAATGATTGTGGCGGCTCGTTGCATTTTTGAAAGCTTTTGCCGGACCATATGAGCACGGTAGCCAGCCTGGAAAATCACAGCGGCAGATCTCATAGCCATGTATCTTTGTGCCTGCTGAATCCCAAGTCTTTGTGCCCTGTAGCGCTCCTGTAGAATTATGGCGGCACACCTGGTGGCGAGATACGCCATACGTACTGTGTACATTCTGAAATGAGCTTGTATGGCCGTGGCAGCGGTGTGCTGCTTTCTCAGCCCTCTTCTAACTCGAGACCCCCTGTAGGTGGCTTGAATGTTTATAGCGGCCTGCCGTTGCTGCCGGTACTCAAACTGTTGAACTCTGCCCTCTATTAGTGCCCTGTACCGACTTTGGACAATAATTGTTGCACTTTGAAGGAGCAAATATCGCTTCCGGCAAATCAACATTCTTCCAACAGACTGAATGAGCGTGGCCGCACGGTGCTTTCTGTCCAGCTGCATCCTTACTTTCATACCCCGAAAGTTGGCTTGGAGGGTAATGGCAGCCGCTTTCAGCTGAAGGTATTCTGCCCTCTGTAATTTTCTCCCCATGCAAGCTCTGAAATGATATTGTAAGACTACAGCTGCCAATTTAGTTGACCTATACAGTTCCTGTGCTCTGTGTCTCCGGTAGCTGGCTTGAATAAGTGTTGCGTATTCATGCAGCCTCTCAAGCCTCTTCCTATCTGCCCTCCCTCTCCATACTCTTTGAATGACGACTGCTGAGCCCTTGAGGGCCTTATACTCCTCCCTCGTCTTGTGGGCCAAAATCATTGCCCTATACCATTGCTGGATGACTGTCGTGGCTGTTTTCAGAGCCAGGAAGCGCCTTTCAGCAGCAAACCTCCTGAAAGCTGCCTGGATTACAGTTGCTGCAGAGCACTTTTTTCTCAAAAACCCACGTGCTGTGTTCCCGCGATGCAATGCCTGTATGGTAATGGCAGCATGCTTCAGTGTTAAAAAGCTCTGCCTTTCCAAGTTTCTTTTCACACAGGCACGGAACCAACGCTGCACAATAACTGCAGCTAGTCTCTTCTTGGCCAGGTGCTTTCTGACTGCGTGCCCTCTGAATGCACTTTGGATTACAAGGGTTGAGCGCTGCTGGAGCATCAATGTCTGCAAGTGGCTCCTCTGGGCACGACCTCTGAAGAGAGCCTGGATTAAAACTGCACTTGTCCTGAGGGTCAAGAATTGACGGACACACCTGAGCATCCTGTACCAAGACTGTATCTTCAGGGCGGAAGCTGATCTTTGGGTCTCTTTTTCCAAGTGCCATTTCCGAAATGCTGCTTGGATTACTATAGCTGCTCTACGTTTCCGAGCCAATCTCAGGGCTCTCCATCTCCGGAAACCTCTCTGTATTTTAACTGCTGCGGTTCTCAGTGATATGTACTTTCCTCGCTCTCTTCGCGCCATGGCCCAAGCACGCGTGTATGTCTGGATGAGTGTCGTAGCCAAGTGAATCTTGCAGTAGGAAATTGCCGCCCTCCTCATACGCCATTGTGCCTGGACAATAACAACATGATATCGAAGGCACTGGTAGGATCTCTTTGCAGAGTACATTTTCCACCGAGCCTGTATGTAGAAAAGAAGGATTTCAAAAAGCTGTTTATATTTGCAGGGGATATAACAGAAGCCTGTTTCTCAGTGTCAGGTATATGCATTTGACCTAATATATACAATTGTTTTGTTTGAGGCCTTCAACGGGCCGTGTATAATTGTACATGCATAAATCATTTTTAATTGGCACTATATGAACAGGTTGTAATGAGAACTTCCCAGAGATTCTGTTGGGTAGAATTATTTTATATTTTAACCAAGACGGTTTTTCCTCAAAAAGTAGGGAAGTGACGTCTGAGCGCAGATTTTCCAGAACTTAACAAATTTGTAAGTTTAATTGGTATATTTACTCGCAACATTATTTATGATTATAAACAACATAAGTTTATAATTGCTCCCGTCTCACCAATTTGCCAACTTTAGGGAGGGTGGACATGTCCCTCAATATTTTGCTGTCCCACTAAATTTGCGCCCCTGGTCTCCACACACAGGCCGCACACCAGTGCTCTCAATGCGGGATCTCCAGCAGGCTGCAGTTCACTTACGTCCAAAAAGGTCAGGAATGACAAGAAATGACATTCTTACACATGTGCCATTTAACAATATGAATCCTTCATCTGTGTACCTGGATGATTGTTGCTGCATCATGTTGCAGAGCCCAAAGTTGAGCCTCTCTCTTTTGCCTCAGTGCATTGCGAGCTGCGTAACCCCTCCACCTGGCTTGGATGAGAATTGCTGCAGACCTCTCCCGCTCTGCCCTGCGTCTCTGTAGAAAGCTCTTTACAAGCACCTGGATTTTGGCTGCTGCCACATTTCTTTGCTGTGTATGAAAAAGAAAAGTGTGCGAATGGGAGTTAGCTTCTATACAATTCTGGTTTAACAAAAAAATGACATTTTTGGTTTTCTACTTTGTTTGGAAAGGTATACACCGAACCAACCTGATAAAGCACTAGGTCCTTCATCAGCCTGTAATTCCTCCAAGCCCCCTGGATGACACGAGCAGCTCTTGTCTCGTTTCGCAAGTCCAAGAGACGGGAGCAGAGGAATGAAAGATATGATGTCACGACCTGCAAAAAATTTTGATCGACATGGGATGGAATGAGAAAGGTTGCCCAACTAGTATGGAGCCAGTTTCCTGCCATAATTCAAACTAGGGATCGACCGATATATCGGTCGGCCGATATTATCGGCCGATATTCGCGTTTTTTTACGTGTATCGGTATCGGCCGATACGCGGCCGATTTTCGCCGATTTTTTTTTTATTTTATTTTTTTTACTTGTTCTACCTCACCTGTTTTTACTATTTGTTAAATATAGTTTTTTATATTGAAGTTCAATAAATGTTCCTTTTTTTTAATTGAGACTTGTAACATTTGTTATCAGTGTAATTTTTATGATTGAGGGAGCAAAAAAAAAAAAAAAAAATGTAGTATCGGCTCTAAATATCGGTATCGGCGTATCGGCTAAGGCTGATGAAAAAATATCGGTATCGTATCGGCCCTAAAAAATCCGTATCGGTCGATCCCTAATTCAAACCTGAAAAAAAAAGTTTCAATGGCTTGTAAGTCTGGGTTTGAAAACTCAACACCTTTTAAAAAAGGTTTTGCAACACTGAAAAAAGAGATTATAACCTGAAAAAAATTCAAACAAAAATTCAAACATCTGTAAACATGATTTTGTGTTCTATTTTATCTTCATCATTTTCACCAACACATTTTCAAAGTTCAAACAATTTCAACAGCGCATTTGCAGAGTTTCAAATCTGGCACTGTTCTAACAGTGTATTTCATTGTTTCCCGGTTTTGAAACCTTGTAAATGGGATTCTGCAACAGGTGTTCATACATTGAGAAATAAGTTTTGAAAGGTTGTATATTTAGTTTTACTTGTAAAGGTGTACGTTTACGCCATTGCAACGTATTTTTTCAGAACTGACTTTTCAGCATTGACTTTTCAGAGATTTGACCACACAGGCACAAGCTTTGAGTCACGTGAATATTGGCAGTGTTCTCTCGCGCATATGTTTTGAAACTCCTGACAGTCAAGTCTGAAGAAAAAAAAAAACGTTCCTGGGGGCGTGACCATTTAGCTTTAAACCTAATGGTTGCTCCCGGCTGACGTACATTCCAATCACATTCTTGTCATCGGCAGAGCACTGTCAATCACGCACAGCCCGGTGAACAGCACGTGTACATCCTTCGTCCCTCCCTTATCCCCATGAGGGTGTTGGCGGATGGGGGAGTCTGGGCGGTGGACTGCGACGGCATGATAGTTGTCTGACCCCTTGGAATGTACTGACGTACATTCCAATCACATTCTTTTCAATGGCAGAGCACTGTCAATCACGCACAGCCCGGTGAACGGCACATGTGATTGGAATGTACGTCAGCCGAGAGCAACCAATACGTTTAGAGCTAAATGGTCCCGCCCCCAGGAACGTTCTTTTTTTCTTCAGATTTGACTGTCAGGAGTTTCAAAACGAGTGCGCAACAGAACACTGCCAATATTCACGTGACTCAAAGCTTGCGCCTGTGTGGTCAAATCTCTGAAAAGTCAGTGCTGAAAAGTCAGTTCTGAAAAAATACGTTGCAATGTTTTTAAAACTAAATATTCAACCTTTCAAAACTTATTTCTCAATATATGAACACCTGTTTGCAGAATCACATTTACAAGGTTTCAAAACCGGGAAACAATGAAACACACTGTTAGAACAGTGCCAGATTTGAAACTCTGCAAATGCGCTGGTGAAGTTTGAAAATGTGTTGGTGAAAATTATGAAGAAGATAAAATAGAACACAAAATCATGTTTACAGATGCTTGAATTTTTGTTTGAATTTTTTTCAGGTTATAATCTCTTTTTTCAGTGTTGCAAAACCTTTTTTTACAAGGTGTTGAGTTTTCAAACCCAGACTTACAAGCCTTTGAAACTTTTTTTTTCAGGTTTGAATTATGGCAGGAAACTGGCTCCATAGACTAAAGCCCGACTGATATATCGGCGGGCCGATCTGGTGCTGAACTTTGCTGGTGCGGGTTCTCAAACAATGGACCCGTGACTCTGACCTAGGCTATTGGAAATAAACAAAATATCGCAAAGCAGAGTTGGTTGGGCCGCATTTGGGCGCGTTGGTTGGGTCCGTACGAGGAAGTATCTCTAAAGGAATTGTAGCCCAAACAGTCGCATGGCAGATCCATAGATCTGGTAGGTCAGATGTTTTTCCACGTCAGCTGAGCTACGATGCTGTCCATGATGCTGACATGGCAAATGTGGCCCAACCAACTCTGCTTTCCTTTATCACACAAAAGCTAAAATCAGTCAAATTAATGTGCTTTATTTTTATTTATACTATTACGCACACTATTGAAGCATGTATACCCTCTTGTGCTCCGCCTCCACAGGAGAGACGTTCCCTCCAGGGCTGATGCTCTCTTGGGGGCAACACCCTTCACTTTGACAGGCAGCGGGTCTGCTTATAGGTCGGAATATGGTCGGAATGTAGCGGCCAACGATCCTTGACAGGCTGGGTACTTTACTCTTTCTTACACACAACCGGACTCCTTCAATACTTCACTAAAATTACACGCACACTACCGCTCGCTCTCCTCGCTCGTCCACTCGCTGACGTGACACACACACACACACACACACACACACACACACACACACACACACACACACACACACACACACACACACACACACACACACACACACACACACACACACACACACACACACACACACACACACACACACTAAAATAAAGATTTTACGCATCGGCCTTAAAAATCCTTTATCGGTCGGGCTCTACCACCAACCCTAATCTTTTCACAGCCCAATAGTTGATTTTTAGGAGCTGCATCAAACCTTTTCATTTGGAATGGTGTTGGACATGTCGGTGGGGTTGATCATGGCCGGAACTCCCCCAAGGAACGCAACCGCACTGTTGACCAGTCTGAAGTTGTTCTTCTCCTTTTCAAGGAGATCTTTGAATTCAAACGAGGGAGATTCCAGGCCTGTATTGCAGAACAATATAGGAAATTATACGTTTCGATCCTTGAAATCCAAGCAACTTATTATCATTGCTTAAAAATCGAACAAAACCACACCTTTGTGGACGGATGGGTGGATGTTGAAGGAGCTGTCCGAGTCGCTGTTGGAGCAGTCCAGCTCAACACGGCCCAGAGGGGAACAGTCCACAGTCTGTGTGGTGCTGTGGCTAATGGCCTGCTCTTGCAGGATTTCAGGGTGATAGTGGTGAATCAGGTAACAGAGTACCCGGCCATCTGAGAAAGACACAGTGAAGTTTTCCACCTGTTGAGGGGAAAATCAATATTATTCATTATCAAGTATTCATCAAGTATTCAGACTGGTGTAAAAAGCCAGAAACTTTGGGTCATGGATGACAATAATGAATTATAATGGCAAAGTAATACAAGTTTGAAATAATGCAACCAACCCATCAGCCCTGGTAGCAGGGATTAAAATTAACGACGTCCCGTCGTCCCGGGGACGTAATTAATTGTCATCGGGAGGATTTTTATTCTCTCTCGGGTCGACTTCGGGACGAAGAGAATTTTGCGGGCACTGACTTCATTTTTCTGTTTAAGTTTTCAACACTTTCTGCGATGTTCGCGATCGGTGGAAAATACTTATTTAATGGAAAGGGCTTCGTTCGATTGGCTGGCGCGCTCGCGTTTGTGTTGTTCAGTGAGACAGCGGGTGTAAAATCCCCCGTTCGTCAGGCTTTCTTGGTTCACTGGAGAAGGCGGGGCTGCGCACAGAGTCAAAACAAAAAGTGGGCCGGCCCACCGGGAGACTTCCCGATCTCCAGCCAATGCTGCAGAGCGAATTTAAATCGCCGGCAGAACGGCCTGGGGGTCTAACACTGTCATTCATCTAAATTAAATGAATCTAAATTTCATATATATATATATACATAGCATTTCACATTAATCTCAATTATTACATGGGTCTTCTCAATGCCATGGAACGCTCCGTTCACTTGCATGGGAACTTCACAACTTCCGGCGTTGAATTATATTTGATAATTCACCGTTGCCAAGTATAATAATGAGTATAATTGACCGCTGTCAAGGAAAACAACAGATTTTTCGCCTCTAATGAAGTTTCCGCAAGTACCGGTAACTTGTCAACCCCAGCGTCTTCGGTTGCTAAGCGACGTCAACGTCTTTGGCGGACTATTTCTCTGCTAATCAACACCACGAATGCTGGTGGCATCAAATAAATTGTAAAAAGACACACCATGTGAAGTTATTGTTTCGTTTTGGCAAGTAGCCGTGTAATAAGCGGGATATGTAGAGAACATCGCCGGTCATGATCGAAAATAAACCCCTTCAGGGCGAAACAAGTTCGCCCTGTCGGGGCTTATTTTCCCGATAATTACCGGCGTTCTATACACTATCCCTTTTTACATTCCTGCTGCTTCGGATTTGCCTTTGTAGGTGCATTGAGAGGATGAGCGGGCGAATCCGCTGTCAAAAAAGCAGAATCAATTTGTGGCGCTCGGTGTTGATTCTGTGGCGCTGCGTCACACATTGTTCTATGTATGGGAGACTCTGCTCGTTCCCGAATGTTATTATGAATGAAGACACCCGCATGCAAGAATGAGTTCAAGTCTGAGTGTAGGCTACAAATGCGATTAACCATTTACAAGTGCAAAAAAGCAACATATTATTTATTTTGCTGACATCTTGCTTTTTATCCCGACAAACGCCTCGTAAGGACAGTTCCTCTGGTCTCTCTCGTAGATCGCACCATCTTTCTTTGTTTAATGCGACTGCATCACCTTCTCTTACATGGTCAGCAGCTCGCAGATTCCTTTCTTTTCAGTTAGAACTGCTCATGATGATATGCTGCGTTTTCTCTTTGCAGACAGCGCAACGCCTCTACCCAAGCCCACCCCTTGAACCGCAGAGCCGCCGCATTTACATCAGAATGAAACCCAATAAACCGCCAATGTGTGTAGGGTCCGGAAGGGTAAATTGGGGTTCTAGCTCAAGCAGGCAATTTACCTCGGGCAGTGTAAACGTGCCGCAAAAAAGACGTGCATAAGATGGCATATTAGGCCTCGCGCTGCTCGAGCGGCAAGCAGTGTGAGAGCCTGCTGCTCTGCGATCACATGCGCAAAACTGTGGTCACGTAGATAGACCACAGTTCTGCGAGGGTGTTGCTTGTCATCTGGAAATAAATATATTATTTCATGAACATAATGTATTGTGTTTTTATTATATTATCAGTAGGCCTAAGTAACGACTCAAAATGTAGAAAATATTTATGGGAAAAATTCGGGACGATTCGGGACGGTTCAAAATGTTTCTCGGGACGTTTCCGGGACGGTGGTGAAAAAAAAGTTAATTTTAACCCCTGCCTGGTAGCATGTGTGATTTCAGACCAGAACCCTCCATAGCAACTACCACCACCACCCTTTTTGATTTACTCACCCTCAGATTGTAGTAGTCACAGACAGCATTGATCCACTCCATCAGCAGGCCGATCTTGGTGCTGCTGGTTTGAAAATGCAATGGGGCCGGCCCCCTTCCAGCACTGCTTTGCTGAAGGCCGTGGTCGGCCTTCAGAGAGGCCAGCTTCTGCTTGGTCCTCAGGGTGCTCTTCAGAAAGCCTATCTCTTCACGCAACTGGGTCTCATCCAAAATCACTTCCACCTTAAGACGAAAGCCAGAGAAGTGGGGGTGTAGGATGACTTAGTGGTCTGGTCTTGTGGGGATGGGAGGAAGTGTTTGCCATGATATGAATCCAACACTCACCTGGAAAGCAAAGATAATTTTCCACAGAAGGCTTAGAGTCTTTTCTCGGTGTCCATCCACAATGTCTCTGGAGTCAATGATTGAGCCTGGGAAAATATAGCAAGTCACACATAATGAGCACGGGATGTCTTATGAACATGCATTTTTATGGGCTTATTTGTCCTTTCAAAATGAATACAATTCAAAGTCAACCACATGATTCGTGAAAATATATATTTGAGTCACAAATGGCACACATTCAAAGGATATGAAAAGTCAGCTTCTTATTAAACCAAAATTAATCTGGTGGAATTTAGTAGGGTGATCCCTCCGTCGACTAGACATGCAAGTAGTCTGTACTAAAAAAATACCATATTAGCGCTGGTCGTAACTAGAGATGTCCCGATCTCATTTTTTAGCTCCCGATCCGATTCCGATATTTTCATGTTGCTCCCGATCCGATCCCGATATTTCCCGATACTGGATTTTCGATACTGATTTCTGATATCACTTTTTGTGTTGACAAACAACATTTAATTTCCTGTACATTAAGAAATAGACAGGCATCCAAGCTGCGCTCAATAGCTTTTATTCTCTCACGTTAACATAACATAACAAGTAGGGGTGTGACGAGATCTCGTGCCACGAGATCTCGCGAGATTAAACTTGACGATATTACCCGTTGCGTTAAAAATCTGTCCCGCAAGATTTCTGAGCTATCCAAACTTCTATTTGTGGCCTGTAGGGGCAGTAATGCGCCTTTGATACGTCTAGCCTGCCAGAACCTTACGAAGGAGAAGGAAAAGAAGAAGAGGAGGAGAAGGAGGGGAAGCAGGGGAGGCAGCCATAGGCAGCCAGAATGACGTCGGAAAATACCCGTATTACCGTCGAAGATGCCCCCGCCACTTTTAAATGATTTGTTTGGCAGCATTTTGGGTACCCGGCGGAAATTATGAATGGCAGTAGAGTGACTGATAAGACACGGACAATACCAAGTTGTCAGTGACATACTTGGTCAGACTCTGTTTCACTATTGGCACTCTGTATTGATGGAGTAGAACTTTGATTTGGTTTTGCACATAATATTGTTTGCACTTGGAAAAAAAAGAATTATTTAATTTACTTCAACTTTTATAAATTTTAGTTCAATTTCATGAATGTTAAGAGTTATAATAAAACATTTCAAAATGCATGTGCAACTCGGTTAAATAAAAGTCTGTTGGTCCAGTCATATATTTTGTCATTGTAGTTTTCTTAAAATCTCGTCTCGTCTCGATCTCGTGAACCGAATATCGTGTCTCGTCTCGTCTCGTGAGCTGAGTGTATCGTCACACCCCTAATAACAAGCATTACTTGTAAACATAACATAAAGTAAAGTTTTGGTTACTCAACGTATTTGAGGCAACAAGTTTCCACCCTTTTTTCAAGTAAGCTTATTATTTTTTACAATGTGGGTGGGTAATAATAGTGTAATAGAGCTTCTTATTTCCTCCATCTTAATCTACTGCACTGACTTCTTCAGTTCAGTGCAGGTTTTGTTTAATGAAAACCAACATCTGCACCATCTCGGCTGACAACCAGTTCCTTTTCTCATCAAGGACATTCGCACTGCACTAAACAGTCTCTCACTGTCCACCGATGTACAAGGTGCACAAAGAAACTTTGTAGCTGTATCAGCCAGTGCGGGTCGCTGTGTAGCATGTGCCCGCCAGTAGTGTAGAGGATTCTCTGACCTTGGGATGGTTTGTTCAGCCAGCATTGAGAAGAGCCGTGGAATAATCCATAATAATGTAAGGTTTAGAAGTTAAATATTTGAAAGTTGTAGAATAAATTAATATCATTTATATTGGAGTTATTTTCTCTAGAAATGTACTTACAATGTTTAGTCAGTTAATCATTTACATATTTATATCACACAATTACTTGCATATTTAACACAGTCAGGATATTCTGTTGAATCTGCCTCTCTGATTCCCTCACGTATGTGTGTAGAAAAATATGGATAGATAAATATGTATCGGCCATGAAATTGAATGAGATCGGCCGATCCCGATCTACCTTAAAAACCCAGTATCGGGCCCGATCCGATCCGGGGATCGGGACATCCCTAGTCGTAACAATGGGGATAACACGCCCCCGTCTATCCTAAACTCTCAGCCAAGAACACAATTTTTTTTAAATCAAGTAGTGCTCAGATTCCATCTGAAAAAGTGGCATCACTTGCGCTTTAAGAAATACTTTTAAATTCCATGATGCACATGGAAGTCTTAGTTGATTTATTTGAAGAGATTTTATTTTCCATTTTGTTATTTTGATGTGGCATTTTGTTCAATTAAATTTTTTAAAACAAAGATAAAATACAACTCAAGTTGCACTGTTTTTTATTTGGCATTTTATAAATCGGCATTTGGTAAATGAAACGGAAACCGGACTGGACCGGATACGGAAAGGGGGGAGTGCTTGTAGTCTTTTCGCTCGGTTCTCCGTATCAGTAGGGCTAGAACTGAGCAAAAAGTTTCAGTTTCCGGTCCTGGGTCAGTTTCCGTTTAATTTACAAAATGCAGATTTACAAAATGCCAAATAAAACATGACGGACAACTGTATTTCGCTACGATACTTGATTAGGAACATCAACGAACACCACTAACCACGCGATGAGTTTCACATTTCTGAAAACGAACGTTTAGGGGTGTTTTAAAATGCACATTAGTTGGGTCAATTATAGAAGTTCCGTGACCGTGGAAAGCAAAGGTTAGTTTCTCCTTGGATTTGTCATCTGTAAAGGTTAAATAAAAAAATGGGCCGGGGTGCCCCTCACAAAAATGTGGGAACATTTTGGGAGAGCCCTATGTCCAAAATGGCTGCCGTCAGTCAAGCTCGAAACTAACTTTTTAAATGGTTTTGCCCACAGTGCTGCATAATACATGGTTTCTAAGGCTATCTGGGTCAATAAATTTACAAATGATGTAGATTTATGGATTAGACCTATTTTTGACCTTCAAATTCAAGATAGCTGCCACTTTTGGCTCATTAAATGTACATTTTTCAAAATCGTAGTAGAGCCTTAATATTAGGCTCAAATGAAAGGTCTGCTCATACTGAGTTCAGTTATGGACAGTTAAAATTACAATACACACATGGGTCATCAGATGTCTGGGCCGAAATCAATGAAAGCAGGGAGATGGAAGATATTTTAGCTTGAAGTTGTTTTTATTAACATTAAAAAATATGTTATTATTTATTTATTGAATTAACTATAAAGACTCTATAAAGACTAAGTTTGACCTTTCCATGTGAAGATTCAAAGAGTCATCATCAGATGGGAGACGGATTGTACTGGTTTTCTTCAGTTTATGCCATTTGGAAACTGTGGCCTGCCCGCAGCTCACATCTGAATTCTCAGCATAAATGATGGAGGACAAATGCCTTCATATCTGTTCTGACTTCATGTTATGATTCCAGACTCTCGCTCACTCGTCCCAGGAGCTCTCTTGCCTCAGAATGGATCTTCACCGTCTCCAACACCTTCTTCCCATCCGCCAACTAAAGAAGTTTGGGGTGGCCTGCAAGGGGATGAAGCAGTTCTACCGAGCCACCATTGAGAGTGTCCTTACGTTCTCAATCACAGTCTGGTATGGCAACTCTACTGTCCAGCAGAGGATGCGACTAGACAGGATTGTCCGTACGGCCAAGATAGTTGGCTGCAGTCTCCCTCCCATCTCAGACATCTACGAGGCCCGTATCCACAGTAGAGGCCTGGAAACTCTTCAGGATAACTTACACCCTCAGGGCTGATAGGAAGTGAAATTATCTGTACCTTAAATTATCAAATTCATTCGAAGACACCATAGAGAATTGCCTTTCTTGACAACAATAAAAGGAGCGGAACTCGCACACCATGTAGCCGATGCAACAATACGTTTTTATTGCATAAAAGTGTAAAGTGCTACCCAAAGTGCGTGCAAAACGTTTCAGTCCCATTCAGACCATCCTCAGTGCAAACATACAAAGGTCAAAGACTTCCTTATATAGACTACGCCTAGTTGGTGGCAGACATGTCAATGAAAAGGTCAGGTAGGTTGACGCGTTGACTATACATTTTAAAAAGGCCCCGCTCACCTATTTTCACTTTTCTTGACAACATACATACACACCGCTCAAGCCTGAATTCAGGCACCACGCCTGAACTCCATCAGACCTGCACCCTGCAAACTCCGTCTTCAATTCACTCCCATCAGGTAGATGGTTGAGGGCCGTCAAAACTAAAACCTCCTGCTTCCTCAACAGCACATATTGAAGAGAATCATTAAATCTCTTAACAACTCTACAACCCTATACCAGTATATCAGGAATGCAGACTCCCCCAGTGGCCCTGTATAGTATAATACACACACATTTCTACTCTGTTTTTATATACTGTGAGTTTTCTTAACTATGTACTTATTTATTGGACCTTATGCAGTTTTGCACGACTTGCTCCATGCCCATTTGCACTTCACCTGCACCTATAAGCCTGTCACTTTAATCAAACATACAACACTTTACCTGGCCTGTCAACCAGGTGTAAGTGGGCTATATGTCTTATGTGTGGGGATGTCGCTTTTTCTTTTATCTGCCTATTTGTTGTATCTAAGTGGGATCCTTGGAAGAAAACTGCATCGATGAAATTATGTTCTACGTTTTATGTGTCTTTTTGTGTGGGTCTTTGTTATGTACTGTCATGAGCACACTGAAACCAGAGTACAGAGTTGTACAGAGTTGTTTGGCAATAAAGTATTGAATCTTGAATACAGTGAGAAACGAAACTTTGCTTTCCACGGTCACATAACTTCTATAGATGACCCAACTACTGTACATAGCCAGCCATTGTGAAATTAGCCAAATACTCGAGACAGGACCAATATTCAAAATTTCGGTGTTAACCACTATTTCATCCTAGACAAACCAGATGGAGACTCGATGTTCAAAATACCGGAATTGTACTTTAAAATCGTATTACATCGTGAGGTGAGAGTATCATAAATATGCGGTCACACCAAAAATGAAGGCGTGGCGCGAATTAATTAATATCGAGGTACGTAAAAACCTAGTTCACGCTGATTTCGCAGGATTCATCCGACGCAAACATTTTGCGCCATTTCAAATATCTGAATTTTCTTTTCTGGAAATTCCGCTCGATATTTTGTCGAAACATCCTATCAGTGTTCCCTCTTTCAAGTCGAGATTGAACGGCAACACGGAGGAGACCGTGATTGCTGCTGCTTGCGGACTCCCTGAGCTATATAAAATCTATGCGTCTGCCTCCGGAGGAAATTATGAACCCATAAACGACAGCGTTGGGTTCTCCCGACGTCTCTGCCCAGGTGAAAAAGTATTATACTTTAGTGTATTACAAGTATAATTCAATTATACAAAAGTTAGTACAAGTATACTTTTACTTTTTGTGCTTAATTTAAAGTATACTTAACGTAACTTTTAAAAAGTGTACTTCACAATAGACGTCATTAAATTCAACTTTAACATACTTAAAAATAAGTATACTAATTCTGCAATACTTAAAGTGGTATTGCTTTGTACTTTTAAAAAGTATACTTTATTTTAAGTTTATTTAAATTGTACCCAAGTGTACTTAGAAAAAGTAAACTAAATTGCAAATACTTAGTGGTAATTTAGTGTACTTATAAAAAGTGTACTTTATTGTAAGTGTATTGTAATTTGTACCTAAGTGTACTTCTGAAAAGTACTCATTTTCAAGTATTTTGGAATTCACTATTAAAATACTTTTTTAAAGTGTAATTTAATTTCACTTCATGAGAAGTGTATTGAAGTATACTTCCGTAAAGTTCACTTTAATTTAAGTTAATTTTAAGCTGTATTTCAGTATACTTAGCAAAAGTATACTAAGTTGCAAATACTTAAAGTGGTAATGTAGTGTACTTCTGAAAAGTACACTTAGTTTCAAGTCCTTTGTAATGCACTATTAAAATGCTTTATTAAAATATACTTTAATTTCACTTCATTAGAAGTGTATTTAAGTGTACTTCCATAAAGTGCACTTTAATGCAAATACATTTTAAGCTGTATTTCAGTGTACTTAGAAAAAGTATACTAAGTTGCACATACTTAAAGTGGTATTTTAGTGTACTTCTGAAAAGTACTTTGTTTCAAGTCCTTTGTAATACACTATTAAAATGCTTTATTAAAGTATACTTAAATTTCCCTTTATTAGTAGTGTATTTAAGTATACTTCCTTACAGTTCACTTTAATGCAAGTTAATTTTAAGCTTTATTTCAGTGTACTTAGAAAAAGTATACTAAATTGCAAAAACTTATAGTTGTCATTCAGTGTGATTCTGAAAAGTACACTTAGTAATACACTATTAAAATGCTTTATTTTTAGTATACTTTAATTTCACTTCATTAGAAGTATATTTAAGTATATTTCCATAAATTCCACTTGTAAGTTGATGGAATGGGTCATTTCATACATCATCACAACCAAAGGGTTGAATTAATCAAAAAATTACAGATAAATAATACTGAAATGGCTACTTTTACTAGCTCCAACGACTAACTATTAAAGAAGATCCAAGGCTAGAACCAAAATTTGAAAATAGCAAGTTTATAACGGCTATCCAATCGGTGTGCGGCTGCAAATCGACGTCCAATGAGAATGTAGTATTTAGGGCGCCAATTGGTGGTGTAGTGAAATACACTTGGCGCGGACGGTTAGTGTTCTATTTGAAATGAGCAGTGAGCACCTAATGTCTCCGGGTCTAACAATGACAATGTTTGTTTGTTTTATTTCCAAGACGGCTCCGTTAGAGCAGAAAATACATCCGTCATACGTGATGCATACAGAAATAAAAAAATAACGGTTAACTGCAGGGAAGACCTTGAGTCGGAGCAGGGCTGGATAGAGGTAATTTTGCCTACACAACGGCGACAACAAGAGGCGAAGCCTATTGCAGCCAAATTGCTTTTCGTTGGAGGTAAGTCAGTTCCAAATCGGTAGTGAAATGATTCCGAAATACTCTTTGTAACGTCAGCTAACTTTGGCTATAGTCTGTTGGAATGTTACGGTAATGATGATAACCTAATAGTAAGAGTTGCTTTTATCGAAGTATAATGCTTGAATTTAGTAATCAAAGTAAAGTTACTGGATCAACTGGCGTAGTGGGGGCCTGTGGCGTAGCGGGGGCTACGTTTGCACCTGAGAGCGTCTTTATGTCGTATTTGTATGGTAAAATGTAGGAATGTTACGGTAATGATGATAGCCTAATAGAAAGAGTTGCTTTTATAGCGGGGGCCTGTGGCGTAGCGGGGGCCTGTGGCGTAGCGGGGGCCTGTGGTGTAGCGGGACCACGTGGCGTACCGGGGGCTGCGTTTTTTTACGTTTTGCACGCTCCGATTTGGCACGCGGGCACGCCCCCAATGGGCACAAGCACTAGTCTGTGTCAATGTAATATATTGTTTATCTTAAGTCTTAAATCACATGCGTCCTTCCTGTTTTCACAGACACGGTGAGGGAGAAATTCCCCAACACCATGGTTAGTGAGATCCGGGCCCTGCTGCGGAGGAAATGCAATAATGAGGGCTACACCAAGGTTGCTCCTCAGTAGTTTTATTATGTATGTTATATATGTCAGACGTTTTAAAGTTAGGTGTTGTTGAATGTATGTTTGTATTAATATTTAAATTAAAGTTTTGGTTTGTACAATTTAAGTGTTTTTTGTCATGGAACAAAATAGCACCCATGGAGTGTACTAAAATGGTACCAGAAAGAAGTGCATGTGAAGTATAATAGTGATGTATTGTAAGTATATTTCTGTAGTATTTATAAAGTACTTAGCAGTATAACAGTATTGTACTTAAAATACCCTTAATATACGCTTCCACTTTACATTATAGTATAATAACTATACTAAGTACATGCCTTTGATGCTTAAATTGTGATAAAAATGTACTATAAATCAATATTAAATACTTGTATTAACATAATGGCACACTTAAAAAGTACTGAATATAGTCAGAAAGTGTATTTTAATTTAATTTGAAATATTATAGAGGTATGATGATAGTTGGTTCAAAATACACTTATTCTGTAGTATAAGTACTGATAAAATACACTTCATATACACTTCCACTCTACATTATAGTATTATAACATTATACTTAAAGTACATGCCTTTGATGCTTAAATTGTGACACAAATTTACTATAAATACTAGGGTTGGGCAATCGTCTACAAGCTTCCATCGTCCGATAGCCTCCCCTAGCGATCGCCGATAGTCGATGCTATCGGGGGGCAACTTTATAATAATTTTATAATATTAATTATTTATAATAATTTATCACTTTGGAAAAAAAAGCTGGCTCGTTGGCCTGGCGGGCCGCCAGGCCAACGAGCGCCCCGCCAGGCCAACAACCGCCCAAAAAAAAAAAAAAAATGAAAAAGAAAAAAAAATAAAAATGCGGCAGCATTAAGTTATATCATCATTAGCATTGCACCACCAAAAAAACTTAAAAGGGATGAAGGACAAAAAGGTATTTCAAGGTTCTTCCTAAACACGGTGCCAAACGAGAGTACATTTATTCTCCGGCAGAAGAACTATACCATGAACCGATCGCGTAAATGCGACGTCTGATTGGTTCAGCCCGCCGTTACCATGGACATTTTTACAGCCCCCGCAAAACACTAGCCTCGTTCTTTATATGTCCATAACTTAACCAACTTGGGATGGCTAAGCAAGTGTTTAATATGGAAATAACCAACAAATACTCTGGCATCCCGTGAAATATGTATTACAAATCACACTGTCAGCTCTTACCACCGGGCCTAAAAAAAATTCTAGGGGAAACACTGCAGCTGTAAGTTGCACCCAGTACCGCGGGAAGTAGGGGTGCTGCAACACCCCCTGTCTGAGGCCCTGTCTTATCACAGAAAACGATCATTTCTAAAAACTCCGGCCAAAGTGGAGATTTCTGAAAACGCCGGTTATGTGTTGTCGTGTCAACGGGGAGAAACGGGATTTTAGGCTCTGAAGCGTCACATTATGCACCAGGAAATGCTTAACGTCATGTGAGCGCCCGCTGTACCGTATTGGTCCGAATATAAACACAAACCCCATTGTAAGACGGCCTATATTTGGAAAAAAGATTTGAAGACCAGATCTTGTTTTTATGAATAAATTAATTGTATTCATTGAAATAATATACGAGATTAAAAAGGCATAGAATAAAACACTGCATTGCCACTAAACAGAAGTGCAAATAGGCCGTACTGATGTGTACACCAAAGACTATTCCTGACACTCCTCTGCCCCGCTGTGTTCGCTCTGGCTGTGGTCGCTCCGAACTGTTTCGGCCCGTGGCAAAGCGAGTCATCCTCGCTGCTGTCCAAGGCATTTTGAGACCAGCATTTATTTAATGCTCATATGACCTAGTGCTGAAAAAAGGTTACATGAAAAAGTGTGAGGGGAGCGGTGGTGCGCTAAACTTGTTCTGTGAGCAGCTGGATGTGAACCATGGTGTGAAGGAAGTGAACACAACGATCAATTATTAACTGTGCGCGCATGCACTGGTGTAATTGAGCTGCGCTGCTATATATCTTTTTTATCAATGTAACGAGTTGCGAGTCTAGTGCAGGCTGAGTTTTTTTTTTCCAGCACCCCCTGCTGAGAACGTTCCCGCGGCTATGGTTGCACCAGATGTTATAAACATTAAACGGTCACATAAATCATTACTATTTTTAGAAAATGTATGTTTGTTTCATATAATTGTATTGGAAGTCCTGGTTTTCACTAGGGTTGCCGTGGTGTGGACATTTTCACACCGAGTAATACACTCGTCTCAACACCGGTATTACCGAGTATAAACGGTATAAACTTTGAAACTAGGTCAACCGCCACACAAGCATCGGTTTTTAGACAATTCTCGTCCTTCAGTTGCCGCCAACGTTCGAAAGCAGCGCCTAGGATTATTCTTGATTTCAGTTTTTCTCTTTCAGCGTTTTTTATTATCAATTACTCTCTGAAAAAGAGTTTGCCTTCTCTTTGCTGGTGGTGGTGGTGGGGATGGTGGCGTCTTCTACTGCCAAATGTGGATTAACTAGTTCAAGTAGCTACCGCAGGATAACAACAAACAGGAGCTTGCTCTGGGTCACGAGCTCTGGGTCACGAGTACTGCACGAAGGGGTCGCGCGCGGGGTGCGGGGGAGGGGGAGTGCAGTACGACCGTTTGATTGACGTACTTACTGTCCAATGCAACTCGGTGGCGTTGGAAATGATTGGCTGGAGTTTTTCGAGCCCTGCCCGTTCCACAGATGATTGACTTGTTTAATTTTCATGTCAGTACTTCTAACTCAGTGGCTGTAAGTGGGTTATGATAAGGATTTCAAGTAATTCTGCAAAAATGGCCAAAAAAGCGAATTCCATACCCAACCTTTAAGGTATACCTTAGTACACTTTGGTATACTTGAATGCGACGAAATTAGTACAGAATACAGTTACAAACTAAAAGTGGACTTAGTACATCCTTTCAAAAGTGTAGTTGAAGTATAATATTTTTTCACCTGGGTGGTACTTCCACAACAAGAAAAGACACACGATGGTGTTAATCTTGGCCATGGTTGTGAATCAATTGGCGGAAAGAAACGTTGTTGTTCACAAGAGAGCCCCTCCTCCTCCTCCGAAATGCTTCAAAACAATCACGATTGTTTTGAAGTTTACACCAACACAGGCGAATATTTTCTTCGCTTTTTGTGTGAATGCACAGTAAAATCCATAGTAAGTATACAACTCAAAAAAATATATAACATAGATCTAGTTATTCATGTATATCTAAATGTGGAAATGTTACATATTACGCATTTAAATATGTGTAAATCAGTGGAAACCATCACCTATTTTTTCTATGATTTATGACTAATATAATATAGTGGACCAATAGTCGGGATAGATTCCTTTTAGACGACTAACGAAATTCGTAGTTGGCAAAAGCACTAGAATTTGGCTTTACTGCAGCTGATAAAGAGAAAAAAGTGGTGTTTACCTTGCTCATCTCTGAGGTCGACGCCCTTGGCTTTGAGAACCTGGAAAGCGATGTCCACGTTGTGGACCTTCTGCAGGCGGCTGATGGCAGGCAACCGAAGCCTGCGGGATAGACTCCAGTCCTGGAGGAAGAGCTCCATCACACGCCTGCAGGTCAAAGCATTAGTTAAGTCTGTTAATTATCCAGCTCATTAATGCAGACACAGATATGCACGTTCCAGGTGGACTCCTTGTTGGAAAATGCACCGTAGTACCAGTAGTGGAGATTCTGTCATACGATTTAATTTCTGCCATTATACATACCCACCTGCTGGAACAAACACTTCCTTTACAAAAGGGTACGGTACATATTATTTAAACAACACTTTTCCTGGGATTTGGGGTGTTGTTTTGGGTCTCTGGTCCTCCCACACATACAAATTTTGAAAAAAGTCTGTACATGATTTTTTGATTGAGATATGCATTTCTCAAAGTACCCCACCTACTAGGGATGGGCGTGAGGAATCGTTTACTCAAGTACTCCTCGTTACAAATGAACTCGGTTGGTGGACAAGCAAACTCGAGTTTGCATATACACACAAACAATGTTTTCTGAAGCAAATGTATACATTTTCTGTGCGGCACCACTAACTGTACGTCCACACCAGGAGCGACCAAAGCGTCAAAGACGCTTTGGTCGCTCACAAAGTTTCGCTGCGAATATTTCTGTTCGCTTTGGTCGCTCAAGTCGCACAATGCAATTATGCAGACGCATTTAAAGGAGCCGTATGCTTTTAGTACAGACAGCCATATCAAAGAGTGAACTCCCATACACTTTGGCCATATTGCCGAGACGGTTTTGCTTGTTGGATAAAGTGCTTCGACAACAAGTAGGACAGTGATTCCCCCAATATAAAACAACTCCTAAAATGTAGGCTAATTACAACCGAGAACAAAAAACCCTGCGTGCTGTAGTAGGCTAATTAAAATATGTTTCACTGATCTGCATCTGCAAATCATGATCTGCACTCATTCGTCGCACTCAAAACAAATAGACATTGGCGCACATGGCTAATTTGCATACGTGCACAGGACTGGTTGGCTCCGCAAGGCAAATAATGAAACATATCTATCTATCTAGGCCAGGGGTCGGCAACCTGCGGCTCCGGAGCCGCATGCGGCTCTTTAGCCCCTCAGCCGTGGCTCCCTGCAGTTTTCTTAAAAAAAAATTAAAAAAAAAAAATTATATATATATATATATATATATATATATATTTTGATATATATCGTCAACTAAACGAGAGGTCGCAATGGATGCGCAATTGCGCTACCGTGAGGGGGGGAGTGAATGACAAAGCTTCGTTGATTTGCAGTTGGCTAATCCCAGTAGGAGTTAAATCTTTAACTGGCATCTGGCATCAGGAAGTAGCCTAGATGCTGCCATTGGCAGGAGGCGGGACATGCCAGTGAGCCGCCAATCAGCAGCATCCACCGTTGACAGCCAATTGCACGAACGAATACTGAGCGAGAAGGGTTTACAGCATTAAAGTTCTTGTGTTGAATATTAAAGTTTCAGTACGTTATATTTTGATAATAAAGGTCCTTACAGTTTTTTCATTACTTGACTATTGTATCGCTATGCTATGCTATCTATTCCTTGTTTACATTGCTGGCCATGACCGATCACGTAGAACGTCAACGGTTGACGCTGCTGACTGGCTACTGTAGTCTACTGTACTGTAGGCTACTCCCTGATGCCACATGACAGCTAAAGATTTATGTTATTTTTTTACAGAGTGTCACAAAAAATGTCTGTGCGGTGCGCAGCGTTAGCGTCTCCGGAGGGGGGAGGGGGTGAATTAAAAAGTTTGCGGCTCCAAAAAAAATTTTTTTGCGGGAGATGGGCCAAAATGGCTCTTTTGATACAAAAGGTTGCAGACCCCTGATCTAGGCCTATCTGTCTATCTATCTATCTATCAACGCGTGTCTAGTTTTAATGTGATGTATTGTGTGTATGTCCAGTCAGACTTGTTCTGTGTGGTCTTGTAGGCTACTGTCCTGTGTGGGCCGAACCACCTAAATGGATTCCCGACGATTTGTGTCGTTTGGTATTAATAAAGACTTGACGAGGCTATCTATCTATCTAGACTATTTAATTAACAATTATTCACCTCAGGCTCCGTGAATAGTGGGGAATAGAGGGATAAAAGACAAGAGATATATCCCTTGTCATGTATCCCTCGTCTTGTCGATTAGTTTGTTTATGTGACGATTTCAAAAACTTTTTTGGATTTGTTTAAAGCATGCTACACGCGATTGGTTGGTTAGATTGGTGGCATGGAGAGCAAATGAAAATGATTCCCGCTTAAATACGAACGTTCTAGATCAGGGTTTCCCCAGGTTTGATCAACCCAAATTTAAGACTTTTTTTAGACTTTTTTAAGACCACTTCAATGAAAATTAAGACCTACATCGCACCCATTAAGCAGTCGTAAAACGCGGTCGTGCATATGTTATTCATGTTTTTTTGGAACATATGAAACATTCATGTCAATACATTAATGAATGTGCCAAAGGATAAGTGTGCATTCACCAATCAAAGAGCCAAACTGAGGGCCTAACTCAAAGCCTAGAGGCCTGATGTCTCATAAGACCATGTACCCAGAAATGATAATAAAAGATTAAAAAAACAATACACAAAGTGATGGTGTGAAAGTGTAGCTGTATTTTTGGTTTAAATATCAAACTTTCAACACACAATATAAAATATAAACAAAAAAACTCTTCAAATTGCTGTAGTTTCTCAGCAATCAAATTTCCTCAACCATTTCAATGAATCCACCACTTGCCTCGTTGACCTCTTTTACCTCTTCGTAATGTATGGAGCCAGCCGGAACCCTAACCCGTCCACAGACATGGTTACTAATGTATGATAGTAAGCATTATTGGCCCTTAACACTAATATTCGGAAACAACACTGCCTCAAAAGGATATTGGCCTAAGCAACACCAGTAGAGGCTATACTTTTCCCTGAACTTTTAAACGTTGCAAACGTGCAAAAACATAATTATATATTTATGTGGCATTCAGTCCAATGCTTAAAATATATCTGTGGCATTCAGTAGGCCAATGCTGTGGTAAAGTGTGTAAAGTATGACCAAGTGTTTCTTTCTGTTCAATAGATAGAACTTTATCAATCCCCTGTAGGAGAAATTTGTTAATGTTTGTCCCTATAAAACAATAATGGCAACAAAACAAAAAATACAAAACATGACGGTAACTCTAAAGTCAAACCGTCCAATCTGAAGGCTCTACTTAACCACTCCCCCTACTCACTTCCAGCAATGCAAAGCGAACAGAACTGAGGTGGGTAAGGGCGTAGCTTAAGTAGTTTGTGACCGACCCAGAGGAACGCAACGCAAATTCAATGTGAACATGTATGAGGCTTTAATAAAATCCCGGACGATTTTGAAATTCCGCCCAGACACATTTATTTTTATAAGTGTCTCAAAAAGAGGGCATGTCTGGGCAAAAGAGGACGTCTGGTCACCCTTCGTAAGGGGAACCCATTTGATTCCTACCTGTTCCACTGTTAAATAGTGGCGCAAGTTGGTGGGCGCTATCCTGGTAATTTCTCTGCGTGAGAAATACGAAGTGTGGCGGGTGTGAGCGTGTGCATGGGTTTCTCACGTGTCTCACGCCGAATGCGTGAGACTTAAGAGCCCTGCTTCCCCATGATGTGGCGTCTGCTCTCGACTGATTATGTTTGTTGAGATTGCCGGCGCGAAAACCCTAAGTATTGTTCGCGCATACTCCAATAAATGAGACGTTCTCTGACGTTACGCAAAACCCCGATACGCAAAACGCACCCTATTTTCCCCTTGTGTTACAGTCCGGTTGACTACGAAAACATATCCTAGTAGGAAATTTAAGACCATCTTTAAAAAATTAAGACTTGGGTAACGCAATTTAAGACTTTTTAAGGCCTTAATTTAGGAACATGAAATTTAAGACATTTTTTAGACTTTTAAGACCCCGCGGCTACCCTGTAGATGTATAAATACTCCCGCTTATCATCACTTGGTATCCAAACCACTACGGCGTTTCGATCTCTGAACTGAAAAAGGGTTGGGTCGTACAACACCGGGTGCCCAGTTACAGCCGCGATTAATACTTCAGCCGACAATTTGTTCAGTGAGTGAATAAAGGTAGGTAGGAACCAAAGTGCCTGCCGGTGTTCCCTGGGATCCACGCAAGCGAAGAGCGTCTACATTCCGATTGGCTGTCAGTGTTTGGCCGCTGAAGCGCGTCATAGTCATTTGCATAAAGTTAAAAAGTTTTCAACTTTTTTTTGACGCTCTGGTCGCTGAACTTTGGCCGCTGGTAGCGTTGGTCGCTCTTGCCCATAGAAAGTGAATGACTTCCGGCGATTTGGTCGCTCAATTCGCTTCTGGTGTGGACGTACAGGCCATTAACGCATGCCGTGGGCACAAAGCAAATGAAAAGTATCAAATTTCTGTGTGGCGCGTGCCATGCCGTGTGCAGGCACGCCAGAATTCAACAAGTTAAGAGATGGCGGTTAAAGAAAAGCGCAACGAAGAATTGAAATACTTTAAAGAAATAGGAGATCATAAGGTGAAATGTAAAATATGCCAAGCGAAATCGAGCTACCAGAGTACTACAAGTACTATGTGGCAACATATTCTCCTGAAACACAACGGTTAGTTCGGGAAAGCAGACCCGCAGCAACCAAGTGTGTCGGCTATTTTCACCGCCGCAAGACGCAGCCGTCATCCCGGCCGTGTAGAGAAGATCACAATGCTGAGTATTTCCATAGTCCATTTGCTGCCGTTTTATTTGCAGCTTTAAATTATTTGCAATGGTTAGGCTACTTGTTTCGTTTTTGTTTTTTTAAAACCGGTACAGGCCTTGGTTCGACGTGATTTAAATTGTGAGACGCATATTTATTTTTGTAAGGAAAATGTGTCTTTCAAAAATAAATAATGAATACTCTGATAACTCTGACTGTTTTGATGGAGAATAAGCATTACATGTTTGGTTGTTAATATTGCCGTTCATCATTAGGCCTATTCCTGCTGCAGATGTATTGCATTCTAAAAATAGATTAGATTAAACGAGTACTCGGTTGATCCTCGAGGAATTCCTTCGATCACTCGAGTTTGGAATTTACTACTCGTGCCCATCCCTACCGCCTACAGTTACCAAACCAGAGAGTCAGTTTCGGCCTCCTACGTAGAAAGGGGGCACAGTTGAATAGTACCTCCCACTTCCCCACTCCAATCAGAAAATATCTTAGATTTTGTGGACCAGCAGATGAACGGCTCCGGCGCGGGTAGCTCGGCGGCAGTTCGGCAGCTCAGCCCTCGGAGTAAAATCCCTTTTCTCCTCCATGACGTGGTTCAAGGACTCCAGAGAGTCAAGGCCAAGTTCCTTTCCCCAAATTCTCAACCATGGCCGAGATATCCCCCACTACGAGTCTTTACTTATTGTGAAAGTGCCAGAGACATCAGACGCAGTATTTATGATTCATAATATCATCCAAGGCGCACATAGCTTTTGGCAGTTATATTAAATATAATATTATATAAATACCCATATATAATAGTATATATTATATTATATTATATAGAGCTCCAGGAGTCCGCAAACAGAAACAATAACTTCTCCTCCATGCTGTGGTTCAGTCTGACAGCTCATTGATCAATGGGCAGCAGCTCATTTGCATTAAAGCTACAGACACCAGAAACAGAGCATTCTGAAGAGACTGAAACAGAAGGGGAATAGCGTAACCATAGCGTTAAAGAGCTAGAACTGAATTGGTGATGATTTGGTGCCATTGCCAGTCTGATGAATTCCTTATAAAATGTATGCTTTTCTCTTTTTCCGAGGAATCCCATTTATAGAAGAAAAAAAAACTTTCCTGTGGAAGATTAATCTGAGCATTTAAAAAGCAGAATGAGAACCCGGTCATACTTCTGAAAAGAAGGAGGGCAGAGTATACTCACACTAGACGAATCCCGCATTTCAGGTCCACTGCCAGATTCTTGACGGCAAAGTTAAACTCATCAAGGGGCGTCTGCACGTGGGAAACAGGTAGGCCAATGTAACCCATGTGTCGAGGGAGGTTGCCCTCACCACTCAAGAAGTCCCTGGAGAAGCTCAACATCAAGTCCTTACTAGTCTGTAAGGGAGGAAACAGTTAGTGTTACGCATTACAAGACACATAAACCATAGACAATCTTGCAATTACAAAGGTTCAAAGTGGTCAACCCATTATATATTACGATTCGAAAATATTTAATTAAAGGTCCCATGACATGAAAATCTCACTTTATGAGGTTTTCTAACATAAATATGAGTTCCCCTAGCCTGCCTATGGTCCCCCAATGGCTAAAACTTGCGTTTGGTGTAAAACGAGCACTAGCTGTTCTGCTCGCCTTTGAAAAAACGGAGGCTCAAGTGCGCTGATTTGGAATGTCTGTATTCATGACGTCATCAGGAATCTCAGCTCCTCCCCTTACTCTGCCTGGCCCGCCCAGAGACGTTGGCCCGCCAATGAGACTCGACCGTGCTAGCGCCACGTACGTACGTACGTGCGTGCGTGCGTGCGTGCGTGCGTGCGTGCGTGCGTGCGTGCGTGCGTGAGAATACACACACTGTAACGCAAGTGTTTCTTGTCGGTTCTTTGACGTGTCCTGTATTTCCACAACGAGACTGTTGTGGGGGTTATCTGAGCCATGGTTGAGAAGGAATTGGGGGAAAGGAACTTTGGCTTTGACTGGCTGAAGTACATGAACTGCGACATGCCGCCGGTTGCCGCGAGGCACCATTGCCCGGCAGCGGGCAGCAGGCGGCGCCCGGTTCAGTCGACTTCAGGTTGATGTGAAAGTGGAAGAACCAGAGACGTCGCAGAACCCGACAAAGTCGTTTGTGATTCATTATATCGTCTGGAGGCGCACACAGCTTTTGGCCGTGATAATATGTATTAAATGATATAGATTTCTATGTATTATATGATATTATTTAGATATAGAGCTCCAGGACTGTAACGCAAGTGTTGTACACTTCCTTGTTATTTGGATAACCATTCTGTCGGACTCTCGTCTGTGGTATTTCTACAACGAGACTCGTATTGGGGGTTATCTCAGCCAAGGTTGAGAACGGAGGCGGAGGTGCCCAAGCGCTGCCCGGCAACGATACCTTTCTCCTCCTTGTCGCGGTTCAGTCTACTTCACATTGATGAGGACGTTGAAGAACCAGGAACGTCGGAGAACCCAACGCGGTCGTTTGAGATTCATAATATCGGCTCACACAGCTTTTGGCCGTTATAATATATATTATATGATATAGATATCTATGTAGGCTATATGATAAAATTTAGATATAGAGCTCGAGGACTCCCGTGTGTTCTAGAATATTTACAGAACACGGCTAAAGGCTGTGTGCGCCTCGCCATTGTGATACATCCACTGTAAACAGAGCGCATGGTACCGTGGCTGCAAGCTGCTCAGGGCCACACCCCCACCCACCTCCTTGACCCGCCTCGCTCCTCCTCATTTGCATTATAGCTACAGACACCAAAACAGCGCATTTGGGGGAAGCTCAATGTGCGACTGGCTCGGAATGGCTGTAACTCTGCACCACGGCTGAAATTTCGGGAACGTCTTTGAATACTGTGATAGTTGCCCACTAATACCTATATTAAAGAATACATAAAATAGCATGACATGGGACCTTTAAAGCATTGATGCATCCAACACTATGTTTATGATTAAGTATAAGTATGATAAATTAAAGAGCCAGTGAACTCACTGTTTCAGCTGGAATTCGAAAATAACAAGACTAACAATTGCCTTTTTTTGTTGCGAGTTTTAAGAAGGAGGTATTATCCCCATGGTTACAACCAACTTTGTGATACTGCTTTACTACAGTCGCTGTGCAGGAGCATTATAATGAGTGACGGTGTAAATGAAATGCTCCACACTGTAGCGTTGTACAATACAGGGCTCCAGACTAACTTTTTTCACTAGGAGCACTGTGACCCCCAACTGAACATTTTCAGGGCACACCCAGAAATTTTAGGGGCACACACCGTATATCAACATGCCAATGTGATTTTTACATTTTTTTTTTATGTATTACTGATGAATATTTGGATAAATATGCATCAGTCGGTCGGACGCCTGAACAACGCGGATCGGACACGGGTTTTGGGATTGCGAGCGTGACTTCTCCGGTGCTGGATATAGTGTAAAAATGAATTACATGGTGGTAATTAACGGCCTTACCACCATGGACACGCCCGATCTCGTCTGATCTCGGAAGCTAAGCATAGTCGGGCCTGGTTAGTACTTGTATGGGAGACTGCCTGGGAATACCAGGTGCTGTAAGTGGTGTCAGATGGTGGCCAATCGGTGGCACTCTTCCGTCTGGCCTTAACATCAATCCCGTTGCCCCAGTGCAGTGACGGGGACACTGTGCTGTGGAAGGCGCCATCCTTCGGAGGAGACGTAAAACCGAGTTCCTGACTCACTGAGGTCATAAAATATCCCAGGGCACTTATCGCAAAGAGTAGGGGTTTCCCCGGTGTCCTGGCCCAACCAGGCTGATTCAATCTGGCCCCCTAATCATCCTCCTGTATAATTGGCTGACTCATTAATTCCCTAACTCTCCATCTCAAGCTGGTGTGTGGTGAGCGTTCTGGCGCATATTGGCTGCCGTGCATCACCCAAGTGGGTGCTACACACTGGTGGTGGTTAGTGAGGTCCCCCTTTCACTGTAAAGCGTCTTTGAGCGTCTAGAAAAGCGCTATATAAATTCAATCCATCATTATTATTATTATTATTATTATTATTATTATTATATGTTATCCAGGAGCGGAGGAGTCAACTGAAACCATCAACAGTGGATGATGTGCTTTTTTTGCACAGCAATCTAAAGCACCAGGCCAAACACCACATAGGGTAATTGTCCAGCGTTCCAACTAATGTGTCCAATTTGGGTGGGGGTCAGGAGTCTATATGAATTTATAGCGGGTCGGGCATTGATATAAATTTATAGCGGGTCGGGTGTTGAATGTAATTTGCGCTACTGTGGGAACACGGGTCGGATACAGTTTTAAGTACTGTATTTTCCGCACTATAAGGCGCACCGGAGTATAAGCCGCAGCAGCAAAATTTAATTATGTGTACATGTCATTAGGGCTGGCCCGAATCCCATTTTTCAGGCTTCGAATACTCGTTGGTTTTTCCGAGCGAATATTCGAATACTCGTTCCAGAAAAAAAACACCATCAAAAACAACATTAATAATCCCTATATACTCTCTGGAAACGATTTTGACAGTATCTGCATATTTTGTAGAAGATTTAATAGCTTTTGAACGTTAATTAGTAGGCCTAAGTAGGTTGAAAATCCTTAGTTTTTCCCTGTGAAAGCGAACAGCTGTTGTTCCGCTCAAAATCAGCTGTCCTCTGCCATCTCAGCCCTTATGGGGGCTTTTCAATTCATCCTGGAACGTGCATCTTTTCAGGGAATTTGTACAATAAATCCATAACAAATACCGAATATTGATTGTCTTATGTGTCCAAATTATATCCATTATATTGACCGGGCATACCCAAGACGCTCACGCTCTGCAGCAAGCCAGTCACAGTTGATGGCGCGGTGCTGTACAGCGAACTTAAACATACAACTAAGCTAAGCATTTCGCTAAGTATTACTTTTCCTCCCGAGATCCCGCTAATGTTGTGTTATAAAGTAAAGGGAAACAAGATATCCTTCTTCCTCCACCTCTCTCGCTTCTCTGCTTGGTGTCGCTGACGCTTATAGTTTGCCTCCCTCGCTCTGGTAACGTCACGTACATGAAAAAAAAAAAAAGAAGCACCGAATACTAATTTAAGCTTTGAATATTAATTTTCCAAACGAGTATTCGAATAATTCCCGCCAGCCCTAATTACCATATGTAAGGGTTCGTGCACAGAGGGGATTGTCGGGAAAGAGATGGCTGTCTCGCTCTCGTAATGACTGTCTTGCTCTCCTTCTGTCTCTCTGGTCGCACATGTACGACCAGATGTAAAATTCAGTCGCACACTCACATTTTGGTCGCAGTCTGGAGCCCTGAAAGAGTGGGTCCAGGAAGTCTAACCCGCACTCAGACGCCGACATTATATTAGCCGCTACTCAGAAGAAGTGTCACCATCCAAAAACACTGTGGCGCTATACTAAAAGGCTGACGCCGCAGTCAACCACTGCCTAGACAGAGCTCCACACACACCGTGCCGGTGTCACACTAAATTTGGACCGGCTGCCAAATTTGTACCGGGCGCGTCATCCATACGTAATCCATTCCAAACCTGCCTGTCAGCAGATGATCGCGTCGTCCGTTGCCGGGCAGGTTTCAAAAAACTTTTGCACTCATGTTGCCAAAGACGAAATAACATAATACAGTTAACGGATCGCTAGATAACACTTGTTTTTACTTTATATTTGTATTGTATTTAATTGTTTGATCACATTTAGCAAGTAAACAGTGTTTAAAGCGGGTTTAAAAAAACATTCGCGCTCATGTTGCCAGAGACGAAATAACATAATACAGAAAACGGATCTAGATAACACTTGTTTTTACTTTATATTTGTATTGTATTTAATTGTTTAATCAAATTTAGCAAGTAAACTGAGTGTTTAAAGCAGGTCAAGGACGAAATAGCACAATACAGATAACGGATCGCTAGATAGAAGGTTCGCGAATGTTCGTGAACCTTTCACGTCATTCGACGCGATCGTCCGTTGCCAGGCAACGGACGAAGCGATCATCTGTTGCCAGGCAGATTTGGAGTGGATTACGTATGGATGACGCGCCCGGTACAAATTTGGCAGCCGGTACAAATTTAGTGTGACACCGCCACTGCCCCTTGGTCTTGACTTCTGAGTGCTTCGGAAAAGGCACTGCATTCGTGGCAGAGTGTAGTTTTGGGGATTATCGCAAAAACATAGGATTTTACCCCTCTTTTCAAATTGGGGTCTTATTTCCCCTAAAAAAAGATAAAATGGCATTGATTACTATGTTGACGGTCATACAAGACATATAACCACGTTTAAAACAAAAAAACGGTTTTGGGTTTTGTGTTTGGCTCTTTAACAATGGTTGAACTTTCACCATTGTTTAACTTTCACTGTCTAGGATGAAATAGAGAACACCGAAATTTGTAATATTGCTCCCGTCTCTGGTATTTGGCTAATTTCCAATCGCCCCTGACTGCTTCACAATGGTTGGCTATGTGCATTCACAAACCTGTCCTTAAAACAGCCCGAAACGTTTGTTTTCATAAATGTGAAACTCATCGAGTGATTAGTGGTGTTCGTTGATGTTCCTAATGAAGTATCATAGCGAAATACAGTTTGTCGTGTTTTATTTGGCATTTTGTAAATCCATTGAAACGGAAACCGGACCGGAGACGGAAACGGAAAGGGGGTTTGGTTGTAGTCTGTTCACTCTGTTCTCCGTATCGACAGTAGCTAGGGCTAGAATCTACTAGCTCTTCGCTCTAGCCCTAGAAGGGCTAGAGCGAAAACACTTCAACCACCCCCCGCTTTCTTTTTGTTACGTTGGGTCCCTTGTTTTGTTTTATTTCTTTTGACAAAAGAGATGAAGGTCATTGTTGAGCTGACAATTAGTATCAATTACTAAGTCACTCCCTTCCTCGCCTTGAGTACAGCGTTTTTAACCAATGGGGTCCAGAGGCGCTAAAATAACTAGTTAGGTAAATCTTTATATAGGTTTAAATGCCATGTATGCTCATTGACGTGCCGGTTTTACCTTGAACTCCGCGTCCATGCAGAACAAACATGGGTCGTGCTCGATCAGACGGGACTCTTTGGCCTTGTCCAGGAAACACACAAGCAGGAGGAGCTTCTTCAGAGTGAAGCGTGACAGCACCTCCTCATGGCCTGATCCAGGAGGCACAGGATTGAAATTGTAATCAAACATCCGCTTCGCAGGGTCAAGCATCACATTCTGCCAGAGACAGAACAGTGCAGAAGGGCAAGAGTACTGCCGCACCATCTAGACTGCAAAGCCGACTAAAGCATTTGTAACTCACCGTCTTTGTACAAGTGAGGCACTTTAGCGTGTCTGAATTCGGTGGCAATGTCAGGATTCCAAAGCAACCGCGTGAGGATGAACATTGCCAGACCCAAGACGTCGCTGTTGCTCTCCAGCGGGATCAGCTCTCCAAAGATTGTCTGTATTAATTAATAAAAAAAATATATATATATATATATATATATATATATATTAGGGATCGACCGATACAGATTTTTTAGGGCCGATACGATACCGATATTTTTTCATCAGCCTTAGCCGATACGTCGATACCGATATTTAGAGCCGATATTTGGAGCCGATACTGCTTTTGCTCCCTCAATCATAAAAATTACACTGATAACAAATGTTACAAGTCTCAATTTAAAAAAAGGAACATTTATTGAACTTCAATATAAAAAACAATATTTAAAAAATAGTAAAAACAGGTGAGGTAGAACAAGTAAGAACAAGTAGATGAACAATATTTAACAAATATTAAAAACAGGTGAGGTAGAAGTAAAAAAAAAAGAAAAAAAGGCGAAAAAATATCGGCGAAAATCAGCCGCGTATCGGCCGATACCGATACACGTAAAAACGCGAATATCGGCCGATAATATCGGCCGACCGATATATCGGTCGATCCCTAATATATATATATATATATATATATATATATATATATATATTAAAATTGTGTTTTACACACAGGCAAAAAGGTTTTGAAGATAAGAACTTTATTTCATCCCATACATGGGAAATTAACATGTTACAACAACCCATGGAATCCAAAACCCTTGAACCCTACTGTCAACACTAATTCAGTTAAAAGTATGTAATAAAAAAATAAAACATATCTCAAGGAAACAAACCTCCAGTCCGATGCGTAACCAGAGGGGATTGTATGAAAGCAGCCAGTTAAGGACTTTTTGCCGTTCACCTAGAAATAGAGACAAACAAGGCATGTTTTTTGTCCTTCCTATTCATTGGATGCATAAACAGCACATATTCTCCTCTTCAAGTAGTTATTTTTCTTCTGCCATTTGGTGTTACAAAAATTTGTCATTTGTGATTGCTACTGAATAAAACCGTCCCAAATGGTGTAATTGTATGGACAGTGTGCATAAGTGTATTGACACAAAGGATTTTGCTACCAAGGCGTGGGAAAATCCATGATGAAATAGAAATATAGACATTTCACACATCCAAAAAGGTCGGAATCATGCATTATCAAAGACACCGGTGTGAGCAGCATTTATGCAGCAGGGCCAGGCTCTACCTGCCATATCTCCTACCTATATCTTTCCAAAGATGGCGGTCTTTGCGGACCAGCAGTCTCTTGGCTTCCACCTCCAACTCCAGCCTCTGGATGGCCTTGACCATGACCTCCGAGGTGAATAGCTGGCAGGCGTTGCGCCGCAGGCGGTTTAACCTGCGGCTGGCGGTATATGTGCTGAAGGACAGCTCTTCTTTGGTGGGCGCTTTGGGGACACTGTACTTGTCGTCACTCCCCATGGCAATGGATATAGCGTTCACTGGAATATAGACGGACAGATATGTACTTAAAGGTCCCATGGCATGAAAATCTCCCTTTATGGAGGTTTTCTAACATTAATATGAGTTACCCAGTGGCTAAAACTTGCGTTCGGTGTAAAACGAGCACTAGGTATCCTGCTCGCCTTAGAAATAATGGAAGCTCAGAAGTGCTGAATTGGAATGTGGCCCCATGTCATCATAAGGGGCCAAGTTACCTCCCCTTTCTTTGCCTTGCCCGCCCAGAGAATTTGGCCCGCCAATGAGACGATGAGATACCACCGTGCAAGCGCCACTTTTGTGTGGGTGTGATTACACACACTGTAACGCAAGTGTTGTACACTTCCTTGTTGTTTGGATAACTGTTCTGCTGTTGGTGTTATGGCACATAACACGTCGGTTATTTGACGTCTCTGGTATTTCCACAACGAGACTGTACTTTGGGTTACCTCAGCCATGGTTGAGAAGGAAATGGGGGATTGTTGTCAGCGTGCACGCGGTTCAGTCTACTTCAGATTGATGTGGAAGTGGAAGAACCAGAGACGTCGGAGAACCCGACGCAGTCGTTTGTGATTCATAATATCGTCTGGAGGCGCACACAGCTTTTGGCCATGATAATATATACGTCTGTAGTTTTCATTTGCATTAAAGCTACAGACACCGAAACAGTGCGTTTGGGGAAAGCTCAATGTGCGACTGGCTCGTAGTGGCTGCATTTCTGCACCACATCTGAATTTCGGGAACTGTGTCCCAAAATTGTGTTAGGGGCCCACTAATATCCATATAAAAGCATCCATAAAGTAGCATGCCATGGGACCTTTAATAAGAAACAGCGCGTTTGGGGAAAGCTCAATGTGCGACTGGCTCGTAGTGGCTGTATTTCTGCACCACGGCTGAATTTCGGGAACTGTGTCCCGAAATTGTGTTGCCCACTGTGGGCCCACTGATATCTATATAAAAGCATCCATAAAGTAGCATGCCATGGGACCTTTAATAACCGCATAAACATCATTTGGATCAACATCAGCAGAACACTCTGCCACAATTGAAAAGGTACTACACAAAGTATTATAATTTAGCTGTGGGGGTGTTCATTGACAGTAAATATGTTTACCTTTGTTGACTTCCAGGTTGACTTTAAAGTCATCCGGGGTAAGGATGTAGTTGATCCAGCAAGTGAAGCCACTTTCCTGCTTCTCGATCCACCTCTCGTCATAGAACATGTTCTTGGCTGCAAACGGCATCGGGTGTCTTGGAATGGCTGCAGAAAAAAATTGTGGTCAAGTGTGTTCATGGTAAGTTGGCAACTGTCACGAGACATACATTGCTTGAATAACAATTAAAAGAACATCCCCATCAATTCTCTTAAGTCGATAAGCATGACTTAATTCATGACTACCATGTCCAGTTTTGCTGTTGTTACGTGTTAGCTGAGGGTGAAAATGATTTAAAGGATAACTACAAAATAACCAATGTTAGGGAAATCTGTTTGTTTTGTTGCGCGTTTCCTGATATTTTTTTTATATATATATGCCGATATATCGGACTTTTAAATCACAAAATATTCGTATCGGTCTTAAAAAGTCCTATATCGGTCGGGCTCTAGTGCCTAAGCGCTGACCGCTGCCGAGGCAGTGATCCCGAGGCAGCGAGGCTGCAGCGGGAGACAACCGGTCAACAATCGCGGGCAACAATCCCTTCTCCTCCATGTCGTGGTTCAGTCCAGGGGTAGACACTAACGGTTTCCCGCTTGCCTGGGGAAACTAAAAGTAATATTTGGGCAAGTTGAGATTGATTTCTGGTTGCCCGAACGGGCAAGTGGTTTTTGGGTGGATGTTAATATAAAAGGTTATTTTAAAAACTTCAGAACAACCTTTTGTTCCAAAAAAATAAATAAAATAAAAATCACACAAAATAGATGTATTTGCAATTGATCAGCGCGCTGTCTTCTCTTCTCTCGGACAGCGAGTTAACAGACGCCATCGCTTAAGCACGAATATAGCCCCGCCTTCTGTCACTCACTTGCAGTGCGGTGTCTGGCAGTGATTCAACGGTGTTAGCTAAAGGTTAGCCAACACAGCTAGCATCTCAAGTGCAGTGCCTCCGCGACCGGTTTAGGTCAAGCCCCAAGGCACAGTGCATACATACAATCCACCAGTGCTCAGCGGCCAAGCCTGGTATTGCAGCTGTTTCAGCGGCCTGTGAACAGGTCCCTCGATTAATTTAGCCTAGAAGTAGATATCTCCGTTCACTCCAATACAAGTGGGGAACAGGAATGTGTCTCCGCAAATAATGACTGGATATCAATCAAAGGCTCATAATTATCTTTATGCCATGTACTAAAAAAATTGAAGTTTTCTCTTTTCAAAACGCCACCTCAAACGTTTTATTAGCAGTTTTATGTTATTATTTCTTGCTGGAGAAGGAGGGTTGGGCAGCTGAAAGGAGTCGTAGGGAAATAAATGTTGTTTCGGCCCAGCATTCGAGAGGGCCTAGTGCACGGCTCCGTTAACTTCTCGCGTCAGAGGTTTTTCCTTTTACTTAACATGAATGACGTTTAAGGCACTGTGTTGACTTTTTATCTCTAAAAGTGTTTTAGTGATAAAGGGATTTTTAGACTGGTTCAGGTACTGCTCCATGACTCTCACGTTCTTCTGCTTGCGATCATTGCGATTCACCGTATATTGTTCCATTTATTCAAAAGATCCAAAGACAAAGAACGGGTGCAATACGGTACCGTAATGCACCCGGTTTAATTTTTCATTTGCTTGTTTAGCTGTATATGGCAGTTAACAATGTTGGTGATTTACAATTATTTATGGGTGGTAGGCTACTCCAACCTCATTGCTGATCGATATGTTACCATTTATTTGTATATAAATTATTGATTGCATTTTTAGTAAATAGTTGAAAGGAATGTGTTTCTTAAGCAATAACATTGAACTGTATTTTTTTCTAGGACTACATAGATTTCCTACTTACTTACGTTGTGTGTGTGTTATATGGAGCAATCTTTTATATTTATGAAGTTAACTTATACTTCCATGCAGGGTTCGAGTTATGATTCCATCTTTGTGGGGGTCTCTTGAAGTGGTTGAGGGGGGAGGGGGGGGGGGGGGAAGACCGTACCGGCCTTGCGCTCAGTTTTTGACAGGGGAGGGGGGGGGGACCGTACCGGCCTTGCGCTGGTTTGTGGACGGGGGGGGGGGGGGGGGTGGACGTGCTAAAAAACAAGAATATTTCCGGTACGTCATGAACTAGGGCCTGGCTAGGCTCGCGGGATGCGGAAGCATATCTCTCCTTGATGTTGCCCTGCGCCATTGAGCAGTTTACATAGGAATGAATGGGCGCCATTTTGGAATCCGGTGTCCATTCTATAATATGTCCATGGTTTAGGTAGAGAAGGAAAATGGAGTAGTGATGGAGGAGTGCGAGTTTCATAACTTACATGCACAGCAATAGCCATCTTTTTCACGAAATTGGACCCTCACAAACTATATATTATATGAAAGCTGAGCCTCCACTTATTCCGACAGTCCAAACCATATCATTCTGTGACTAAAACTCGCAAATACAACTTAAGAAGAAACATCCCCTTTTCTATTAACAACCAAAAATTAAGTTTTACCTTTGTGATTTTCGTCCACAAAGTGGACAATAACCACCATAAACAGATAATCCGGTGTCTGGGTCAAATTTTGCAACTAAACATGGTGTTTACAATCAATGACTTGGTAAATTTCCTTCAATCAGAACACATGTTCTTCAGCGCAATCTGTTGTGTCCACTACCTCATTACACCACTAGGTGGATCTACTGTTATGTAGTGTGTTGTGGTACTAGAGAAGAAGTAGAGAACACATGTAGAGATAGGCTAGGGAGCTAGACCTACAGTACTGTGCTACGTGCTTACCTTCAATATAATTACACTTGAACGTATGTCGGTCTCCTGTTCTTATTACTACTTGCAACATAACAGAATCTAGTGGCCATATGTGTATTTGCGAGTGTTTGGCTTGACTTTGTCATTCGATTATATTTGCCCTGAACTTTAAATAGAGGTGTCAAGTGTAAAAATTGTAAGATATCTACCTTTATTTGTGTCTCATAGTAAGACAGCTCTACCAACTGATAACGACCAACTGATAATTATTTCAGGTGGAAATGTTATCTTCCACTTATGCTGTGTTCCATGGCTTTATTCACTTTAACCAAGTATTATGAATATTTCACTTGCACAACAATCTTTCTTTTGGCACCAAGATGAAATATACACCCTTGCAGATGTGGAGATATACTCTTTTTACTTTGGGTACGTTCTTTTCTGAAAAAAACTTTTCCCCTGATATCAAAAATGTTATGGAATATCGATATTTTTCCAGGGCTGAATCCGAATACTCATACTTGCATACTATATAGTATGCATTTTGTAGTACGCAAAAAATATAGCGCGTCCGAATACTCAGTATGCATTCTGTAGTACGGAAGACGTTTCCGAATGCGTACTACCGCCAAAGTAAACCACGGACTTCACTACGCTATCCCACAATGCAACAGGAGTCTAGTAACGAACGAAGAAGAGATGGCTGACTCGTCACCACCAGAAAGACGTTGTAGAAAGCGGCGAAAAAAAGAGACATTAAAAAGAGTAAAATAGTAAAGTAAGTAATTAAGTAAAAAGAGACTTAATTTAATAGCAACGATGACAAGACGGAAAACAGGTAACTTATCAAGGTAATTTTGCCGGCATCTGAGGGGAGATACGTCATCTCCAAACTTCCGGTGGAGTTTCGGCGATGTTCGGAAGCGTTCGGAGGCGATCTACGCATAGCTGTAGACCGTACTACACAGTCAAGTGTAGTATGGTCAAGTAGTAGACACTGGACAGAAATAGTATGTACTAAGTATTCGGATGCAGCCCAGGTATAGTATCGAAGTTAGAAAATCCAGTATCAACACCGACAACAGTACTAGAAACGCGATTGTGATTGTGAAACGTGAAAGTTCAAAAATACATTTTTGCTTCTACCTTGGACATTTAGTTATGCACATTTGCATAAAATCATGCAGGTCTACATATAACTGGGCGATAGCTTTAATAGGTTGCAGTGGACTGAAATTATTTCATGGCACGATGTAATCGTTCGATAAATAAGTAAACAAAGAGAAGTTTGTTATTTTTTAAGCTAACATTCAGATTTAGTCTGAGCTTGGATGAGGCCCCGTTCACACGAAGCCGATTTCAAGGCGAAACCGCAAAAGGTATTGTACGGTTCGGCCTTCCGTACACACGAAGCCGGCGAATCCGCTGACCGAAACCGCAAACTTCTGAAACCACCCTCGGAGGTGGTTTCAAATCTACCCGGTTACGTTTTGGATTCGTGTTTACGCCTGAAACCGACTGAAACCGCAAACCATGACGTCATCACCCCACCCGTCGACCACCTAGCCAATGGCTCTTAAGCCCGCGGAGTCTCAGAAATCACATGCGAGCATGCGCATAAGGGCAGCCTTTATGCACATGCTCGCCTCTTCTTCTTATTTCATTTCTTCTGGATTTCTGTACCAGAAGCAGCGCCCCTTATGGGCCTGGAATGTGTACTAGCGTTTCTACAGATTTACCCGGTTTCGCTTGGCTTCGTCTTTAGAGATACTTCGAAACCGGATAGATCGAAGCCGTAACGGTTTCGCCCGTTTCGGCTTCGTGTGAACGGGGCCTTAGTTTCCTGAGCCCCTCAAAACCAGGCCAGGTGCCTGGCAAAAAGAGGCCCGTTCACGATTCTGAATTTAATTTGGGCAAGTGAACATCACGTTCGTGCAAGTTGAACATGACCTGTACTTGCCCGATGGGCAAGTGCTTTTGAAACCTAAGTTTCAACCCCTGATGGGATATACATATAAGGAAGGAGTCATTATGATTATTGTAAATACCTGTTTGAGTTTGTTTAATGAAGGTCAACTTTGCCTGAGCCACGGCAACAACCTTTGCAGTCCTTATTGGTACAGTGCGAAAAGCCTTCAGCGACAGTGCACCTAATGAGACGGAGTGAGAAAATGCAAATCACTTGACCGTTCATGGCATGAAAAAGTGTCACAGCCTTGAGTCTGGGGTCACCGACCTTATATTGAGCTAGAAGAGATATCCATGTAATCGATCCATCTACACATATATAGCGTTACACTTAGCTTACTGTGGTGATACAATATTTAAATACATAATATAATGCATATAATAATATATATATATATAATAATAATTAAACAACCAATTAATTGAGCGAACTTCACTCATGAACACAATATAAAAAGGGCAGTGATTCCCCTATATGCGCCTTACCGCCGCTGCTGAATTTATTTTTTTTAACCAGAGGAGAGGAGAACTTCAGCTTATCTCTTTAAATTACGAATGTTATATGATTGCTCGCTACGCAAAATAATACAACATTCCATGCGCTACGGACACTGGATATGCGCTTCAAATCCAGGTCAATTCACACACTTGTGAGTAAAGCATATAAACCGAGAGGAGAGAAGAGCTCCATCTTATCTCTTTAAAAAACTAATGTTCCATTATTTTGCGCTACGGACGCTTCATATCAAGGTCAATTCACACACCTGAGTAAAGCATATAAACAAAGAGGAGAGCTCCGTCTTCTCTTTAGAAACAAATGTTATTTTGCGCTACGGACGCTTCATATCAAGGGCCAATTCACGCTGTGAGCAAAGCATAAAAGGGGAGAAACTTGGAAATAAAGTGGCAGATTCTGAGTTTACGGTTCAATTGATCATTAGTTGAGTGTAATCACAATTGAGTGTAGTAACCCAGAAAACCAGCTACAACATTAATTTCATCCAAACAAGCCGTCTTAAGCGAACGGTGAATTGCATTGGCTTCTACGAGCTGTCTGCTTTCAGCCGCGAGCTTAGGGACCGTCTGCAAAGTGCAAAACTGAAAATGACCACAATGGCAAAATTTCCATAGCGTTGCCATTATTGACTTTAGAGCCGCAAAACTTGTTCCATAGAGGTATGGCCTCTTCATGGTCCTACTACAACCTTTAGTTTTTAAAAAAATATCTCTTCTTATTTCTGAGGATTTTTTATTTAGCAACAATTTCAAAAGTGTGTCCATTATTGACTCTAGACTAGGTAAGGCTGGTAAAAAATATTGATTAATCAATGCACTGCGATTTATTTGTTCTCGATTCAATTACGATTCAGAATTTTTTTTAAATCGCTTATTTCCATAAAAAAAAAAAAAAAAAATTCACCAAGTGTAAAAGCGGTAGACACAATATACCTCGCAAGGCTGACTTACTAGTTGCTGGAACCACTGCTCTTGTGCTCTTCATGGATGACGCTGAGGTAGAGCGGACCAAAACTAAAAACACAAAAGAAATGAATCAGCCTGTATCCACAAAGTAATCAGGAACCTGTGGCGTCTTATTTGACTAGCCTTAATATCATCTCGAATCTCAGGTTGAAATTACCAACAAAAAGAAAATTGGGTGTGAGGTAGACATCAGGTTTACCTGATTGTGAAATGATCTTTGGTTGTCAGCTTAGGTACATTTACAATAACCTAGGTATATATTTAGATGCATGTCTTTAAGAAGAGGGGCAACAACAGGTTTTGTCACACATTTCAAACAAGGCCACAAACGCCTCACCTGACGAACCATGCTGGCGTTGGGGCTTCTCCACAACACGCTTCTTCTCACGCAGTGGCCTTATACTTTCCCTCGTTGTGGTAGTGACGACTCTGCTCCTCTTGACAAGGTCCGGTCTCGTCACATCCCCGACCCTCTCTTCACTCCTCAAGTACTCGTCGCTCTTCCTCTTCTTATTCTTTGCCAGGTCCAGCTGGGTCTTTGTGTGCACGGGAAACATCAAGACCTCCTTAGAAAAAGGGGGTGGTGGCGGCGACAATGGTGATGTTACTGCTGCTGCTGCTGGTGATGATCCAGCTGGGTTGGACACACTCGGCGGTAACGCTTCACTCGTTTTGGGGCAAACGGGCAAAAGGAGGAAACCAGCTGGAGAAGATGATTCTTTTAACATCAGGGGGACCGAGACAGGAGAGGAGAGTGGGCGGAAAAATGGAGGCAAAGTGCAAGGGGAAGGCGGCAAAGACGACAGAGACGTGGCGGTGAGACTGACCCTAGGATGCATGAGGGAGGAGGAAAGTTCCGGCGGGGAGGTGAAGGGAAAGATGACGGGGGTAGGGGGTCCGTGCCGCGGGCTGGTAGCTTTGTTTTTGCTGACAAAGAAAGTACACCTCTGCCCATTGCATTCTGACGGATCTGGGCTATCTGGGATCACGTTGAGCAACGGTTTCACAGGCACAAGGCCGGGACTACCACCCGCAGAATCCAGGGAATCTGAGAAAATGTCACAGCTGGAGTGTGTGATCCCCGTGTCGAGATCAGAATCGATGAGAGCCAGGGCGTCACTCACCGTCAAAGTTGGAGCCAATGGCTGCGCTTCAGGGTCAACAGATGGCTCCCTGACATTCTCACTGGCTGGTAAGGCTTCAATCACTGGGCTGCCGAGGGACTGAATATGTGGCATGAGCCTTCTGAACACCTCTGGTGTACCAACTGGTGAGAGGGTCCTGTTTAGCACCCTGGTCAAACCCGGGTGGTCAGATGTGCCCAATAAGTCCAGCAGGACAGCTGAACCATTGCTCAGATCTGCAAGTTCAGCAGCTGGATAAAGCAGCAAGACAGGAGTGTTCTCCTGGCCATGTCTGACTTGAGCCTGGTCAGACCCAGCCAAACCCTTGGGCCTCCGAGTGCCCTTAGGAGGTCGCTGGTGCTTTTGACCATCTTCAACAGATCTGGTTTCAGAGAGGGACCTCTCTCTAAGGGCTACCCCCTCATTGAACAACGTGAGGGGGTTACTGGGCTTTTCACGCTTGTAGTGTGCCTTCCGAGGCACCTGGAAGGTTTTATTTGCGGTGATCTTCAAGGTGGCATCATTGTTTTTGCATCTGGGCGTCGCTGTTAGATTTGCTGCCCTATTATTTTTGATAGAGTCCCATAAGCTTTTCTGGAAATACAAGGAGAAACCAAATATAAAAAAGGGACCACTAAAGCAATTGATGTCAAATGAATAAGCTTTGTGTGACTTGGTGGGCATGAAACGAGCTACATTTTAATCAATGACTTTGCATTAAACATCATTATTAATAACATTCGTATTATTATTACTATGATGAAGGCAAAAGCAAACAAATAGCCTATCGAAACAAATACCTTTTTTTTCTTGGTTGCTTCGGCTCTTCCCAGGAGAACAGCTTGGTGTTTAAGTACCCCATTTGCACTGAAGACGATCAGCTCTCTAATACCGCCTTCCTCTGCTGGGGTCCAAGTAATTGTGAGAGTAAAGGTGCTGTCCGGCTGCAAAAGCAAAACACAAATTCGGTATAATATACATATCATGCATCCAGAGGGGTGTTCCACGAACGGAGGTTTAACAAACAGTTAACGCTGAACTCTAGGTTGATTGACCCTGTGTTGACCAACCCAGAGTTTTCGGTTCCACAGCAGCAGGTTATGCATTAGTTCAATCAACTCGGAGTTGGTTAACACAGGGTTGTGCGCGTCCACGCCAAACTTAAAAAGACGTGATGTAAGGATCATCGAAACCCTGATCGATATGGCGAAACGGGCCGCTTATTTCAATGAAATGGAACTCCAGGTTCTCCTGGAGAGCTATGACGAGGAGAAGGACATTATCACAAGAAAAGGGAACGCTAAAACCTCTGGAACCCGGAGAACCAAAGCCTGGCAGCGGATCGCTGACCGCGTAAATGCGTTAGTTACACGTCAAAAGCATGATCCTTAATATTTGAGCCATGAATATATAAATATCCCAGTTAAGCATTCTTAAAGATCCTACCACATAACCCCTTTCTTCTAAAACAATATGTACTCCGATTGCTTCCAAGCGGTCAGAGGATCAAGTATAAAAATGAAGTATAAAAAACATAGGCCTACAAACTGGTAAGCTTTTCCCATTGGTATAAATTTAAATAAACCGTTTTTTTAAGCCAATCGTGAAAAGACCGACAGTCGGCAGACTGGATCTGGCCCTCAAATGGTCTTGACCCCGGTGGAGGAGCTGTTAATAAACATAAATTCAGGGCGCCCTGGCATGGAGGGGGTACCTGGAGGTACCTACCACCTCAGAGTCATGGGCCATACCCCACACTGGTTGAATGTAGGTTTTTGTGTTTTCTTGTATTTTAGATTTTTTGCCTTCGAAGTAACACATGCAAACCGTGTGCTTGCCACAGCGCATACTATTCCAAATGTTTCTTTTTTTGGTAACTGGGTAGAAAACCTAAAAGTGACAATTCATCCACTTCACAGATCAAGATGGATCAGTGCTTGTAATGAAGCCGCCGGCTACGATCGAACATTCTCCAGTGGATGCAAGTCCGTTAGGACTATTTTATACTTTATGTTGTAAATGCCTCTCGGCATAGTACTCAGACAATATTGCTCTTTGTATGATAGGAGGCCGATACAAATCTTGGATGGGTCATCTGAAACGACTGTGATGTGCTCAGCATCTCCAGCATTATAGCCTAGATACAACTACCATTTGGAAAAAAAAACGGAGGGCTACGCAAATAGTCTGGAGTGAACTGAGGCCAGGTCCTCGATTGGTAGTGTTGGCTATGTAAGGCTATTTTAATATATTAAAGATTTGCGCGAGAATCTATATCTCTCCACTCCAGCAAAAAGTAATCCAATATGCCAAGATGTCGAGCCGTGGTCTTATCAATCGCTCCCGGTGGATTGCACGTATAATTTGCGCTCTGATATCAGCAGTTCTCTCATCAAAAGGGCATGCCATTGTGAACACCTGAAATCTGCGGTGAACGCCGGTTGAAATACCCAAAACCGGGTTATGTTTCAAACTTAACCTGCGCAAAACCTGGTCCGACCAGGTTTGATTCAGAGCATATGTTGCTATAGCAACTAACATACCGTGATCCTTTTGGAACGGAAAACCTAGGGTTACCGAAAACCCTGTGTTAACTTACCCGGTTATGTGATAAAACCGGCTTTGTGGAACACCCCACAGGAGTTCAAACATATCTCATACCGAACACACCACGCCATAAATGGCAGTACGATTGTATCATGCCTAGGCCAGACGGAACGAGCAGCATGGTTTCGAATTCATGATTGTATTAATTCAAATAACGGGATGAGTTAAATGTGGAGTGGCCTTAGCGTCTAATACAAAAAAGCTAGTTTACATAGACATTTTTTTCAACTGTTGTTTATCTTGACACGTACCTGAATAATGAATCTATTGTGGCTAGCAGAAAATCCTTTAGTTGATGAAATTTTTTCAATTGTAACTTCCGCCACAGCGTCGTCGATGGGATTCTCAATACGAAGAAGTGATGATTTTGATGTTCCCAACTTCACGGTTCCAAAGATAACAAACGGAGCCCTTGAGAACTGAATCAAGCTCAAAACGGGTACGTCGTTTTCTTTGTTACTGTCTTCTTTCTTTATTGGACTAAATTCCAGAAGTCCCCGCTGCGACGTCTCGGTCATCTTCAAACCAAATATGATTCTCTACATAACTTTAAAACAAGTGGGAGAACATACGTTATTCACTTCATTTTAACTATCCTCAATAACGTGCAACGTGTTTCAGACGCAACTGACGTTTGAGTCACACGTTTCAATCCAAAACACGGATGCTCCAAGTTTCAAATTCGCCTTCTCATTTCTAAACCAATGGTCTTCTAGTGACGTTTCCGTATAGTCCAATGGGTGAAGGTTAAATATTTTGAAAGGCCTCCCATAAACAACCCACTGACCAATCGGATATTCACTCCATGTTTAAACTTCACCAAGGCTCGCCTCCATTTATGAACTCTAATAAGATGGATTCAACCAGATTAATATATAGTTTTATCGATATGAAAACTTGAAAAGATTGAGAACGTATTGTAAAAATACTTAGCTCGCCTTTTTGAATTGCATTCATATAGCATTTCTTTGTTCTTAAAACCCTACTGTATTTGTGTGTGTGTGTGTGTGTGTGTGTGTGTGTGTGTGTGTGTGTGTGTGTGTGTGTGCGTGTGCGTGTGTGTGCGTGTGCGCGTGCGTGTGTTGTATGACACCTCATCTAGTGGGTTACTCTCTGTAACCACTAGATGTGGCCGCCGCTGGTGTTACTATCAATAATCTTTTCACATAGGCCTAGTGTTATTTAAAGAGGAACTAAGCAACTTTTTTGGCTTAATTTACATTAACGTAACAGGTTAAAGCCCTTGGTGCAGGTTAACCGGAAGTTTTGATTAATGAGTAGTACATAAAGCACTCAAAATATGTATATAAAGTTAGAAATGTCTCCAAAATGGTGTTAAAGTCCAGTTTTTGTGGTTTTTGGTTAGTAACGGTTATTTTTTACGCAATTCGGCGATGACGTCACATAAGGTAGACGCATACTAGAACTAGCACTATAGCGTCTAACGGGGATGAGGAAGAGGTAGCAAGACCCACAGTCAACATTTATGATGGCCCACAGTGTCCATTTCCCCTTCTTTACCATTTCCCTCACTCCTGCCTTTGCCCTCCCTCCCTCTCTCCTGCACCTCAAACTTCTGCCTCATGAATGTGTGCAACTCCTCTGGGCCCATTTCTAACTCCTCAAGAAACCTTTCGGCCACCTCCAACACAGTTTTTTTTTTTACAATTTTCTTTTTATTCATCAATAAGACAAACACAAATACAAGTCATCAACAACATCGACGACCATAATTGAAAATTAAACAATAAATAAAATAAATAATAGAAAACAAAAAACAAGGAAAAGAAAAGAAAAACCTGCTGTCATGTCAATTCTGTGTCAACTGCCATAGGGTCCACTTCCTCCATTTACTGTCCATCTGTGGTCCTGTCAGCCGTAGCCTGTGTGTCAGTCTTACCATCATATATATTTCCCCCACTGTGTCCACCCAATGGGTCTGAGTGGGTAGATCCTCACCCCCCCATTTCCTTGTAATTACCTTTTTTCCCAGCAACCATAAGTATTTTGAATAGATATGAGTCTCCATCATGTACAATATCCTCTGAGTAAATATACAGATACATCAGCTCATGGTTCATAGGAAATTCGTATCCCAGGATCTCTTGTGTTAACCCATGTACCATTCCCCAGAACCCTGTTATTTTGTGACAATTCCAAAAAATATGTGCATGGTTAGCATCAGATGACCCACAATTCCTCCAACATGACTTTCCTTTCTCAGAGTAGTTATTAGATATTTTAGGAGTGATGAAAAAACGTATATGATTTTTCCAGGAAAACTCTCTCCAGGCTCGTGAACAGGTTGTTGTCTTATGTTTTTCCCACATATTATCCCATCCATCGTCAGGTATTTCCATGTCAAATTCTCTTTCCCATTTTTCTTTAATATATCCTGTTGTGCTTTTGTCATCCATTAATGCCTTATATAATGTAGTTATAGTCCTGACCCGGTTCCCTTTATATGTATCAACCAATACTTGTACCACCTGGTTCATTTCTAGTGAGACCTCCTGTCCAATCCGTTTCCCATAATAATCCCGTATCTGTAGATATTTGTAAAAATCCCGCCAATCCAGGCCATATGTCGTTTTCTAGTCTTGAAAACTCATTATCTTCCCCTTTTTCACCAGTGTGCACCATGCCGTAATGCCCTTGTCCGCCCGCTGTCTGAGTCCCCCACGCTGCCCATCTGATTTAAAACTGCTATCAAAAGCCACCCATTTTAATACATTTGCATCCTTCTCCGCCTTATTATGTCTAAGTAATTTGAACCATAATTCCAAGGTAAATTTTGTGATCGAATCCATTTGATTGCTAACCTTCTTAAATGTTTCTCTATCTCCTATAATACTCTGTATCGGACACATTCCAAATGATTTTTCCATTTCTTTCCATTTTGCTTTATAATCTAGTTTACACCAACAATGTACATATCTTAGCTGGGCCGCGTGGAAGTATTCTCTCAGCATGGGCAGACTCATGCCCCCCTTCTCCCTCTTTAGCTGGAGGGTTCTGAATCTCACTCTAGGTCTCTTCCCCCCCCATATAAATCTAGATATCATCCTGTCCCATGTTACGAATTGCGTTAGAGGTATCTCTATCGGTAATGCTTGGAACAAATATAAAAGTCTGGGTAGTACATTCATTCTTATTAATTCAATCCTTGAGCTAAAATCCAATGTTAGGGTGGTCCATCTATGTATATCTTTTAATAATTCTCGGTTAATTCTATCATAATTCGCCTTATAGTCCTGGTATGTTTCTAGTCACTTCTACTCCTAAGTAGTTTATTTTCTTTAGATTCCAGTTTAAATTGAATTTTTCTTGAATCTCCTTTGGTGGTGTATAATTGATGGTGAGTATTTGGGTTTTAGTGATATTTATCTTGTATCCTGATAGTTGTCCATATGTGTTCAAGAGATCTAGAAATTCTGGCAACGACTCACTAGGCCGTTCAAGGAATGCAATGACGTCATCTGCAAAGAGGCCGACTTTATGCTCTACTCCGCACACTGTCACTCCTTGGATTCTTCTATTTTCGCGTATGGCTTGGGCTAATGGTTCAATAAAGTAAGTGAACAGGGTTGGTGACAAACAGCATCCTTGTCTGGTTGATCTCTGTAGATCGAACTTGTTGGATAGGCTTCCATTTATTTTAATTCGAGCTGTAGGTCGCAGTAGGGCCGAGCTCTTCGAGTGGCCAACGACGTGCGTCGCGAACTAGGTCGCATTGGTCGCGACGTAGGTCGCATTGGTCGCTGTGTTGGTCGCTCGTCTGGCTGCCGTTTTCTCGTCTGACTCGGTCGCTCAAAGTCTATGGGCGGTCCTTAATCAGTTAATTTGCATGTTATTAACGGGTTTTTTGCGACAGTTGAAGTACCAGAAGGCCATGCTCTCTGGCGAAAGCTACCTACAGCTCTTTATTGCTAATATTGTTTTAATATTTTTATATTGAAGTACAGTTTAAAATGATGAAATCGTTGGTCTATCAGTATCAATAAAATACATAAGTTGTAATTTGGGGCGTATTCAAATAATTTATTTAATTGTATTTTATATCTTATATAGCCTATATATTTGTTTTGTTAAATGTCATTGAGCCTAATAAGGTATATTATGCACAAAGTTCTTCGTTATAGAGCGATAGGCTATACTTTAATATAAGAGGAATAGTTTGAAATTAATGCTACAGTGGCGCAAGCTGTTGTACAAGTGGTAGTGACGCTAAGTTATTGATCCTGAAGGCCGGTGTTCTATTCTCTCCACGGACTGATTCATTTTTGCTCTTTTAGTCAAACTTATTGACGCAATCGGCCTCTTTCATTTAACATTTTTGTATGATTTAGTACGATGGTATGGTATGATAATTATATGACGGGCTGCGACGCTGGCTGGTATCGGCTGGCTAGCTGCGACGACAGCTGCCACTTGCCGGCCGCGCTGGCTGCCACTTGCCGGCCGCGCTGGCTGCCACTTGCCGGCCGCGCTGGCTGCCACTGGCTCTGGAAGGCTGACCGACTAGGGCCCAATCTCATTCCTTTGCTACATAGAAAATCTCAACCCTAGCCCTCACTGTTGCGCGTTCACGCGCCGTGGAGTCATGTCCCAATACTGTTTAAATGTAGCTTAAGGGGTAGGGGGAGGGCTAACATCCCCTCAAAATTGAGATTTTCGATGGGCACCCTCAAAGCGATTCAGTTCTGACTTGCTCCCACAATACCTTGCGAGAAAACGGAAAATAAAGAAATATCCTAGACAAGATGGAGGACGAAAAGATGCGACAGGATTGGAAAAACACAAATGTAAGTATTTTCTCTGTAATTAACTAGTAATTATTTTTATTAATTATACTCTGCAGCCCGGCCGCGGGCTTCGAAGCCCGGCCAAGGACTCTCGGAAGATCGCGAAAGTCTGTGGCCGATTTTCGCGGAAGATCGTGAAACTCCCCGGCCGACTTTCGCAGGCCGCCCGACCCCGGTTCTCGGCCGGGATGCATGCCCGATCACGGGCTCTGCATCCCGGCCGTCGACCGGGCTGCAGACCGGGCTGGATATCATGTCGTATGATATCCAGATCTTCCATGTTCTAGTGACTCCAGGTTAAAAATAAGCTTTACTATACTAATATATTAGATTAGATTAGATTAGATTAGATTAGATTAGATTAGGCTTTATTGATCCTTTTGGGATGACTCCCTCAAGGAAATTGATTGTCCAGTAGCTTACAGAAAGAAACACAACACAATAATAAATTATATACAATATAAGATAAACAATACACTCTAAGATAACTATAAAAAGTAAAATAAAAAGTAAACAGTAAACAATAATTATAATATAATATAAGATAAACAATAAACTCTTAACTAACTATAAAAAGTAAACAAAAAACAGTAAACAGTAAACAATAAACTCTATAATAGAAACCTGGATTAGAATCATAATTTTAAGACTGCATCAATTTAGTTTACATCAGTAAACAATCTGCTAGAGAGCAGTGATCTGTTGTTCTCCTCATGCCTCTTCCTTTCTTGATCTCTACAGTCGGACCTTGATGCTGTGACAACGGACAAGTCTTCTTCCTCTGTCCTTTTCCCCTGCCTCTGTTCAGTATGTTCAGTCATTTCTCTTTTTTTTTTATTAGTTACTGTTCTTATTGTGTTCTTGTTAGTGTGATGTTTGAATAAACTTGCCTGTTGCAATGTTGGTATAATGTTTGTATAATTACTGTTATACAACTGTTACTGTTTCAATGTGACCCAGACCATATTTCTCATTTAACAAACATGTGTATCTTATAATGTGTTGCATGGCAGAGCAATTAAGGTATATTCAATGGCTTAAAACAAACCCATCTGTAAAGATCAGTGAATGCATAGAAATCAATGACAAGTGGTGTAGATGGTTTTCCCTCTGTGCAAGGTCATTAGCCCAAGTCCTACAAAAAAATAACGACTGTAATAGCAGATGTTGAAGTTGTTAAATCGTTAACTAACCATTTGTATGGAACAATCGGTTAAGGTAAGTTAAGTGCTTGAGTCTCGACACTTGAGAGCGCGCAACTTGAATAAGCCATGTGCGATATTACCCGGGCTCCAGCGCAACTTTCCTTACCAGGTTAAGCCTCAGGTAGCCTAGGACCGGAGCACGCAAGAACGTTACCTTTTTCTGTCCTTGGTAAACGAAAAGACGGATAATCCGTTTCCACTGTAAGTGCAGTTTATCATTGCACATTTACGAGGCATTTCTTTTTTAAACTATCTTTATTTTCGAAAAATAGACAATGACAGATTAAATGATATTGAGCGGGATATTGACTGTATTATTTAAGGTGGTCATACCGTAGCCTACCTACCATGTATATAACACATTGAACATTGAACACAAGAAATGGAAGAAATTCCATTTATGCCCATGTACTTTCACCATACATACTATCTAAAAAATAAAAGGACCTGCAGGAAAATATAAATACAGTACTCAAAAATTGAGTTAACACGTTTCTGATTGCTCTTCAGCTTCAGATGCCGTAAGAGGGGTCTCTGGTCGTAATCAGTCGCAAGTCCGTCCCTGACCAGAGGTGTCGAAAGTATTCACATTCATTACTCAAGTAGAAGTATAGATACTAGCGTTTAAAAATACTTCTGTAGAAGTTGAAGTATCAACTCAAGCTTTTTACTTAAGTAAAAGTATAAAATTACTGGTTTCAAAACTACTTAAAGTATTAAAGTAGAAGTAATGCAAGGGGAAAAAATGCCATTAAGGACAAAAGCTTAGGCCGTGCCACAGGGGCCTATAGAATTACAATCAGCTTTTTTGCCAAGTATGCTCACACATACAAGGAATTTGGAATCAAGGAATTCTGCATTAATCCCATCCGTGAATTAGTGACACACACACAGCACACCTCTATAGCACACTGCCCCACTTCCCCCAATTTTTTTTTTCTAAAGGCCATATAATGACTATAATGTTAACGTTGAAAAAATTGGGATGCACCTGTTTCAGAAACATTTATGCCCATTGAAAATGAACGCATATTAGTACAATGCAAATACATTAAAGCCATATATGTGTACTACTGAGCATTAACATGTTTTTCATGGAGTGGAAGATATGATGACTAGTTCCCTGTAAGTATTGGAATGGTGCAAAAAGTCAAACTTCAGAGGCATGTTATCAAAAGCCTTTATTGGGAATGTAAATGTATGTATTCAAGCTTAGCTGCAGGAATTTAATATGTAAGGAGTAAGAACTTTTCATCCTACCATTTCCAAAAAATTCTTCCAGGTATGGCCAGGGATGTAGAAGGGTTGGCTGGTCTTCTTGGCTACCACCCTCCTCACTGGTGCTTGGTTTGGACATTTCGCTCATCTAAGTCGAAAGTTACGAATGTAACTACGGTTCTATGAATCCTGGATGACCGCCAGAGGCGGTGCTTAAAGCACTGGATCTCCACCTCGCGCATGCGCATTTCGAGTACCTAATACCAACATAGTCACCTGTGACCCCCACGTGACACCGGGAAGGCTATATCTTCCGGTGTCATTAGAGGATCTGTTCCTAGAATCTTCTCGCGAGAACACAAGGATTCTGAGTGACTGAACGCTCTGGCGTCATCCAGGATTCATAGAATCGTAGTTACATTCGTAACTTTCGTTCTATTTCATCCTTACTGACCGCCAGAGGCGGTGCTTAAAGCACTGGATGACCCATACCAAAAAGGTCACAAAGAATCCACCACCCACCTCACTCATTGGAGGTTGCAGAGCTTGGCAGTAGGACCACACTCATCGGGTGGGGACTGGCGACGTTGACGCGGTAAAACCTTGTAAAGGCGCCCGGTGACGTCCATGATGCCGCGGCACAGATTGACTCCAGGGGTACACCTCTTAGTGCAGCCCACGATGTCGACACGCTTCTGGTGGAGTGGCACCACAACCCGGATTGCGGGGGGCGGCCACTGGCCACATAGGCGTGTTTAATGGTGTCGACGACCCAGTGGGACAGCCTCTGTTTAGACAAGGCAGAACCTCTGTTAGGGCCACCGTGACACACAAACAGTTGCTCGGACTGCCGTATACCGGCCGTAGCAGCAATGTAAGCCCTAAGCGCCCGTACCGGGCACAGCATCTCGGACTCATTCCCCTCAGATGGGGAGTTAAAACGTGCCAGCTGGATAGGCTGGTTAAAATAGGTGCGTGAAAGCACCTTCGGCAGGAACACCACATTGGGCCATAAAACCACAACTGAGCCATCAGAGTTCCACCGCAGGCATGTATCTGCCACGGATAGGAGGTGCAACTCCCCGACCCGCTTCGCAGTGGTAATGGCGAGCAGAAAAGCCACCTTCATGCACAGCCACCTCAACCCTCTCTGGGTCAGAGGCTCAAAAGGAGGTGATGACATGGCCTCCAGCACCAGGGGCAGGTCCCAAGCTGGAGTCCTCAGAGTCCTAGGGGGACGCAGCCTCAGGGCCCCCCTAAGGAAGAGGGACACCAACCTGTGGCAACCCATTGTGGCTCCGTCGACCATCTCATGTCGGGAAGAGATAGCAGCCACATAGACCCTCAAGGTGGAATGAGAGCGACCACCATCCAGGAGGGACTGCAAAAACTCCAGAACGGTGGCCACGGAGCAACGTGCTGGGTCTACTGTCTTACCCCTACACCAGTCAGAGAATAACTTCCATCTGTTGGCATACTGTGCTCTGGTAGATGGTGCCCTGGCACTCAGAATAGTATTCCTGACGGTCTCAGTGCAAACATTCAGCAGTGAGTCGGGCCCTGCAGCGGCCAAGCCCAGAGCTGGAGGCGACGGGGATCTGGGTGCCAAATCTGACCCCCCAGCTGCGAAAGGAGGTCCTTTCTGCAGGGGAGGCGCCATGGAGAGCTGCAGCAGAGCCTGCGCAGCAGTGGAAACCAGAGTCTCCCTGGCAAGTAGGGGGCCACCAGAAGTAACCTGTGGCCCCGCAGAAACACCCTCTGGAGTGTGGGGAGAATCAGGGGCAGCGGTGGGAAGGCATACAGAGGACTCTGTGGCCAGTCGTGAGCTAAGGCATCCTGTCCGAGGGGGCCGGTCACCTCCATCCAGGAGAACCAGAGGGGGCAATGTGCGGATTCCTCTGATGCAAAGAGTTCCACCTCCGCCCTGCCAAAGAGAACCCATATCGTCTCCACCACCTCCGGATGAAGCCGCCACTCCCCCGGTGGGGGCTTCTGCCGCGATAGAAAATCTGCGACCTGGTTCCGTTGCCCCGGTATGAAGACCGCCCGTACTCTGGCCAGGCGGGGATATGCCCAGGCCAACAAGTTCCGAGATACCCGGAGTAGCCGTGAAGACCGGGTCCCCCCTTGGTGGTTGATCTGGGCAACAGCTGACCTGTTGTCGGATCAAACCAGCACATGCTTGCCTCTCAAGTGAGGCAGAAAATGATTGAGCGCTAGCTGTACCGCCCTGAGCTCTAGCACATTGATGTGAGCGTGGTTCCGGGCCGGCCACTGCCCTTGGGCAGTCCTGCCCTGCCAAACCGCGCCCCATCCCGATAGGCAGGCGTCTGTCGTGACCAGCTCCCGGCGGGATGGAATGGTGCCCATGGGTACACCCACAGACATATACGACCTCTTTCTCCATGGGGACAGAGAGAAGAGGCACTGCCGAGACACTCTGACCTTTCGGTGCCTTTGCCACTTGGGGTCCAAGTGGAGGCTGTTCAGCCACATCTGCATAGGGCGCCGAGACAGCAAGCCGAGGGGCACCACAGCTGAGGCAGCTGTCAGCTTGCCCAAGAGCTGCAGGCAAAGAATGAATGGTACCATCCTGCCATACCCGAAGCGGGGGAGGCAGAGGATGTCGGTCACACGCTGAGGTGACAGATAGGCCCTCATAGCGTCCGAGTCTAGGACCATCCCCAGGTATGTGACCCATTGGGATGGGTCCAGGCGACTCTTCACAAAGTTCACCGTCCGGCCAAGCCGGGCCACGTGCAAGAGCAGCCGAGCCGTGTCCCGGGCCGCCTGAGACTGGGACGGTGCACAGATCAGCCAGTCGTCCAAATACGGCAGGACCTTCGTGCCCTGCTTCTGCAGGGGTGCGAGAGCTGCCGCCACCACCCTGGTGAATACCCTCGGAGAGAGGGAGAGACCAAAGGGAAGTACCCTGAATTGAAAGTGCCGGCCGCGAAAGGCGAACCGGAGGAAGTGCTGATGGCGCGGTGCAATTGGGACGTGGAAGTATGCGTCCCTTAGGTCCACCGTGGTGAACCATTCTCCCCTTGCGACCACCCGCAGCGTGTCGGATGGGGTGAGCATGTCGAATGGCAGGACCTTCAGGAACCTGTTGAGTCCCCTCAGGTCGAGAATTGGGCGAAATCTGCCATCTTTCTTCTTTACGAGAAAGCATCTTGAGTAGAATCCTCTGGGGTGCAGCAGAGGATCCACTGGCTCGATTGCCCCTTTGGCCAGGAGGGTGGACACCTCCTGGTCCAAAGCTAAGGCCTCTGCCGGGTCGTTGACGACAGTCATTTTGACCCGGCTGAAGGCTAGGGGCCGGCATCGGAACAAGTACAGGCAGCCCAGTAACTGAGCTGCTGATGGGAGAAACACCCAACGACCGGGCCCGAGGGCCTAGCGCCTACCCCCCCGGCTTCCTGAGGCTCTGGGGGGGCGTCGGTTGGGTTGTGGGGCACGGAGCTGCCAGGAAGGTAGGCGTTCGGGGGCCCGAAAGCCATCCGTTGGCTGTTGCGCAGCCCGATGAGACCTTCGTAGGCCACCGGAGTAATCAGGTGGCTGAAAACGCCGCTGGGGGACTGCCGAGGGGCCCCCAGGCCTGCTAGGAGCGGGCACACTCCTATTTAGGCCTGACAGCTGCTGCCTGGTCTGCCTAGCTCGGGCAGCCCCCTCCAGTGCTTCCAGGGCAGCTGACCCAAAGAGCTCCCCTGGTTCCACCGGCACCGCACGAAGGACCCTCCTACATGTCTCTGTCAGGGGCGACTGCGCAAGGCACACCTGGCGGCGAGTCTGCACGAGGGTGGACATGTCTGCACGATAGTGTTCCCTAACTCCCTCGACATGAGGGCAAAAGCCTGCAATGAGGCATCACTCAGACTCTGCAGCAACGGCTCGACCTGGGCCTGCTGCAGAGAGGTCGAAAGACCCAGCAACAGGTGGGAAAGGGAGTTCCCAATACGACCCATGCGCGCCGCTGCGTCGTAAGCCTTTGACAGGAGGTCGTCTGTGACCCTGCACTGTGGCCGAGGGCACCTGGCATTTGGCCTCAGAGCCTCATCAGGAGCCAGAATTAGGGAGGCGATGGCAGGCTCGACTGATGGCATGCGGCCAAGCCCAACCTGTGCCGCATTCTGCATGGCAGCCAAGGTCCGGGCGTCCGACGTCGAGTGGGATAGGGCCCTAGTGTCCCTCCAGCAAGCATGGAGCTCCTTCAGGTACTCCTCTGAAGGAGGGACGGAGAATGTGGCCGGGGCAGGGTTGCGCCTGAAGAAGGCGCTGGCCTGGGCTGACTCCGTCTGCGCCGCGTCAAGCTGCAGGCAAGCCAGAGCGGTCCGCAGGACGGCCGCCATGGAGGTGTCTGCTGCCCCCTGCAGGGAGCCTTGTGCCGAGGAGCAGGAGGCCTCATCCAACGTGTGGGAGGCATCGCCCTCGGTCATAGCCTCATTAAAGAGGTTAGCCGAAGCCGCCAGAGAGAGGGCATCGTCGAATTGGGAGGAGGGAGGGCCAGGCTGTAGCCTCCCAAGCCCCTGACCAGTCCCGGGCTGAAGGGCCAGGAGGAGGGACCGGATTTGCTCCATGTCGGACGCCAATCCGTCCACCCTAGCAGCAAGCCCGCCCCTTGTCTTCTTTTTGGGGGGAGCCCCATCATGCCGCTGCCGCCCCGAACGACCGGGCTGACTGGGAGGGAGGCTCATTAAAGCAGAGGGGTCGTTGGCTGCTGCCCGATTCTCCAGCTCTGCTAGCCTAGCCACTCTGAGACCCAAGGCAGGAGGCTGCAGTTCATGCAGGCGCTGTCCGTGAGGCTCTCCCTCAAATGCTCGAGACCGAGGCAAGGAGGGCAACTGTCGTGGCCGTCCTCAGGCTCAAGAGGAGCCGCACAGGCGACACATAGGTGGGCCATTATAGAGGCAGCCACCGGCAGCGTACTGGGAGCGGAAGCGAGAGCACTTCCCTCGCCAGTAGAAATGAAAAGCCAAAACTAATTAGCCTGAGCGTGATCGCTGCTACTAATTTTCAACCAAACAAGGGCCAAATGCGGCGTTAACGGGAGCGGGAGCGAGAACACTGCCTTCACCAGAAAATTTAATCGACCGATATTAATTAGCTTGAGCGTAAGCGCTTCTGCTAAACAAGGGAGAAACCAAACAAAAACGTTACTGGGAGCGGGAGCGAGAGCACTGCCTTCACCGGTAAGTTGTAAGGAAAAAATAAATTGATGGTTAGAACAGAGCAAAGCTAACGGCTAACACAACAAACAATAACAGAGCAAGAGGCGAACGAGTGCTGGGAGCGAGCACACTGCCCTCCCAAACAAACGCCGGCTACTCTTCTTATAGTTACTTACACTAAATATCTGTATCAACTAGCCACAGCCTCTGGAGGACGGGTTACCCGCAGCTCCGACCTTGGTCACGAGGCTGCACGTAGCCAGTTGTAACAAGCTTCCTTCCTTTCTCAAACAAAGGTTCAATACGGTACCTGCGCAGCGAGAAGATGTAAGGAACAGATCCTCTAATGACACCGGAAGATATAGCCTTCACGGTGTCACGTGGGGGTCACAGGTGACTATGTTGGTATTAGGTACTCGAAATGCGCATGCGCGAGGTGGAGATCCAGTGCGGTCAGTAAGGATGAAATAGAACTGCTATTTCGTAGCTGGAATGTGGCGCGATTTATGTCATGTCAGAGAATGTAGACTGGCTCTGGTCATGCGCAGGTGCCATGGATCGCGTATAAACCAATAGGGTGTCAGAATGGTATATGTTTGTATTCTCATCCCACCGATCAAATTCACTATCCGATGGCGCGAATCATCTGGATAGGATTTTTTGTTTGTGTTTTTTCGGAGGAATGAAAACAAGCCGAAATTAAAAAGGAGTAACGAGGCCATTTTTTTAAAGTAAGGAGTAGAAAGTACATATAAGTGCGTGAAAATGTAAGAAGTATCAGTAAAAAGTAGGCTGAAAAATAATTACTCCAGTAAAGTATAGATACCTAAAATTTCTACTTAAGTAAGGTAACAAAGTATTTGTACTTAGTTACTTGACACCTCTGTCCCTGACCAATCAGCATTCATTAGCAGAATGCTAACGTGTATGGCCAACAACGGCCCAAACTGTAAGAAATCGAAAGGACATAAGTACTCACTCATTTGACTTTTGAACCATAATCTATATTGAACTTGCGGAATCTACAATAAATGCTGCGATATTTCAACGACAAGCAGGTGAAAGAGGCATAATTAGCCGTTTAGCCCCATAGACTCCCATTCAATCTGGACTAGAGATGCGCGGTTGGCGGTTGCAACCGCGGACTCCGCGGTTAAACCGCGGATCGGGCGGGTGACGTGACAAAAAATAATATTTTAATTAAATTCGGGCGGTTGGCGGTTTAACCAACGAAATTCAAAAATATATACACATTGTTAAATGTCGTTACCTACTTCCAAGCACATTTTGAAATAATCCAATTCTCATCAGGCAGTAAATTGGCCTCTCTGTCTCTATCACACACACACACACACACACACACACACACACACACACACACACACACACACACACACACACACACACACACTAACGGAAGCAAAAAAGTTTAAATCAAGTGACGATCCGTCCCATGTCGCGTCTCCACAAACCTGCAAGTTATGAGACAGCTGTCAGTATTGGAAGAAGCTTTAACGTCTCGTAGATGAAACTGCCTGGGTTATTTTGTTTCGTATAAGTTATATTTTAAAACAGCATTGTAGCCTACCACTCGTGGAATATGGAATTTCAAAGAGATGATGGAGTGATTTGACTCAGAAGTGACATCAGGCATTGGCAGCGCGAGATGTGCAGAACAAGTTAAACTTCTAGCTCAGTAACATCAACACCTAAGAAAGAAGGTAAGAAAAATAGTCGGAAAACTTTGATTTGCAAGGCAAGCAGGCAAGTGTTGGGCTTGTTACAGTAGCCTATATAGCCTTCAATGCGGTGAAATTTCGGAATTAATAGGCTCGAATCGGCGTTTCCTTAAAAGGCTATCTTTCATTTTGCAAAAAAAAACAACACAGTAGGCTATAGGCCCTATTACCATATTAAAATGGTGTACCAAATTGCGTTTTATTACAATGATAAAAAAGTGTAGGCCTACTAGCCTATGGTAAGGTCAGGTTTGCCGATGTGCTTGGCTATTTTAAAGTTTCTCCCTGTGCATCGATCGGAGACAGACGTCAATTCACTGATAATATTCTGGGGATAGGCTACAACATAGCCAATAGGCTTTCATACTAGGGACTTTATCCTTTAAATATCTTTGCGGCATTGGATCAGTCTCCTTTCAAGAACAGGCAAGAACTTTCTAGCCTCGCGTCAGCAGCGCATATACCTAAAAACTACAGGCGGATGGCGGGCGGGTGCGGTTTTGAAAATTGGTCAAAAAAATTGTTGCGGATGGATGGCGGGCGGATCAAGCGTTTTGTGATGCGGTTGCGGATGAAATAATAGCCCATCCGCGCATCTCTAATCTGGACTCGCCCGCGATCACCCCCAGTGGATGTCTCATGGAACTACAACCAAAATCGGTACAATGGGGCGTATAGGGAGTGCCCAGGCTCTTCGTAGACGGGCTCTGGTAGAGGTCCGTTAACATACCTTGTAGGCCTTCAAACTGAGCCTTAACAAATCCATTCGGGTCAGCGAGCCAGGCTCATTTTCCCCTTTGAAACCCCCTCAGCTTCTCCTTGGCAGCAGCCGCTGCCATCCTCCCCGTCTTGCTTCGAGTCACCTGTTGCCATTCTGCCCGATCTCTTGTCTTCTCCCTCTCTGCGGTCGCGGTGCCTTCTCTCGGGAGATCCACCTCGTAACCTCTCTCCTTCATGTTTCTCGCCACGTCCTCTGCACTATCGTAGGTCTTGACTCCGCTTCCCCAGTGTATGCGCATCCTCGTTAGCGGTGTCTGGAAGCGGATCTGTTCTTCCTTTAGTATTTTTTTAATGGGTCCGTATGCTTTTCTTTTCTGGACCACTTCAGTTGCATAATCATGGTCGAAAAAAATCCTCTTCCCTCCCACGTGAATTTTCCTCTTCCATGCATGACTGAGCACCATTTCCTTGGTCTCGAATTGTAGGAAGTTAACTACCATTGATCTTGGGGGTGCGTTCGGCGGTGGTTTCTGTGCCAGGGCCCTGTGTGCTCTCTGTATCTGGAGTGGAGTGTCACTAGGTAATTCGAGTTTGGTGGTTAGGAAGCGCTCCAGATACTTGCTTGTTGAGTTCTCCTCCGTGTCCTCCGGTATGCCAAAAATGCGAATGTTATTCCTCCTCGACCTCCCCTCGAGGTCCGTCATTTTCACCTGCATCTTTAGGGTCTGGGCCATCATAGCTAGCATCTCGCTCTTAGCTTCTACTTGCCATTCTTCCAGTTCAGCTACTCGTGTTTGGGCTTCCTCCATGTGGTCATGCTGCGTTTTCATGTCGGCATTAATTCCTTCGAATTTGCTGTCAGTTTCTTTCCGGAATCTATCGAATTCTTCCTTTACTTCTCTCCTCACATCTATTATCCCTTGTTTGACTTCTTGGACCTCCTTTTTCACCTCATCCAGTTGTTTGCCTATGGGTGCTAGCAAGTCAACTAGTTGATTTAGGCTAGCTGGTTCTGCACCTGCCCCATTCTTCTCTTCCCGCTTTCCTTTTGTCAGGGTGTGGGTGTCTCCCTGTGTTTCCCTCCTGTGTTGATTACTGTTCCCTCCCCTAATGTGTCTCAGCTGTTCCTCGTTGTGTTTGTTATTTAGGCCCTCGTCTTTCCTTTGTTCGGTGTGCTGTCATTGTGGTTTGCTGTGGTTAGTGTTGGTTGTTAGTCCTGCGTGTTCCGTGTTCCTTGTTCCCTCTCGAGTTCCCTGTTGTCTCCCGAGTTCCCTGATTCCTGTGCCTTAGCCTTTAGGTTTGATTAAAGTGCCGTTTTCCTCAATACCGTCTGCGTTTGGGTCCTACCTGCCTGCTTGCACCTCCAGCTCCCTTAACACCTTTGTCAGAATTTGGATCCATTTTTCTCCTTTTTTATTTTCTTCTGACTTGATTTTCTTGATATATTCGGCCTCTTTATTGGTTCCCTCCTATATATTATTGAATGTATTTGTTTAAATTATGATTTTTGAGGGTTTATCGTCGCCGAGTTGAGAGAGCTCAAAATTACGTGACTTTTCACTCCAACATCTTCCCGGAAGTCCCGTCCAACACAGTTTTAATAGCATCAGACCTTTTGGTTATATTTTTTGCTGCCCACACACTCTACCATGAAAGCAAGAAGTGACTGTTTTTCCTCTTATCTGCATTGTATCCCCTTTTCCTGGCAGTAGGTGAGCACTGGTCCCCACTGGCCTGATAGCATCCCCTGTGCCTTTAACTTTTCTTATTGCCGCTGGATAAAACATATTCTCCCCAGCTCAAACTTTCTCCACTTCCCCAGCTGTTATATGAGACCCACATCCCCTGAAGGAAGTTATATGGTTACCATCACCATTGCAGCATTTTGTTTTCTCAACTTGGCATTGTTTGAAGTCATGGTTCACCCCACCACTTTCCACATCTCCTGTCCCCTCTACATGCAGCTGTCATATGCCAAAAACATTGGGATTTGTAACATCGCAATGGAGGACGTCTGTACTCTCTCACTGGAAAACTCATGTACCCCATTAATACTGGTGTTGGCATGGTTTCTTGCTTGAAGGTCAGTAATACAACTGTGCCATCTTGTTTAAATCTACGGACAGATTCAATCTCAGCTCCCTGTAAATTGTCAATTAAGGCACTCTCAGTGATGTCAGGGGAAACATATATTACTCCCTTAACACCTCCACCCACAGGAACAAAGCACTCAATTGGCCTGTTAGGTAAATGGCAGACTTTCATGGCCTTAGCTTTATGGCCCTGTGATTTACAGAAAACTTTTCTCAGCATTCTTACCTTGACAGGCCCGGTTCTACGGGGGTGCATAAGCATGCATTGCACCCCCAAAAAAAATGTTTGCACCCTCAATTGAAATAAAATAAAAAAGATTATCTTTTTTATAAATATGATAAAAAATAATAAAATACTTGCTCACAAAACAAATTGTAATGAAACCTGTGACAATTTCCATTAAATACCGTTGAGATATCAGCATCCAACATCACTCTGTTCACCAAACTGACAAAATCCCTCCGCATTTATGTATGGTGTTTTGTTTATATGTTGCTTGGCAACAGTCCGCTCAGTGGGGATCTATTTTTGTTGCCGGAAGCAATTTCATTCGTTTATATGATTAAATAAACAAACAAATCAAAATCTATTGTCAATTATTATTATTAACAGTACATTTTACTAGTATAACTGTTGTATAAAGCAATATCACACTCGAGGTCGCAATGTTGTCGCTCTATATCAGCGCTGCTGTGATTGGCCGCCGGCCGGCATCGTGTGCAAAATGCACGCACCCATATAGTATATCTATGGTGCGCACGGTAGTGACGTTGAACTTCTTCGGCAGCAACAGTTATATATCCGTTGGATATCCGTTGGATATCCAATACATGTATTAAATGTATTATGTTCATAAGAACCCATATTTCTTTTTATTGCATTTATTTACAATCGTGTTAACTTTAAGAGTATGATTACTTTTTGTTCAAAGTTCAAAGTCTGAAAGTGTTCTTTCCTTGTTCAGCTAAAATCTGTTTTATTTATAAGTGGCAATGTACAATTATTTGTTACGTCAAATATCCTGCCACAATTTATAAAAAAAATAATCGTTATTTTTGAATTGCAGTCACATGGTTTTTTTTTTGTGTAGAATTCTGTTCTTTTTTACACCTCAAAAACCTATCTCATATTCAAAGCTATCTAAGATATCAATAATCTAATGTTGCAGCTGAAATGTTCTCCACATCACAAGACATGATATGATACCATCTTTTAAGCACAGTAATTGTTTGTTGTCCCAACATGTCAGTAGAACTACGCAGAAGTGCTTGTCTATGGTAGGAAAAGCCTGTGTGTAAAAAAGCGAAGTCTGAACTGAAGCTGGGTAGCTGGTTTTAGTATAGTACTGGTGCACCCCCGGTAATCTCAGATGCACCCCAAGGCATTCTGTTCTGGAACCGGGCCTGTACCTTGAGTACACCACCCATTTTATCTTTTATTTCTTCCGACAGTTTGAGGTGATTTAAAGCTTTATCATTCTTATCTTTGAATTTGACAAGAAAGTTGAATTCTCCTTCTTCCTGAACCAAATGTATCCCTATGTATCCAATATCCAACTGTTCAGATGAGGTGTAAAGCCTGGGTGAGAGGTTACACACATGGCCCCGTCCTCGCCAGATTCAGCCATTTACTCTAGAAGTAACTGGAATCGCTGGAAATCGCCGCAGCACAGGGACTCTGTGTTAAGGTACGAACACACCAAACGCGTACCCGCGTATAGACGCGTATAAAATCGGCAATTTTTCCATAGGGAACCATTGGTTTACGCGCGTATGAGGCGCGTACATGCGTTACATGCGTAAAAGCAACATTTTAAGGCGGCTGCATGCTTCAGCGTTGGTGTTACGTTGTTGCGCAAAATTTACTCAAAGCAATTCATGCTCCCTTTTAGGTTGCGCGTGTTGCCAAGCAATTTACCGCCAGAACAGTAGGTGGAGTAATATGTGGAGTAAAGTTTTTCGTTGAAGACGACCTCGAGAATCTCGTCTTTGTCTGTGGGAGTCGTTGGTTTGTTTATGTGCCAGACCGTGTTCTCCCCATACACAGTGAATGATGGCAACAGACAGAGGAACAGGGGTGATGAAGTTGTTGATCATTGGGGTTGTATAAATGTGCATATCTCTCTACATTTTAAAACGACATAATGTGTTGGCAGCAAAGTTAACTTCACTTCACAGGAAATGTGATACTCCAGACAGGAAGTAGTAACCAGACCAGCAGACCAATCACAGCCTTGGAGGCTGCGCGGCTCGCGTAAAAGCTTACGTAAAAAATGACGTAAGTCTAGAAAAATCGCCCGACGCACGCAAGACGTGAGAAGTCGCGCAAGGGGTGCGCAAGGGCGCGCAAGGGCCTCTTGCGCTTGCGCTTACGATTACGTAACTGAGCATAAATCGGCCTTTACTCGCGTTAGCGGCGTATGAGCTGCGTATATATACGCGCGTACATATACGCGCGTACGCGAGGAGTTCAAAAAATTGAACTTTCAACGCTCATACGCGTGATGCTTAGCCGCGATAGCCAATCAGCGTGGAGCTTGACCCGACGTCACTGGCAGAGAGTAGTGACGCTTGCACAGAAGCATACGGCCGACATCTTTCTTTATTCTGGTTGGAAATAGTAACATAGTTACGCCATTAAATGCGTTTATGGAAACATTTTTAGCGAGAAATGTGCATTTTACTTTCATAGTGTTCGCTCGGTGAATGTGAAGGATGTTTGGTTTGATAGTTATGACGAAGAGTGAACGCTCCGTTCACTTGCATGGACAGAGTCTCTGGTTGCTAAGCAACCTCAACGTCTTGGCGGACTATTTCTCTGCTGATCAACACTACGAAAGCTGGAAACACACCAGACACACCATGTGAAGTTACTTAACCCGATTATTGTTATTTATATCCGAGATTATTTAATCTAACCCGATCCAAGCTCTATCATGCACCCAAACACGGCGGCGTTTGGGTTTCCTTCCTGGGACTCCTAAATCCAGCGCAGCCACAGGCGCGTAGCTGCGTACGTAGGACAATTTTTGACACAAAATGGTCAAGCAACATTTTAGCTGCGTTACGCGCGTACATCTATACGCGGGTACGCGTTTGGTGTGTTCGTACCTTTAGTGTCTATAGGCGAACAGAGCAAACCAGGGCGCTTCGGCTCCACGTCCTCGGCAACAGGCAAGGCTTGTTCAGCTGCAGTCGCAGCAGCCTCCTCCTCTATTTGTGTCAATTCTTCCTGGCAGTATTCTGGCTCGTACAAATATCCCTGAATGTCCGAATCCAACAATAGATTTTCAAAATCCACTTCGGGCTGTTTCACATTGCAAATGTGTGCTCTAGCTAAGCGGTGAAGTAACATTGCGGACATTGTGTTTTCATCTTGTACGCGAGATCCCGACCCCCCTCATTCCTTATCGGTGGGCTCACAAATTTGCGGAACCAGTTGTTTGTAGCCCTCGGCCCTTCTAGCATGCAAACAAAATTTTACCGAGATGACGTCAAACTCGTCATTCCACGTCATCTCGGGAGAAAATTAGATCAGGAAAGCTGAGCCAAGGGAAGACTGGGTCCAACTGAGGGGAAAAACACTTTTTTCTTGTACAATAGCATTTTTATAATGATAGAACGCCGGTTCTGAATGGGTGAAGTATCCCTTTAATTCCAGTTGTTCCTTTTTACCTCCTGCTAACACTCTGACATAATCATAACATTGACTATTAAAGGGTTTATTTACAACTCTCAATTCGTACCTGAGGGGTATTCCATCAACGAAGCTAAAGACAAATCCGGGCTTATTTTGCTTAACCTCGCTACTTTCAGTTAGAGTTCCGTTCCATTAACGTGACTTTTAAAATGATATACATATCGTGAGTGCTGTATGTACCCATTAATCGACAGTGGTGGTTAACCTGCAACTGTCACAATGTTGGACTTATGTAGGTGTAGACCACTAGATGTCACCAATTCTGTTCTCTGTGCTTTTTCTGAAGAATTATTTCTCTGCTAATCAGACTCACCTGCCCCCTGTTAAAGGTCCAATGGCATGCTACTTTATGGATGCTTTAATATACGTAGATATTAGTGGGCCCCTTACACAGTATTGGAAGACGTTCCCGAAATTCAGCCGTGGTGCAATTTTACGCACACTGGCCCTCATTTATCAAACAAACGTAGAAATTAGCTCAAATCTGAACGCATGATTCATCTTACGATAGGACCAACGTGAGATTCACGAAACTTTCGTATCACACCAATCCCAGCATACGAAGGATCTTGGTGTTGATAAATACGGCGGCTGAGATCGATCGTAATTAACGTAACACGCCCATATAAAAGCACGTCTTCAGAAGTCTCGCCCCTAACTTTTACGACATGGAGAAACGTCCAACGGTAAAAAAAAAGAGGAATTTTTCCGAGACCGAAATGGAGACGCTCGTGTCACTGGTGGATGCGAACCGTCTGGTTTTGTTTGGTAGCCTAAAAGCTGGCATTAAAGGCAAGCAAAATAATGCTATATGGAAGGAAATAAATGTTGCAGTGAATAGTGTTTCCAATGTTCATCGGGCTACGGAAGAGGTTTGTTAATTAAATTAATTAGGCTAAATAATAAATTAAATGTCAAATTTCTGTTATCCAGCTTAAAACATTTCACATATATGCTATTGTTTGCATTGCGTTAAAGTTATTTTATTCCGAATAAGGTGAAGAAAAAATGGTCCGACATGAAGCTCAGCACCAAAAAACGTGTTGCGGCTGTGAAGCGGGCCAAGCAAGAAACGGGAGGAGGCCGGGTGGACCCTAGCCTTGAACTGACGGCATTTGAGGAGCGAGTGGCTGGTCTCATCGGGTCTCCCTCCATTTCAGGCATAAGTGGCGGAGGAGACACCGATGCACTCCAGACCAGTCATGGAAGTGGTAAAAAGGCCTTTGCAATTATTTAAAAAATATATATCTACAGCTTCCGTGTTACAAAGTAATGGCACAAATCATCTCATGATTGGCCTACATCGCTCCACTGTTGCCCTTGTGCGCGTGTGAGCGCTGTTAAAGTTGCGCTCCTGATCCGTGTTCGGATGAGCCAGAGGAGTTATTAGGTAGGTCGTTCAGGGTATAGCCTTTGTCACCTAGATGAATCACATCAAACTTTTAGTGCGATGTCTTAGACGTTTTTCAAGAGAAAAAAAAGTGTGACTGCAGCGTAACTCACCGAGGAGATGACTCTGACCATGTAGTGCGCCCTGATGTAGACGATGCACAACGTTGCTATTTTGGAAAATAAAAGAATTGTGCGTGCCCCCAGGCCATCGGTCTACCATGTTCAGGATTGACATTCTGGCATCGCAAATAATCTGAACATTAACTGAATGGTAGCTTTTGCAGTTCATGTACGCGTAATCATTAAGAGATGGTGGCTTCATACGCACATGGGTATACCAATCAACCACACCAATCACATTTGGAAACCTAGCAATAGCATAAAAATCCCGTTTTATTCCAGTTTGCTGATCGTTATTACATGGGAATTTAATATAACGTTCGGAGAGGGACATTATAGCTGCCAAAACTGATGGCATGGTTTGGCTATTACTTGGCTGGGAAATACCAGACCTGTCCCCGATCTCCCGCTAAAGGGTCCCGGTGGCCAAAAACCCCAAATCACACCTGCACTGGCACAGGTATTGCGTTTGATCGCCTAGTTTCTCGCCTTAACTGTGGCTCCAAAAGCATTGCATTGATCCATCGGGAGATGCCTTGGGAGACAAAAACGACTCAAGAGCCATTCATCGCTCTCCATAAAAAAATCGGCGCGGTCTCGAAAAGCTCTCTCTCGTCTTCGACGTGCGTTGAGGTCCTCTAACAGAGCCAGATCTGCCATCGCTGAGACTCGACCACCTATTTGGCAAAGCTCCTGTTTATATAGACAGCTGAATAAACATTTCACCTGTCACATTCTAATTATTTTCATAGCAATACTGTTTATAATTAGGCCTGACTTGATTGAAATTGTTTGAACGGCTGGGCTAATTCCAATTTATTTAGTAATTAATACAGATGTGCAACATGCAGCTACTTGTGCTGCACTATTCATCAGTGAAATACCTGTATTTTGCGCCAAAAAAACTTGCGTACACGAGCTCAGACCTGACGTGAGATTTCATCGCAGCCTGCGCTCACGTTCAAATTGATAAATGCCAAGCTCAACGTTGAAATGAGCGTGCGTCCATTTTACACACGTTTTCTGTCGTACGCTCGTTTGATAAATGAGGGCCATCGAGCTTTCCCCAAACGCGCCGTTTCGGTGTCTGTTGCTTTAATGCAAATGAGGAGGAGAGAGGCGGGTCAAGGAGGAGGGTGGGGGTGTGGCCCTGAGCAGCTTGCGGCCAAGGTACCATGTGCTGATTCCAGGTGAGGCATCGCAATCGCGAGGCGCACACAGCCTTTGGCCGTGTTCTGTAAATATTCGGGAGTCCTGGAGCTCTATATCTGAATAAAATCATATTATACGTATCATACATATTATCACGGCCAAAAGCTGTGTGCGCCTCCAGATTTTATAATGGATCTCAAACGATTGCGTCGGGTTCTCCATGTGGCGCTCACAAGGTCGTAGCACATTGTCTCATTGGCGGGCCATATTCTCTGGGCGGGCAAAGCAGAGAAAGGGGAGGTAGCTTGGCCCCTTATGACGACATATTTGGCCACATTTTAAATCAGCACGTTTGAGCTTCCATTTTTTCAAAGGCGAGCAGGATACCTAGTGCTCGTTTTACACCGAACGCAAGTTTTAGCAACTGGGGGACCATAGGCAGGCTAGGGGAACTCATGTTAGAAAACCTCATGAAATCAGATTTTCATGCTATGGGACCTTTATGTGAGTTGCCTAGCCAATTGTGTCACAGTACTTAAAGATCTCCTATTAAACTACTTTTCTTAATTTCTTATCAATGACTCCTATAGACTAGAGCAACCTGACACGAATCACAGCACAAAAAACGATGTCGATTTTTGGGACTTTCATCTGGGCGCTTTCAGCATTCTCTGTCAACACACGGCTTTGTCCTTCTCCGCCCCCTCGCCCCCCCTGGGCGTGAGTCTGACGTCACCGTTCGGCGGTATAGCCGAAAATAAACATCTAAACATTAATTTCCTGCAGCGCTGTATAGTTCAGGCAGCCGCCCAGACAACGCACACTTCCCGCTTTGACTACAGCTATAGGCCTAGATAAAAAATCAATAAAGCAACCCCCGCTCCTACAGTTCCCCTGTCAGCAACTAATTTCTCCTCTTGTGACATGTTGATATAACGTATGAGTGTTAACATTACATTCAAACGTAGGCTAGCCCGAGAGGTAGGCCTATAGGCTATACCTTAATGACAATAATGTGTTATTGATAGCCTATTTAACGTAGCCTATTGAGGATACGTTTCAATTAAATGTAAATTATCCAAGAGGTAGCCCAAATAAAAATATGTTGAGAACGAACGAATTTGCAATATGTTCAATAAGAAGTTATCCGGGAAAAAATACGTTAAATGAAATGTTCCCCGAAAGTGAAACATAATGACAATAATGTGTTATATGTTGTAATTTAACATATCTGGGATACATTTGACCAAACATAGTCCTAGTGGTAGGCCTACTAAATAAATGGCAAAACAAATAGGCTGAGAACGAACGTATTTGCGATGTGTTCAATAAAACGTAATCACAGACTAAATACGTTTTTAGGGACAAACGTAATTGAGAATGCCAAATAGTTCTCTGAGAACGTAATTTTGACGAGACAGGGTATCAATATTTTATGTGTGTTGAATTTATGCTGATTATTATTTTAAGCCTTTAAACCTACATGCATAATATAAAAGAGGATGGAAAAACATGGGTACGCATATATATATTTGTATATGTCCCCGTTAAACAAGTAATGCACTTATTTAAAGGGGTTAAACGTTTGTTCCTTTAATGTTCTTTCATTTTTTCATACAAAAATTACTGCACAATTGTAATTCACAGCTATATGATAAGTGATGAATGACATTACCATAACAAACAACTGAAAAACCAAAACAACCATGGTGGCCCGGACAGCTTTAAGCCTTATAATCAAACCATGCTCTAAAGCCATTATCATTTACTCACACTGTATCTTACATTTGCATGTCTATGAATTGTTGCCCTCCTGACCCAGCCGTTCCTATCTTCCGTCTACCCAACTGTTGATCCCCTTCCCCCTGCAAAAGGAGAGGTATAAAATACATTGTTTCCCCCCACCAAGCTAAAGAAGGGCTAAATAGACTCCCTGGTGCTGCTGTCACCCAAAGCCCATTCCAATCATTCTGACAAAGGAGCCTGCTGGGAAAAGAATATTACCCGTGAGTGGACGGTAGGAACATGTTAATATCTGTTTATAAAAAAAACATTTAAAAAAAATGGTGATCGTATTATGTTGAGTTCCAATAACTATGTTTCACATCTTCCAAGAAATATGTAAAAATCAACAATTGTTGCAACAAATAGTGTGTAGATGTTTTTGACGCCGTCTCGAACTAAGCCCAAGTCACGTGATCCTGGCGCTGTCCAATCCCCTATCGCCTCTTCATGGCTCGTAATTTTGAACAGACACGGAATGCAGTTGAGTCAGACCAGACTAGCAGTATTTCTGTTAATCTCGTTATATCCAACCTGTAAACGGATAGCAAGTATTGGATTTTTGTTCTTCACCAATGGATGTATTAACGATGTTTTGTGTCTGATGATTTGGAGGAGAGCTATAGGTTTTTGAATTAGCCATGAATACCCATATTGTTACTCCAGGACCTTACAGAGCCACGAAATTGGTAAGATATTGCAAAATGTTAAACGCGCCTTCTGTCTGTTACGTTTCGTAGTGGATCATCGTCGATGGGCTCCACGCCGAAGATGATATTGCGTCGGATTTGTTCAATTTATGTTTTTCTTTCTTTCGATCGTTAATGTAACTTATCGTGAAAGTGGCAAAGCTGACGATCGACGGTACTGAGTTCTTCGATCACTATACTGTACTTCCTCAATAACGCGTTGTTCCATCATCAATAGAAGAAACAGATTTTGTGACGAATTTAGTTACTACGAATATCCATTAAGTCATGCTTTTATTAGATAAAGTGTTGCTTTTGATAGAATGGATGTGTTTGAACGATTCAATAGCGGATTTACCGATACCAGCAATTACTAGACACACTGTCCCTATTCTTCAAAGAAATATAAATATTTCACAGCAGATAATATAGCCAACTGGTCTGATCATGGCAGTTGTTATAACTCCAGCCTAATAGGATTAAGTCTGTATCAGAATATATATTTTTTATAATCTGCCCCAATACAACATAATTGTGTCGGAACACAATTATGTTTTTCCTCCCAGCTGAATCATGGGAGCCTCTCAGATATTGTTCATGTTTACTAAAATCTAAATTGAACCCAACAAACGGACCCACAGAACAACAGTTTATTGATATTATTTATTGAAATGTTTGGTCTAAATTCTTTCTCTCTCCCCCCCACATGTCTTGTCTTCCTCCAGTGGAATGAGGTCACCCGTTTGTTCCGGTCGGGCATGCCCATCCGCAAACACCGCCAGAACTTTCGGGTTCACTCGGCCTGCTTCATGGCCACAGCCGCCGTGGATTGGCTGCATCAGTTGCTGTGCAGCAACAGCAACTTTGGGCCCGATGTCACCAGGCAGCAGACTGTTCAGCTGCTCAAGAAGTTCCTGAAGAATCATGTCATCGAGGACGTGAAGGGCCGCTGGGGCTCGGAAGACCTGGAGGACAACGGCTCTCTTTACAGGTGAGGCTGCCTGTTACGGCCAGCCTCGCTTTGGCCTCCAGGATCTTAATTGCAATTGAAAATCACATTGAACGGATAATATTTATTAATGAACTACAAAAGAATAAAAGGCAACACAACTAAGGACATTGCTGAGTTTGAGGTGGCAACACGTGTTTGGTCCTTGTTGATCTTTAAACCTAGCTGCCACCTGGCAAGCCAATCACCAGGCATCATCCCACCCACACATCCAACCAATCAATCGCAAATGCCTATTTTGCTAAATCAACCAAAACTGAAAAAACGAAAACATTAGCATCCAAAGAAACACAAACAAGGGGAGGCACATTAACACAAACAACTGAACAGAATGGCAAAGGTGCCATAACCGTTCCGCTCCACTGGACGGTAAGCCATCCGAAGACTGGTGGTGCAGTAGGATCCTATTATCCATGCATACCTACATGCTGGAGAGGGACAGAAGTCTATTGCACCGAATGCAGTCGGGCAGGACGGGAGCACAACAAAGAGGAATAGGCAGTGGTGTTGACCACTTGTCATTGTACAGCAGTGCTGGTAGAGAGGAAAGGAGCGGGACCAGGAGGTGTAAACCGGCAAACTATCAATGGTTCAAAGGGAACTGTATAATTTAGTACTAAAGCATTTGCTTCAAAGGAACAATGGTAATGGTCTCGTAAATGCATTGGATGCTGCTGCAGAAAATGTGGGCCGGACAGCCTAAAACAAGATGCAGAAGGAATCTGCATGGAGGAATCTTTGGAAATGGATGAGCAATAGGCAAAGTTAATTATTTTTATTGCAGCACATGTTATCTTTAATCATCTTGTAAAAAAATCCTACCAATACATACCTGTGTTTCCCCCAGCACTGTATGGTTAAGGCAAACAATAGGGACCCGCCTTGACTACCAAATGTATATATATTTTAATAATTATGTATTAACAAAGTACAAACCTCTCGTAGGGTAAGGAAAAATACTTCCATCAGGCAAAAAGGATGAAGATAAATAATGCATTGGTAATACTGCCATACCATTTCCTGGGGGAAACACTGCATACCTTCTCTATGTTTATTCACTAAATCGTTAAGAAGGCTGCCCAATGAATTTTTTCTTTTTCAACTCATCCAGGTTTCCCTCAACCTCCCCACTGAAGCCCATTCCTTCTCCGGCTCCCAAGCAAACCTCAACGCCAGGCTCCAGCCTCAAAAGGAGCCTTTCTCTCCGAGACAAGGAGGGACTGTTCAGGTTCCGCAGTACCAAGAAGCTGAGCAAGGAGACCCAGGTGACTGCCATCACATCAAAGCTCCATTTTCTAATTTATTTCCATTATTATTGATGTTATTGAATTCCCTGGACAAATGTATAAATATAATATCAAAAAGTTCTGAAAAATATATATGATTTCTGAAGCTTATCTGGACAATTCTGATGTCTTACTTTAAGAATGCATACAACAACAATATAACTGTACATTTAGTTTAACATCAAATTTGCTTTGTCTTTTTACAGGAGAATGTCGACCCTGCCCTCCAGGCAAAGGCAGAAGTTGAAAATCAGCCAATAGGAGATCAGCAGGCTCACAAACAAGAATTTACGGAGGAGGAGGAGCATGAAATCTGGAAGGAAATTGCCCTTACCCAGTATGAAAACAGAACACATTCTTTTTTTAATCCTAAAATTCAATTATTCCTCCTACTCCAGCCTGCATAAAGGGCCCAGGCACAATCTAAGCCTTTTGTAATTATTAGCACCCCTAATAATGGGCCAGGTGATTACGTCTTAATCATTAGACTGAACATGTGTGTTTTGATCAGCCTCCAGAAGATTCTGGGGATCGCTTCTCTTGATGAGGTGTTGGATCGGCGCAACGTGAATCCGCAGAACATCATCCACAACATGACCAAAGTCAACAAACATGGAGTCGTTACGTTGGACGATAAGTCCAGTAGGTTACATTTTAGGCCATTGTTGGGTCATTTTTTTTAAATGAATGGTTAAGATGGCACAGAGGTGAAACTAATGACTGACCTGTGCCCCCTCCCTCCCCCAGATGACCTACCCCACTGGGTGCTATCTGCCATGAAGAGCCTTGCCAACTGTAAGTAGCTAAAAGCTATTTGATACATCATTGGTGTATTTTATTTTTCTACTACAAGACGTTGTTTTTAAAGTATTCATATGCTTCATATGTTCACTTCATTGAATGATATTAAAAGAAATCGCAAAAGTGTAAATCAGCTCAGACGTCAAACGTCAAAACGTCAAAGAGATTATTATGTACCTGTTTTTACATGTTTGCTTTCTGCCGTTAGCCTCCCGGTAGTTTAATCTGTAACCTTAACGACATGTTATTGTTTTGGTCAGGGCCCAAGTACGACAGTGTCCAGCCGTCCTATCCAGGCTTTGAGAGGGATGTCTTTAAGACAGTGTCAGACTATTTCTACAGCCTCGCGCAGCCTCTTCTTACCTTCCAGCTCTATGAGCTCTTCATCAACGTCCTTGGTAAGTTGGTGTGCCGGTCTTTCCTTTTAATGAGAGAAAATCACTGTAGGAAGTTTATTATAAAATAAAAAGCAAATGTGTTCTCTATATGCTACTCTTTTGTGTATTCTGTAATTGTGTATTTTGTGCTAAATTGTGTTCCTGTAATTTAGAAATGTTCCTAAAATAGAAAAATAAGTCTGATCCGCCAGTTTCTCAGTCATTAAGGATAGGTTACCCGGAATGGGTAAGTCATCAGGGGAAAACGAACCTCTGACATCATACAAATGTTAGTTAAATTGGCATTTAGTCCTTCAATCCAAAACTAAAAAGGCTGCATGGTAACATGGCAACCACTTGTTCTTGTTTTCTGACTTGTGCTGGATACTTTTGCACAGAGTGTGGCTCACTAATATGTGCCGTTTGTTTATCTGTGATTACGAACGTGCTATTCTGTGTTTTATAATGTTGTCCGTCTTGCCTGTTGCTGGTCCATCATGTGGTATGTTACTATGTTTTCTTCTACTGGATTTGGTTCGCCCTGACTAACCAAAACCCTCCCGTCTGTCTTGTCCTGTTTTCTGTCTGTCTGTCCGTCTGCCTCTATTGACACTGTTCGGGTCCCTTTATCTCTATCATGCCCCCCCCCCCCCCCCTCTTTTTTCTGCCACTCTGCATCAGTGCTGTGTGGGTATGTTGTAGCAGCCCCACGGCCTCAGCGGGCGAAGGGCCAAATGCCATACCCGCCTTGCTTCCCCCCTTCCACCAAGACATCGTTCTGCTCCACCGAGTGCCTCCTCCTGTCGCTAATCAGACAGGGCTCGTGCGACGAGGCAGACTCCCCGATGAAGGAGGTCTTCAGCTCTGTGGTGCAGTCACAGCTGCCCTCGTTTAAAGGAGTCGAGGTGTGCCGTCAGCCCAGTGGCTGCGATGTCGGTGGCGGCACCGCCCAATTAGGGGGGACCCGCTCGAGCCTCAGCCAGTCGCGTAGCTCGGTCGGCCCGGCTAGGCCGCGACCTCGAAGTTGCTCCATGGAGAACGTCTTGGAAGACTCTGCCCCTTTAACCCAGCAGCTCTTTCTGTCCAATGAGTGCCTGTCAGGGAGCACCTATGGCGACCTCCACCACGCAAAACATTCCAAGTCAAACTCCAAGCACAGCGATACAGTTGAGCCCATCGCCACGGCAATGCTCGGCGACAGGAATGCCGACTCTGCAGGCAGAAAGAGGCTCTCTTTGGGTTCCCTGCCTGGGCTGGCGGGCATGCGGAGGACCCGCCTGACCCGGCCCTTTAGCACGGGCAGCTGTCTTGACATCGTTCTGGAGTCCCGGGAGGAGGTCTCCAAGGAGACCATGGGGCGGAGTCGAGCAGCCAGCTGCCTGGACGTCAGCCCGCCTGCACGACGGACACGCTCCACCTCGACAGTGTCCACCCGTCCTTCCTCCTCTGGCGGGCAGCCTTGCTCGTCTTGGTCTTCGTCCGAGGCAGCACAACGGCATGTCCCATCCACCACAAGACCCCTGGGGTCCAGCACCTCCTCCTCCACTATCTCCAGTAGCATGTGGTCGCTCCACGGTGGCGCTAGTGCTGGCTGTGGTCCCACCATTGCACGCCGCTGCCACAGCTCCCTGGACCTCTCTGGGCTGTCTCAACCCCCCCTGCCTAACGTTGAAAACAGTAAGACCCCCCCCCCCCCCATCCATTTCCTCTCCCTTCCTCCACTTTAACTTGTCTGGCTGACCGTCAGCTTGGCTAGCTGTTTTGTCTGTTCTGTTCTTGTGACTAACGGCATCTAACATCCAATCGCTCTGAACAATAGTCTTCAATTGCAAAAAGGTACTAGGAATAGCGAGATTGAGACAAGGGAGATTATGGGATGATTGAAAAGGTCTATTGAAAACTCTTACCAAAATGTATTAACATTCACATAACACTAGCTTTCCAGCTCATCATCTGTTCTTGTCAAGGGAATGTTATGTATAGAATGGATGGCTTCCGTTCAAGAGTGAATCCACATCCATCCATCTTCCATTACTACAAATGTATTTAAAACACGTGTGACATTTGTTTTGGTTGGATCATGTCCCGGGTGTGTCTTTGCAGTGCATATGTATGTGTATGCAGTAGTATATTAGCATGGAGAAGGACGTTGTAGCCAGAGGGCAGTTAGGTGAGAGCTGCATTCATCAACAGGTTCTGCTTTAGTGAGTAAGGGTTCATGTGTGTGTGTGTGTGTGTGTGTGTGTGTGTGTGTGTGTGTGTGTGTGTGTGTGTGTGTGTGTGTGTGTGTGTGTGTGTGTGTTCAGGCCTGCTCCAGTCCAATTGCGAGAGGGTGGCCATCGAGGCCTTGCAGTTGTGCACCCTTCTCCTGCCGCCGGCCTCGCGCAGGAAGCTGCAGCTCCTCATGCGGATGATGTCCCGCATCAGTCATAACGTGGACATGCCCCAACTGCACCACGCCATCGGAGCACGCACCCTGGTAAGCTTCCTGAGCGCCAATCATGAAAGGGCAACTTTAACAACTAAAAGTTTTTTTAGAGGGGACAATTAGTTGAACATGGCTCACGTTACATTCATTATTACATTGTCATTAACCTTTTTGTATTGAGCTCTGGTCTTAAAGGAAAACCTAACCAAGTGTCAATCTGAGCTAATCCCCGGCCACTATCAAACTTTGTATGTTATTAAATAACATTGCTGTCTTTGCAATTAAATTACGATTAATGCTATAGAGCTACCATGTAGCCCACTACATCACTCTTCATTTAAAATAAGGTCTCGGAAGGTTTGGTTCTCCTTTTTAATCCAGTGGAGCCTTTGCCCTGTAGATCACGCCAAACACAAACACTTCTGTCTGGTGTGTGGTTGCTCTTGAAGGGCCTTAAAGGGCTCAATATGCTTCTGCCTGGTTTGTCCGAATCCTTTGCGAACACGCAACTCATTGCTCGTTGCAAGCTGCTTTCAATTCTTAATCTGCAACCTACACAATGTGTCACTCTTCTAATGTACTCTAGAGGGTCATTCATCAACAATCATTCATCACCCAGAACTGTGCATAATGGGTCATCAAATGTTGCCTCCTTTTTTCAAAAAGTAACTGGTTAACAAACGTCATATGTTTTGTTTATTGTGGAGTGTTAACAAATTACAGCAGTTACAAGATTTCAATATTTATTGGAATTAAAGCTAAGGTACATTAGCTGTAGCCTGAAACTAGAGGTTTCAGCCCCACTCGTCAATTCACAATCAGTGGTCTGCTACATCAAGGTGGATGTCGTGTCTTCGATCAGGGGCTCTGAAACGATGTTGCCAGGTCGCTAAAAACCTACCCAACTTGTATTCCGCCACAGATTGAAAGCTCCTCTGTTGAGTCTGCCTCTTGGTCCATGACCTTTTCCTTCTATATCTCTTGTTACTTTAATGCAGCACCATCAGAACTTTCATGGGGTCTTGTCCCTTTTGGGTTGCATCTTCAATGTTGAATGCACTTATTTAAAGTTGCATCGGACAAAAGCGTCAGCTGAATGCAATGTAATGTTGAGTTAATGTGGCAGTGTTGCTTATGCTGCAGTCGCCTGGGCACGACCAGGCCTCCTCTTCTATACATCGTGAGTTAGTCTTTATTGGACCTGTCCATTCGTCTTCGGTGTCGCTCCTTCAGATGGTGCACACCTTCTCAGGCTGCGTCCTGGGCAGTGCCGTGGAGTGTGAGCTAGATGAGTTGCTGGCCACCAGACTGGTGTCCTTTCTCATGGACCACCAGCACACCATCCTCTCCGTACCGGAGTACCTGCTGACCGCTGTCACGGACCATGTGCAGTATCTGCGCAGCGCACAGGTAAACGCTCACTCACTCATCATTTATTAAAATCAGATGTTTTTGTTTGTTTTTCTGTTTATTGCTCTGTACTCTCCATAATAAAATTTGACAGAATATTAAAAACAAATGTTTCAGTCACTGGACTTCCCTTCTGCCAATGTCATCAGTCAAACGTGAACCCTCCTCCCATATCTCTTTGCCCCTGGCTGTAGCTCGGCCCGGCGTCCCGTGGCGCCCAGGGCGTGGACATGGCCAGTGCTCCCATGCTCCTGCACGCCTTCTGCCGGCAGATTAGCAGCGTTGAGTTTGAGGAGCAGCGCGTGGCCGCGTCCCATAAGGCCATGGAGGACCTGCTGGAGATCCTACTGACCGACCGCAGCATCACAGACAAGGACCGGCAGAAAAGGCTCAAGCAGGCAAGGAAGGGGGAGGGGGAGGGTGGGGTTGAGTCAAGAGTCCTGAGTCTTATCACTTAAGAAGTAATTGACGGTGTAATGAGAGGTTTGAATGGTTTTACATATATACATTTACAAGTTGGACTCTCTTTCCATACCACTAAATGTAGGGAAATAAAGATGCCTTTTGTTGGGTATCAATGGTGGATGACTCGAGGTATTAGTGCTATTTATTAATCTTGGGACCTGTTTTCTCTCGGCTCGTCCAGTTCCGGAAGCAGTACCCGGACATCTACAGCCGCCGGATCCCCGCATCCGACCGGGAAGAAAAGAAACCAAAGATCAAGCCACCGCTGCTCACCATCAGAAGGACCAAAGCCTTCAGCATCCGCAACTGAAGAAAATCACCAAAAAGCCACATTGCATTTACCCAAGATTACTGTTGTTTCTGAAATGTACGTTTTGCTGTTTTTGATAGCGATTTTTCAGAGATCCTAGTCTGTTGTATCGATTTGGTTTACCCGTAGACAATAGAAAGACGATGTTTGCGCTTTCCAGAGCTTTTATCTTTCATAGGAAGCTAGGTGTGAATGAAGGCGGACAGACAGGCTCTTAGCCTCAGAAAGTGACTAATGTCACATCATGTTATCTGTGATGGGTTCCAGAATGTGCTAAAGAAGTAACCCCTGTCCCCGTCTGTGAATGAATGGTCATACTTGAGTTACGTATTCAGGCTTGGCTTCATCATTATATTTTGGGTGTGCGTGCTTATTTATATGTTTACAAATGGAGGGACGGAGTTTGAGAATATTTGTAACTATGGATTCTGATTGTAATTTGTTTTAATTTATATCATTTATGTTGAGGAAATCTTGGCTACAAGACCTTTCTTGTGCTATTCATGTTGATTATTCTATTTGATAGGAGGGTTTTTCAAGTGTAGTTTTCCCTTTCGTTGTTTAGACTTGGTTTTCTTTTTTGTTTCAATTTCAAATATCTCTATTTTATTCTTACTCCGTACTCAAAATGTGTGCTGCATTTGGGCTTGTCTTTGAGAGAGAGGGCATCAGACTGGCATCAGGATTTACATGTGACTGAACAACATTTATTTTAAGGGACATTTTTTGTAATTGTTATTTTCAATTTCCTGGGCTACTGGACAGTTTACCTGCATTATGTGAAGGTATTATAAAGCCAGGGTATGGCAATGCCATTAATGAACGGTTCTTGTATTACTATATTATGAGTCCCCGTCTACACTCCATTAAACTGGTTGCAATGGTACCCTTTTGAACCTGGGTTTCTGAATATATTAGATTTCATGTAGCCTAAAATAGCAATATATAAAGTATTTATGATGTTCAATTTCCTTTTCCAATTTATAATGTTTTTATGTACATGTGAGGATTTCATTTTAAGGGATCTGAGGTTTGTAACAGATTCCCATAGATGCTTACCGTTTACTATTCAAAGTTTTTTTAAAGCTAACCTTTATTCATTCACTTTTGTCTGCATTCTATAATTTTACAGAATTCCCAAAATGGTCAACATTGACCTTTGGGACACACTACTAGATAAGATTGAACCACTTTGGTTGAACGTTGAATTGTGGTGGACTACACTTACCAAGGGCATGGTCTGACTCCACCGACGTGTTCTGGTCAGCTCCAACCTGCCGAGGCTGTAGCAAGGCATGAGGCATTGTGAAGAGTCAGAAAATAAAGATCAGTTTATTAATCAAGTGTAATACTTGACTGATTGAAGTCATTATAAACAATCCCCTATGGACACATGCTAACCCTGTTGGTCGCTAAATTTATGGTAGCATTGTGAAAATCGATGCAAGGGACCATTTTCTCCAACTAGGATATGTGTCTCAAATTAAAACCCCTACTCTGTAATGGGGAGAGCACTGTATGTTTTTGTAAAAAGTATTGTTTTTAATATCTTTAGCCTTCAAATCTAAATGTAAGCTATCAAAAGCACCATCAATTCTTTATTTTTTTCCAGATTCTTGCTGGTTTCATGGCACTTTACATACATGCTAAGTAGAAAATTCAGGCTGTGCAGTCACAAACTATTCATTTCTAAACTGAAGGGTGACCCACTGGATTCGATTAATGATTTACTAACTGTTACAGGACACTGGGGAATCTTTCCGCAACACAACGCTTAAATAATAGGGCTTTATTTAATATACAACAAGAATATTTCTTGGCCACTCCAAAGTCCCATTCCTGGATACAGTTCTGGTCCAGAGGCTTGGAACAGGAAGTCTCATCACATGGAGATCAATGTTTACAAGGTGTAGTTTACAACTGGTTCAAGGAATCTGTATTCTGTATTTTCTCATCTGTCTCATCTGTATTTTTGTATTGGAATTACGCAATTCATCTCAGTGGGTTTATAGACATGAATCACAATCTTGCTCTGTCTAAATCTTGTCTTGTTTGCCTCATGGTTCTCTCTCTTGTTCTCAGCATTGTTGTGACTATTACCCAGGGGTGTCTGGAACTAGTTAGCCAGACACACACACACACACACACCCACACAGATTCTCACATTCTCACACAACGACACACACACACACACACACACACACACACACACACACACACACACACACACACACACACACACACACACACACACACACACACACACACACTTCACCCCAATAAAACACATACATTTTCATGGTAAGCTTTCCGTGAATGAGCAGTATGTGTACCTCTAATTGGAATTGGTTATGTGTGTGTGCGTGTGATTGTGTGTGTCTTTGTGTGTCTTTTTGTGTTTGTCAGCTGGAAGGATGGGAGGGTGGAATCTGGTTCACTTTGGAGGGATTGTGTGGTGGTGCAACCCAGTCGCCAAGAAAAAACGTTGACGGTGTACGTTTCCATGAACACTGGATACGTAGCATTTCAACGTAAAAAATAGCGTGTTATACCTACAGTATCCACGCGTGCCGCTGTGGAGGCGGGTTTCGGGGTATCGGTTTCACGGCTTTCGCGGCAAATTGTGGACACGATTGTTTAGGGGGGGGGGGGGGGGAGGTAGACTGTTGTTGACCGGGGAGGGGGGGGGGGAGACACGTTTGTTGAGGGGGGGGATGACGACACGTTTGTTGAGGGGGGGGAGACACGTTTGTAGGGGGGGGCACGCTCGACAACGAGAGTTGGTTTTTATTGAATGCTCGACAACGAGAGTTGGTTTTTATTGAACGAGACTTCAACACGGAACAGCTGCACGAAACGATGGTCACGTCACTCTCGGTGACGGTGTCGACAACAATGAACACACGAACAATGTTAATAGAACAACACACAACCACATAACATCCCGAACCCATTCACCCCACTTAATCCTAACAACAAAACAAGTTAACAAAAGCCCCATTTGTCAACTGACAACCCCAATTCCCAGAATCCCCCGCGGCTCCGGAACACGGCGTAGCTTATATTAATCTTTATTATCTGAATGGGAAATGCAATATTTTAGGACAGATACACCATTAAACGCGTTTCTAATGACATTTCTAGCGAGAAATGTACATTTTCCTTACATAATCTTCAGTCAGTGAATGTGTATGATCTTTTTTAATCTTTATTATCTGAATGGGAAATGCAATATTTTAGGACCGATTCACCGTTAAACGTGTTTCTAATAACATTTCTAGCGAGAAATATACTTTTTACTTGCATAATCTTCAGTCAGTGATTGTGTCTGATCTTTAGTTTTATAGTTATTAGGATTTGATCGGCTCGCTCGCATGTTTCAACAACGTCAGGTTGTTAGGAATAGGGACGCTGCTTTCGCTAAACTAGCAGCTCACGTGCTTCCTGCGTTTGTGTTATTAAACTGTTACTTTATGTAACTTTTAATGATATCATCTTGTTAGAAACACGTATATCTGAGAGCCAACCCAGTCGCCAAAAGCATACGTTGACAGTGTACGTTTCGTGAACACTGGATTAAGTCGCATTTCAACATAAAATAGCGTGTTATACACACACGCACGCACACACACACACAAGCACACACACGCACACGCACACACAGACACACACACACGCACACGGTGCATTTCGCTGCTAAAACAACAACAAAATTTCCTCAAATAATATTACTAAAGAACCGTTTTCCAAAGAACGAAATGTAAACCCATGCAAATAAAGACTTCATGGTCAAAATAATTTAAATATCATTAATCTCCTGAGTGTGTTGGGTGGTATTCTATTTTTTTTCAACGGGGCTGCATCCAGTCACTTGACCGTCATGGTTGCTATGGTGGTTGCTATCGACCGCCCCCTCTAATCCTTACGTGGCTCTAAAAACCACGCGGCAAAGGAGCTGCCGTAAATTGTGTTGTTTTTGTCGTAAACTGGGGTCCGACGGTTAAAAAATAGACAGATATTCCGAGGTATCCTTAAAAGGCAGCTTGGATGTTTTTATTTTCTGCAGTTTAGACTACTTCTATAACCTATTTTTGAAAGCAAAACACCAAGTTCATTGATTTAACGAGGCAGGGTTATTTGAAACAATTTATTCAATAAATATTTGTGAGAGGTATTTCCTTCTCCTGAGTTTGCTTCCTATGTGTACACCCCTACTGTCCTAAAGCATCCCCCCCCCCCCCCCCCCATATGGATTTGGAGAGTTGTTGCCACGTCCCAGTGGTGGAAGTATCATATAATATGAAAGAGGGCATTCAATTATACTACAATGATCAATTAGGAGGCCGAAGCCCTAAAGGAAGTGATGCAATAGGTGACTGAGGCGAGAAAATTTAAGTAATCTTCAATAATGACAAAATGTTATGAGAGAAATACAGATTCACTTTTTGTGAAAAGGCCGGAAAAGGGGCGTGACCTCCAACAGTACAGTCACTGTACATAAGACAGAGGTTAGTTTCTAGGCCCCATTTTTTGCGGGATGGAGGTGTACATTTGTGGCTTAATGTGTGTAGACACAGCTGGCCTGTGGCCACGTCTTTGAAGTCTGGGGTCAAAAGGTCAAAAGGAGCCGGCACCACTCCGCTTATGAGATAACAAAAAGTGAATCTGTATTTCTCTCATAACATTTTGTCATTATTGAAGAGAGGCCTGATTCTCAGATATGCATGTTGGACTGTTAGGGTATAGGTCTGGGAAGAACTTCAGGCCAAAATCTTGCAAGCGAGCCGCTGGGTGCAGGTGCAACGAGATGGAGCACTTGCTGAGTCATTTCCTGTAGGGCTGGAGCCACAGGTTGAAGCGTATATGCGTCCTTTGAAACCCCCTTTGATATATAAGAGACCCTAAGGTACAGTTTACTTAAATGTTCTCGCCTCAGTCACCTATTGCATCACTTCCTTTAGGGCTTCGGCCTCCTAATTGATCATTGTAGTATAATTGAATGCCCTCTTTCATATTATATGATACTTCCACCACTGGGACGTGGCAACAACTCTCCAAATCCATATGGGGGGGGGGGGGGGGGGGGGGATGCTTTAGGACAGTAGGGGTGTACACATAGGAAGCAAACTCAGGAGAAGGAAATACCTCTCACAAATATTTATTGAATAAATTGTTTCAAATAACCCTGCCTCGTTAAATCAATGAACTTGGTGTTTTGCTTTCAAAAATAGGTTATAGAAGTAGTCTAAACTGCAGAAAATAAAAACATCCAAGCTGCCTTTTAAGGATACCTCGGAATATCTGTCTATTTTTTAACCGTCGGACCCCAGTTTACGACAAAAACAACACAATTTACGGCAGCTCCTTTGCCGCGTGGTTTTTAGAGCCATGTAAGGATTAGAGGGGGCGGTCGATAGCAACCACCATAGCAACCATGACGGTCAAGTGACTGGATGCAGCCCCGTTGAAAAAAAATAGAATACCACCCAACACACTCAGGAGATTAATGATATTTAAATTATTTTGACCATGAAGTCTTTATTTGCATGGGTTTACATTTCGTTCTTTGGAAAACGGTTCTTTAGTAATATTATTTGAGGAAATTTTGTTGTTGTTTTAGCAGCGAAATGCACCGTGTGCGTGTGTGTGTCTGTGTGTGCGTGTGCGTGTGTGTGCTTGTGTGTGTGTGCGTGCGTGTGTGTATAACACGCTATTTTATGTTGAAATGCGACGTAATCCAGTGTTCACGAAACGTACACTGTCAACGTATGCTTTTGGCGACTGGGTTGGCTCTCAGATATACGTGTTTCTAACAAGATGATATCATTAAAAGTTACATAAAGTAACAGTTTAATAACACAAACGCAGGAAGCACGTGAGCTGCTAGTTTAGCGAAAGCAGCGTCCCTATTCCTAACAACCTGACGTTGTTGAAACATGCGAGCGAGCCGATCAAATCCTAATAACTATAAAACTAAAGATCAGACACAATCACTGACTGAAGATTATGCAAGTAAAAAGTATATTTCTCGCTAGAAATGTTATTAGAAACACGTTTAACGGTGAATCGGTCCTAAAATATTGCATTTCCCATTCAGATAATAAAGATTAATAAAGATCATACACATTCACTGACTGAAGATTATGTAAGGAAAATGTACATTTCTCGCTAGAAATGTCATTAGAAACGCGTTTAATGGTGTATCTGTCCTAAAATATTGCATTTCCCATTCAGATAATAAAGATTAATATAAGCTACGCCGTGTTCCGGAGCCGCGGGGGATTCTGGGAATTGGGGTTGTCAGTTGACAAATGGGGCTTTTGTTAACTTGTTTTGTTGTTAGGATTAAGTGGGGTTAATGGGTTCGGGATGTTATGTGGTTGTGTGTTGTTCTATTAACATTGTTCGTGTGTTCATTGTTGTCGACACCGTCACCGAGAGTGACGTGACCATCGTTTCGTGCAGCTGTTCCGTGTTGAAGTCTCGTTCAATAAAAACCAACTGTCGTTGTCGAGCATTCAATAAAAACCAACTCTCGTTGTTGAGCGTGCCCCCCCCTACAAACGTGTCTCCCCCCCCCTCAACAAACGTGTCGTCATCCCCCCCCTCAACAAACGTGTCTCCCCCCCCCCCCCCCCCCCCCGGTCAACAACAGTCTACCTCCCCCCCCCCCTAAACAATCGTGTCCACAATTTGCCGCGAAAGCCGTGAAACCGAAACCCCGAAACCCGCCTCCACAGCGGCACGCGTGGATACTGTAGGTATAACACGCTATTTTTTACGTTGAAATGCTACGTATCCAGTGTTCATGGAAACGTACACCGTCAACGTTTTTTCTTGGCGAAACGTGTCTCCCCCCCCCCCCTCCCCGGTCAACAACAGTCTACCTCCCCCCCCCCCCCTAAACAATCGTGTCCACAATTTGCTGCGAAAGCCGTGAAACCGAAACCCCGAAACCCGCCTCCACAGCGGCACGCGTGGATACTGTAGGTATAACACGCTATTTTTTACGTTGAAATGCTACGTATCCAGTGTTCATGGAAACGTACACCGTCAACGTTTTTTCTTGGCGACTGGGTTGGGTGGTGTGGAGGGGTGCTGATTTCTGAAAAGGTAAGGAGACAAAGAGGGCCTGTTTGACTCTGTAAGAGGGCAGGGGTGGGGGGGGTGGCGTTTGAGGGTATGATGAAAATAGCAATACTGGGCTGGAATGGTTGAGGAGGAAAGATGGAAAGGAAATAAAGACACTATTGTCTCTATTTCCTTTCCATCTTTCCTCCTCGACCATTCAAGCCCTGTAGTGCTCTTTCCATGGAAAAGTATTTCCACAGATTTGTCCTTATTTCATCGTTTCGTTTTAATGAGCGCAACAAATATACATTTACTTTTTATATAATTATTGAGTGTAAAACTAAAAAATAGAGAGGGAATACATTGTGTTTGTTGGGACAAAGGGAATAGGAATGTGGTCAATAATGAATCCAAGTGGAAGGAGGTAATGGGAAGTCTGGGAGGGAGGATGAAGGGGGTTGAGGGAAAAAAGAGAAAAAAGGGGGGTTGCAAACCCTGGCACCCGTCTCCATCTCTCCACAGGAAGTCTGGTGGTGGTTTAAACGAAACTCTTACCACTGAACTGCTCTGTCCCTCTCTCAGTCTCTGTCCCACTCTCCTGCTCTCTCTCTCTCTCCCAATCTCTATCTCTCTCTCTCTCTCTCTTTCACTCCCAAACATTCTTGTCTGTCTTGTGTGCTTTCCTGGTATATAAGTGAGAGAGAGCGCCGAGTGCATTAAAAACCATGGCCAGCCGGTGAGTAATTATTCCATTTTGTTTATTATGCCTGTACGTTTTGCGTTTGTTTTTATAGCTACACACAGTGAGACAAACTAGAGGAATTTGGATTGGAAAAAGTGCTTAATGGAGTTGTTTGCAGAAAATCTAAATGAAAAAATAAAACGGTATGTTATTGCTGATCTGCCTGTGTGTGTGTGTGTGTGTGTGTGTGTGTGTGTGTGTGTGTGTGTGTGTGTGTGTGTGTGTGTGTGTGTGTGTGTGTGTGTGTGTGTGTGTGTGTGTGTGTGTGTGTGTGTGTGTGTGTGAGTGTTCAGGAATTGTGAGTGTTATCTTTAAACCCCCCAGTATGTGGTTAAAATAAAAATTCCCTCGATGTTCTCCCCTAATGTTAACCATATGCCTTTAAAGCCCCATTCCTTAACTTGTTCTTTTTGTCTTGACTACTGATGGCTCGGGTGAGTTTAGGGTAACATAGTGTTGCTCTGTAACGAAATAATAATGTTCCTCAAATCAAATGTTGACCCAGAATTTCTCACCAAGTTACAAGGGAATCTTTCCTTTTCTAGTTATGCTATTAATGGCTCCATGGAAAAAGCAGCGGAGACCAGAGCTTTTGATCAGAAAACAGCATGTTTTACATTGCATCGTGGTTTTTGGATTTTAACCCCCAAATGCAAGATGCATTTTTGGAAATTCTGACATATACAAAGTGTCTGCACTTTACTCACTACCCTTTAGTCCTACTGAAGTGAGGAACAGCAAGGTAATGTTCCGTAGCATATCCAGCATCAAAGGGCCAGGACCACAGACCTCAAATAGATGACAGGGTTGCTGCTGTTGCAGCTTGTATCCAACGGCAAATAAAACAAAGGCCCATAAACTGAGAAGATTCTTGTTTTAAATTCACCGATCGTATTACATTTGGAAAACCGCTATTCAATCTTTCAATTAAACTGTAATAGAAATCAAGACACAACAGGCATGGGCCTTGTGTTATTCTTCCTTGGGCCTTGAGCATTAAATTATACAAAAATAAGGGCTGATTGGCTGATTGAACTATGGAAATGCATCTTGGACAGCCCCCATGCTCGAAAAGCTCATACTTCCAAAAAACAAAGCCATAAATAATGTTTTGATCCTCTGTTAAAATGTGTTTTATCATTTCCACAGTGACCTTGTTCTTCAGGGGATAACTGTGAGATTAATATTGGAGCTAGACATGGCAGGAAATGGGCCTCTCTGGAGCCCGGTTAACCCTGACCCAACAACATGATGTTCTCTGTGATGTGTGTGTGTTCAGTGTGGAGCACCCTGCCGCGGGATACAGGAAGATCTTTGAAACGGTGGAGGAGCTCAACGAACCTCTGCCCACTGAAGTCACAGGTAAGATGATGATGATGACGAAGTTGATGGTGATGATGATGGTGATGATGAGGATGATGATGTTGATGAGATGTGGAGAGACTTGGATGTGTGGAAGCATACAAAGTGAGGACAGACTTGATAGGCTGATACAGAGAGAAAAATGTTGGCATTGAGGGCCAAGTAAATGACAGTCCTGAATGTGTGAACGCAATTTACAACAAAGTCACATTAAGCGCAACTAAATCGTTCTTTTTGTGTATGTGTGTGGCTGTATGTGCGTGTGTGGCTGTATGTGCGTGTGTGTGTGTGTGTGTGTGTGTGTGTGTGTGTGTGTGTGTGTGTGTGTGTGTGTGTGTGTGTGTGTGTGTGTGTGTGTGTGTGTGTGTGTGTGTGTGAAAGGAGTCCTACCGTCATGGTTGAGTGGGAGTCTCCTTCGTATGGGACCAGGTCTTTTCGAGGTGGGGGCAGAGCCATTTCACCACCTGTTTGACGGACAGGCCCTCATACACAAGTTTGACCTGAGGGAAGGTCATGTGACCTACCACAGGAGGTATAATTACTGTAATCTGTTTTTGTCAATTGTGGCAGCTTGTGATGCGATCATGCTAACAGAAGCTGGTGTCAACAACTAGCACACAGAGGGAGGTATTCACTGAGTGTCTGTGTGTAGGTACATCCGGTCTGATGCGTACGTGCGTGCCATGGCAGAGAAGAGGGTGGTCATCACTGAGTTTGGAACAGCAGCCTACCCGGACCCCTGCAAAAACATCTTCTCCAGGTTCTTAATTTAGGCCTTTTGTTTTTCGACTTTTTAGTTACCTAATAAGGTCATTTATTGGGCACTTGTGTACTTATATTGCTGCATGATGAAAGATGACTCTCTAAATGTTGTACCAGCCACAGACAATGTGGAGGAATCTGCTGGAAGGGCTCATCTATAGACCAATGACCTACAGGCACACCCAGATGTATGCTAAACCCTCCCTGGTCCCCATGCTCGACCCTGAAATAGTATTAAATTATTACAGCATAATTGAAATTAGATCATTGTTTGTAAAAAATACAAAATGATGCTACAACCTAATTAAGGCCTACAATCATCCTTGTGTGTGTGTGTGTGTGTGTGTGTGTGTGTGTGTGTGTGTGTGTGTGTGTGTGTGTGTGTGTGTGTGTGTGTGTGTTTGTGTGTGGTGTGTGTGTGTGTGTGTGTGTGTGTGTGTGTGTGTGTGTGTGTGTGTGTGTATGTGTGTGTGTGTGTGTGTGTGTGTGTGTGTGTGTGTGTGTGTGTGTGTGTGTGTGTGTGTGTGTGTGTGTGTGCATAGATTCTTCACCTACTTCCAAGGCATTGAAGTGACAGATAACTGCCTCGTGAACATCTATCCAATTGGTGAAGACTTCTATGCCGTCACAGAGACCAACTTCATCACCAAGGTGGATCCTGATTCGCTTGAGACATTAAAAAAGGTGAGACCTGATTGGTTGACCACACAATCTGACTAACTGGAGTATAACCTTGGTTTTTGTTGCCATCTTTACATGCAGCTGGTGCTGGGAAACACACAGCTTCATTTGTTTTTTATTTTCCCAAGAGTGTTTCCTTACTTAAACTGATGTGTTTGTGTGTTTGTTTGTGTGTGCATGTGTGTATCAGGTGGACCTGTGTGATTACCTCTCAGTGAACGGGGTGACAGCCCACCCGCACACTGATGCAGATGGCAGCGTGTATAACATCGGCAACTGCTTTGGGAAGAACATGAGCCTGGCCTACAACATCATTAAGATCCCTCCTCCTCAGAAAGGTGGCTTTGTGGCACACAAAGGGGGCTACTTTTCCCAATTCTGTCATATCAAACTACCATGAAAGTACCCCAACAGACCTTGTCCACAACTCCTTCTCTTGGCTGATCACTGTCATTTAAATCGACTACCTTGGTTCATCTGTCTTTCTTCAAGACGGGTCCGATCCCCTGAAGAGGTCTGAGGTGGTGGTACAACTCCCCAGCAGCGAGAGATTTAAACCCTCCTACGTACACAGGTATGCTGCCCGTGAGCTCCAAACCCTGCTCTCTCTCTCACAGGCCTCGGAAAATGAACATCAGTCTATCGGTCAATATTCATCTCCTCCTTTGTGTCTGTTTTGTGTGAAGCTTCGGGATGACAGAGAACCACTTTGTGTTTGTGGAGCAGCCGGTGAAGATTAACCTGCTTAAGTTTCTGTCTTCCTGGAGCCTCCGAGGGACCAACTACATGGACTGCTTCGAGTCCAACGAGTACATCGGGGTAGGAGGTGCACATGTCTCGGGGCACAATTGTTTATGAAAGCGATAACTGTTTAGGAAAGAAACATGAATACAAACATTCTGATTTTATTTAGATGAATTGAGGTGCCATAATATAATTGAGACTATTATTTTATAAAAATAAATTCTGGATATAGTTATGTATGAATAATATATAATATTGATTATGATAATATAATATTGATATAATCTGAATACATACTTCATGCATAAGTATACACTCTATCTGATGTAACCGTGTATGTGTGTGTGTGTACGTGTGTGTGTGTGTATGTGTGTGTGTGTATTGGTGTATGTGTGTGTGTGTGTGTTGATCAGACATGGTTCCACGTGGCCACTAGGGATCCGGCCGCCTATCTGAGCAGTCACAAGTTCCGGACGTCGGCATTCAACGTGTTCCACCACATCAACGCTTATGAGGACCAGGGCTTCATCGTGGTCGACCTCTGCACGTGGAAGGGGTGCGTAGGGGTCTGACTCACACACCATACACACATTTACTATGTAATTCTCCCAACCTCTCTGTCCATCTTTCTGGCACTGATGGTTTAAAAGTTGTATTGACTTTTTATATATTTTTGGATTACTTTAGTACTTAGAAAAGCTCTATATGAATACAATCAAAATACATTGAGGAACTGAAGGGGAAATGGGATCAAAGGATTACAGTTACATTTACTACTCTACAATACAACTAAAATAAATGTCTTATTATTTAAGTAAATTCCATTTAATGTTTTTGAGTCAGTGTACGTTTTTCTATTGCTTCTTCTCTTTGTCTGTCACTCCGTCTCTCATTCACTCATGCATTCAATGTTGTTGTGATTCATGTTATTTTATATGTATGTGTTTTTTTTGTTGCCTCTGTGATTAGTAAGTTAGATTTACGAGTGTTAATAAAGGTTTCCTCTCATGCCCTGCAGGAGTGATTTTGTGTATAACTACCTGTATCTGGCCAACATGAGGGCTGAGTGGGACAAGGTGAAAGAATCTGCCATGAGGGCTCCTCAGCCGGAGGTCAGACGCTACGTGCTGCCTCTAGACATATACAGGGTGGGCCCCGCAAACACACACACACACCTACACAGGCATGCACGTATGCACGCACACACACACACACACACACACACACACACACACACACACACACACACACACACACACACACACACACACACACACACACACACACACACACACACACACACAGACACACACACACACTCCTACACACACCTATTTTCTCATTTTAAATTCATTGGTATCAGAACTGGCAGGCAGTCTGAATATGAATTTTTATTTTTGTATAGGAAGAGCAAGGAAAAAACCTGGTTTCCCTGTCCTACACCACGGCAACTGCGGTTCTCCGTAGCGATGGGACGGTCTGGCTGGAACCTGAGGTTCTCTTCTCTGGACCTCGACAGGGTGAGGAAAACACACGCGCACACGCATATACACATTGTGCGTGCATGTGGCAGCACAGTGTGTGATATACCTCACAGCACTGTGCACGAAGATATACACTGAAACTCAGAGGCCCAGACAGACATTAGGGGGAATTGGCACTGGCAAATTGTTAGTATCCTATTTCACTAGCTTATGAAGTTTATACAACATGACATACATGTTCATTGCTCTCATTCTTTCCTTACTTTTCTCTGTCTCTCTCTGTCTTCCAAAGCGTTTGAGTTTCCTCAGATTAATTACTCAAGGTGTTCTGGGAAGAACTACCGCTACGTGTACGGCCTGGGACTGAACCACTTCATTCCAGACAGGGTAGGTCAGCTGGCCACATTCACATGCCAGTGCAAAACACACACACACACACCTAAAAACCACCCCTTGAAATATCTTCCCACTATGAAAGCAAGATGCAAACATGTTCCTAAAATCCAGGCATGTTCCTGAAATGCTAGGTAATTATTTTATAATAATACAGAAAACACATTTTACCTGACGTTTTTTTGTTACAATTCTATATTAAAATGCATATCATTTGTTTTGATCTTCTCTCAAGATCCTCTGAAACTAAGCACTTGTTGGTTGTAGATTGTCAAGCTGAACGTCCGAACCAAAGACACACGGCTGTGGCAGGAGGAGGACTCCTATCCCTCTGAACCTCTGTTCATACCAACGCCTGAGGCCATAGACGAAGATGATGGTCGGTTCACACGCAAACACACACAGAAACACATGCTCACAAATATCAACATGGTCATGTCACGTGTTATCACTTAACACACATGCAGGTCAACACAGAAGCGCACAAATACACGATCGCTGGTCTATATTCTCTAAATTCCTCTCGTACACACACACACACACACACAAATCCCCATGTCCTTCTTGTGTCCAGGTGTGTTGCTGAGTATTGTGGTGAAGCCGGGTGCTGAGAGGCCGAGCTTCTTGTTGGTGCTTGATGCCAGGCAGATGACCGAGCTGGCAAGGGCTTCTGTCAACACCATTATCCCTGTCACCCTACATGGCACGTACAAGCCACGGACCCCCTAGCCTTTAGTGTTAATCCACTACCGTCGACCCCACCCAGCCCTATCCTAGGTGAAGAAAGTGTCACTGCAGTGAGATCTTCCAGCTTTTAAAATGGATTTCTCACCATTTGGTTGCTAGTGCCTTGTGTCCATAGGTTGTTAGTGTGCCTGTCCCAAACATGCCGTTTTTAGCATTGCATCAGTCAGGTAGTGTATTTCCACCAGCCACAATAGACTACATATACTAGTTGTACATTTGATGTTAATTATGCAGTGTTACTATACCTTTTATGCTAGCACCTCAGGCCAAATATAGTCATTCAAGGATTATAACCTGAAGGAACAATAGTAGGCACGATTTGAGAGTTGGAAAGAGAGCAATATCATAAAAAAAGCAGCAAAAAATGTCAACCCTCGCTCTCTACGTTCCTCGGGCAATGTGTTGCATTCAGGGAACCCACGAAGATGGGTTCCCTGGTGCAGGGAATCCATCTTACACAGGCAAGATGGATACCATTCAGGTGCCCTGAATGGTAAAACATTATTAGATTTTGTATCAAGGAAAGAACTTTCAAACATCTTTTACAGTACAATTGATTGATATCTAAATTGTACCTTTATATATGTTTAATAAAGTTCATCTATTTCAGATATATTGTATCGTACTATGTTTAATATCGGTCCGAAATATATATACATTTTAGTTGTATACAAATAAACACCAGATTTACATTTCATTGCTCATTCACAATATGTGTTTTAAATGATCAGAAGTCACACAAATATCAACACTAACAATCGTCATACAGAATTAAAACACAAAATGTGTCTAATTTTTTTCCTACTACTTCAAATACTTTTCTATTCATTTGTATTCATTTCGTAGTTTATTTCCAGTGACTAATGAATGAAAAGATTAGACAAGGCATCTCTAGTGTGACTGGAAAAGCTGCAGTATATACTCAGTATACTGTATCCTCATATACTCAGTATAAGGTAGGCTCTACATCCTCAGCAGAGGGGCCCTTTGCTTCTCTGTGGAGATCTGATATTGCTGTTGCCTGATGATGTCTAGACAGGCTCGGAGTACCTAAACACAAGGGAGGGAAAATGTCATGAGGCGATTTTTTTTTACTTTTGTGAACATTAAAATCATCTTTTTACAGAAATAATGTCCCAAGTTGTCATTTCATGCTAACAATGCTAATAAAATACAACTAAATTAATTATTTTGTGCATGAGCGTTATGAAATAGCTTTAACAGGGATTCCCATTTATAACCTATTGGCACATAGAATGGCGTAGGAAAGTGGAAATGCCTCACAGTACATGATACACCCTAGTGATTGATTTCCTGTTCAAAGAGATTAAAGATAGCCTCACTAATTTTAATTCTTAATTTCCCGGTACAAAGTAACCTATTTTGCTTGTCCCACACAAAGGCACAACAACTGAAAAAAAATAAACCTGCATCCTGCACCCCTTCAGACACAGTGACGCAAGGTATTTTTCCTTGGATGGCGAAGACATTCAATGAATAATTCATGACAATGTGACCTCAGATGTCACCTTACTAGCAGGTAAGTTAAATCAGAGCAATTGTACCTACTACATCAAATACTTTTCTACTAATTTCGAAAAATAAATCCAGTGACTAATGAATGAAAGAAATTGACAAGACATCTCTCTCAATTAGCACAGAGGTTAGGTGCACGGCACCAGTCTGATAGTCAGGTTTCGGAATTGAAAGATGGTTAAGTTTAGGTTTAAGGTAAGAGATAGTTCAATCAAGTATTTACGTTAGAGATGGTCAAGTTTAGGATTTAGATTAAAGATTGTTAAATTGAGATATTCGGTTAGGGATGATTATGTCTGAGCATTAGTTTGGATATGGTTAAGTTTAGGTATCAGGTCAGATATGGTTAACTTAAGGTTTTGGGTTAGAGATGGGGAAGTTTAAGGATTAGGTTAATTAGGAGTTGTGTGACGTCACGTTGTCATGAACTGTTCACAGATTATTCATGCAAGGTCTTTGCCATCCTGGGACCATAACATCGCTGACAGTAGTTGACTGAAGAAGGAATTAGCTGTACTGTGCTGATGGAAACCACGACAACAAGGAACAGGATTCAATTACCTTCCTGGTTTCCTGAGGGAGAATGATTCCATCGTCCCAGAGCCGACCAGATGAGAAGAACGCGGAGCTCTCCTCCTCCAGTTTCCTGTTTGCATCCTGCTCCTCCTCCTCTTCGCCACCGGGGGGCAGCAGAGAGCATGCATGGCCTGGGGCGATCACAGAGACTCTGGCGTTGGGCCACAGGAACAAGAAGTTGGGGTCGAAGGAGCGCCCGCACTGTTCGTAAAAGACAGGACGCAAGGATTGGATGACTGAATGCTCCTCGATGGAGAGCATCCACTGAATATGCTGCTAAACTGCAGGCGAGTAAAATTAATCATATAGGCAGCCAAGTTCATCTGGCCTCATCACAACCATTTACCATTGTAATCTATCTTAGAAAATACCAACAACTTTTTGTTTAAAGAAAAATTCCCATATGGGAATCAGACATATAATACTGAGCATTAAAGACCTTCACACCAACATGATTGTTTATCTTCGGTAATCCACCAAATTTCCTAAATGCCCTAAATATTTGTTGAAGATGTGACGATGCTTGTTTACCTTCATGACATGAGTATGCAGTAATTTAACAATTAAAATAAATTGAATAAAAGCCACAATGAAAGTCAAAGTGGTGCCGTTTTGTGCCAGTGTTAGTACCAGATCTAGAAGTCGGAAAGGAAACTCACCATGGCATAGCTGTCGACACCATGGCAACCACCAATCACAACAGTGATCTTTGGGACCGAAGCACATGCCACCGCCGACATCATCGAACTCAGAGCCTTCAGACAGTTAGAGTTGACCTCTGCCTAAAACATACACACACCTTATTGTTTATGTATTACACACCTGTATGTATGAATATGAAAAAAAAATACACACAAGCTTACATTACACAAAAATCCATATAATCACATTTGGAAGGTGGTTGGTGAGGGAATACCTGCGCCACGTCCAGCGTTTGCTTTGATCTGGGCACCGTGTTCTGGAGGAAGAGGAGGGGAATGTCTCTCTGGTCACACAACTGGACAAAATGGCTGCCTTTGAGTGATGCTTCATTGGACAGCTCTCCGTTGTTGGCTACTATACCCACTTGGTGGCTATCAATAGAAACAAAACACTTTATCATGTTTTTTACCTCGGGCAAAGGATCATGCAGATATGGTTATCTGGTCAATGTTTCGCTGCATGTGTCACAACTCTTACCCGTGTATCTTGGCAAAACCAGTGACAAGGTTGGTGCCATAGCGAGCTTTGAACTCCTGGAATCTGCTGCCATCTGTCAAACGACTAATGACCTAGACGGGCAAACAACAAAAATACGTCAACATCGCATGCATGAGAGTTCGGTCCTGGGCACATTTGTAATGTTCTTAACCCAAACATTATATCTGATTGTGTTTTAAACAAAGGGCTTCTCTGTGGGTTATCTGATACCATGCGGACGTCCAGACTGTGGTTGTAATTCAGTGGAGCCAGTTGAAGCAACTCTTCACAGCCATATAAAGGCTCCTCTTCGGCCTTCCACCGCTGCTCGTCTTCCTCCTGGGGAAGTTCGAAGTTCAGGGTGGAAATTATGTTTCGTGTGCACTCATAGGCTTCCTTCTCATGCTTGGCAAAATGGTCCACACAGCCGCTGACTCTGAAACAAGACAGACATACAAGTTAGAACAAGGGTGGCGCAAGGTGTTCAACTCACAGCTTAAAAGCGCTGGGTTCAATGCCCGAAGTCTGCATCATTTTACAAGAAAATGAACTGAATTCACTTTAAACAAAGTGTATCCTTAATGTCTTAATGTTATCTGCTGACATTTCCACCTATAACATAATCAGAAGGAGTCTCTGTGCATGATTGCATGCATGTATGTTCATCTTCAGATTAAACCGACAACCGTTATTCTGATCGACTTCACACTTCTCCATAGCTGAGGACCCAAGGAAGTGCAGTGTCAGGTTTGAAGTTGTTTGGATGAGCGGTTCTCGTAAAAGCCTGCAAAAACGGGTGCTAATCCATATAAATTAATAGCCGAAAGTAAAAAACTGTTGCAATTGCAAAGTTTTAACGTGTATTTGTCAGAAGTAGTAAGGGGTTAGGCACCAATCACTTTCCTAAGAACTGAGTAGCAGCAACCCCTAAGTTCTTATGTGAATGGGGTTCTTATACATGGGGTTGAGTTGTGTGTGTGTGTGTGTGTGTGTGTGTGTGTGTGTGTGTGTGTGTGTGTGTGTGTGTGTGTGTGTGTGTGTGTGTGTGTGTGTGTGTGTCCCCACTCAGAGTGAAGCTTGGCTCCACCCAGGTTCTCTGGTGTCACTTCCTCTCCGGTGGCAGCTTTAACGAGTGGCGGGCCTCCCAGGAATATAGTCCCTATGCGGTCCACCATCACCGTCTCCTCCGCCATGGTGGGTATATAAGCTCCCCCAGCTGTACACGAGCCACACACCACCGCCACCTACGGCAAGCACACACCCGCTCAACTGATTGGTTGATATATAAATAAATGTGGAGAGAGTGGTTATTTATGTATTGAAAAAAAACTTGACACTTTTTAATGCTGATTAATGTTTGGGACAGTCTCATACATTGTCTGTGAGGTCCAGATTTAGTTTTTCAGAGTTTCATTATACCTGTGGGATTTTCCTCGCAGACATTATGGCTTCATTGTAGAACGTCCTTCCGCCTTGGTTCTTGTCTGGGAAGATTTCTGACTGCATACGTAGATAAGGACACACATAGGCTTTGTAACAAAAATGTTACACTATTGACTGACTCAGCTATGATTAAAACTGCTAAGAGGCCACTAATGGCTACACCTTCCATAAGGTAACATGGGATTTGTGGATTTATGTACTAATGCCCGTAGTTCAGCAAACTATTGTTTTGTGGGGTTTGACTTTATATCGTTGGACAAAGGAGCCTCATCGATATTAAAGCTGCAGGTAGCCTCGACAGGGAATCACATGCCATGCTTGAAACTTTACCAGCGAGACATGGGGGCACATCTCACAGGCAAAGGGAATTCCCCACCATGACATATAAAACACAAGGCAGAAACAAGGTTGTCCATGTAGCTTCATCCGTCTTTGTGCCTGACAAATCCGCACAAATATTTTCATTAAAATCGATGCATTAATCTCAGGATCCCTCATAACTTCCCTTCATAGGAAAGCTTTGTCATGCATGATCCTAGAGCACACAGACACATTTGTTTTCTGAGGAGAATATTAGTGTTATTCCAAAGCTTTCAAGGTACAGAGAAATCTCATGGGACTAACCTAATGGGCAATGGGGGTTCAGCATGTCAAATAAGGCATTTATTTGAGTCTCTCTAAGTTTGACCGTGAATTACAACTCCCACTGTGTCTGAAGTGGTACCAAATGTTATGGAGACCTACCTAACTCAACTTTTTACTTTTTACTGAATTAATAAGAATCCCTGCAAAAAAAAGGTACCCATTCAGAGCTGGAATAACAACTTATAAAGCGTTTACATTGAACCAAACCCTGTGCACACGTGTTTACCTGAAGTGGTAAAAACGCGCCTCCAGAATCAACCAGGTAGACACATGGGAGGCGGTTCTGGATGGCCACTTCCTGTGCCCGCAGCTGCTTCTTCACTGTGATTGGATAAGCGGTGCCGCCCTTCACAGTGGCATCGTTGGCAATGAACACGCACCACAGGCCATTGATCCGGCCTATGCCTGAATGAATGCGCAGTAATCACAGATTGGACACGCAGGTAAAAGGGACGAAGCAGCACCCACACCCTATATGGGCTGCTTTATATTTCAGTGATTGTAAGTGTTACGGCTTGAGCTTTAGCAATAGAATGATAGGGTTTTGGCTGAAGGCTTCAGCAATATAATGATAGGGTAATGGCTATAGACTATAGCAATAGAATGATAGGGTTATGGCTGAAGGCTTCAGCAATAGAATGATAGGGTAATGGCTATAGGCTTCAGCAATAGAATGATAGGGTAATGGCAGTAGGTTAAAGCAAGAGAATGATAGAGTAATGGCTGTAGGCTATAGCAAGAGAGTGATAGGGTAATGACTGTAGGCTATAGCAATAGAATCCACCTGTTAAGCATCCAGCTGAAGGGATATCTCCGTAGGGGAGACCCAAACCAGCCAACGGCGAAAGTTCCAGGAAGTCCTCATCATCCAAAAGCAGGCGAAGGCGATCATTTACCAGCAACTTATTGTTCCTCTGAGTGTGTCTGGCAATGGCATTCTCCCCACCCCCCTTTCTCACCTTCTTCATCAACTCCTCATACCTGTGATCAAGTGTGTGTGTGTGTGTGTGTGTGTGTGTGTGTGTGTGTGTGTGTGTGTGTGTGTGTGTGTGTGTGTGTGTGTGTGTGTGTGTGAGAGTGAGAGTGAGAGTGAGAGAGAGAGAGAGAATCTACATGGTGAGTACACATGTTTACGTCATAGTTAATGTAAACATGAGAACCCATTCGATGACGCATATGCAAGCATGTATAAATGGTTAAAACGCACTTGTTTTGGCAGGCAGTGCTGTTTTTAAGGTTAGCTTCGCAAACATGCCGAAATAAAGGCTGGAGGGGCAGGTCAAGCGCAGAGAAGGCACTGGGCAGAGCTCTTCTTCTTCTTGGCCCGGAGCTCATGGGTCGGGTAGGACTTTGCACATGGTGTTCTCTGTGTCTGGTCGATTGAATGACAAAAAGGAATTAAATTTGATGCATGACTACATCTGCATACCTAGTTATGTGAAATGTATGTGAAATAGCTACCATTTGACATCCCCTCACAGTTTTCGAAAATGATTGCCCACCCAGAGACAACTGACCCCCATGGATATAATTAGTTATCTGTATTATTTTGAGGTCAAATAGTTTGTGAATTAAAGTGAAGAGAGAATAATTGTTTTGTACTGGCCTGAGTGACAGGATTTGGAAATCCGAAGCAGAATGGCAAGAGAAGAAGCTGCAATGCTCTGGACTCCTGCAGCACGGGGTGATGTAGTTATTACTTGATACCATTAGTACATCATCTTTAAACTCCTGTATACTGAATTGACTTGTGGTGCTGCAAGTGTAAGCCTGATGGATGTCAAAATGTAACCATGAATCATTCACCAGTCTCTATTTTTTCCTGGCTTCAGTGACAGAGAATGAGAGAAGGACGCGTTTCCTCCTCCACAAACACTCCTAAAGATGTGAAGAATGGAAGATAGATACTCATTATAAAATGGACATAATCTGGGTGCATAGGCTTGTTTGCATCACTGGGTCCACCATCAATCGGTCAATCTTTGGGATAGTTTCTCAATTCAACATAATATAATGCACTTCTTAAACTTCAAAACGATATTGCAAGACATATAGCTCTTATCAAGTGATCAATGAATGTTCCCAATATAAAACTGTGCCAAAGGTCGAGGGGCGGATTTTAAGCTACTTTCATCATTGTATACACATAACACACGAAATGACTGAGAATCCTACCTCGTAATGTAGCGGTACATTTGTTTAGTGTTATTCCTACAACATAACAACATGAAACCTATACAGAGCATACAATAATGTATGTAGTCAGAGCTAATTATACTTCTTCAAATGTGTTTCAGTGTACGTCGAAACAGTTTCGATGCAATGCTGCCTCCTACTGCATTGGAGAGCCCGTATGATACGTTTCCCGTTTCAATGGATTCTGAATCCAATGGATCCATGGATCCAGACCTTATTAAGATCATGCATCTAACTGCAAAAACAATTTATTTACATATTGACTATTTATATTTCCATATGTTAATCTATCCTGGCCCAATTTTAGCAGTAGGCCTATATGCATTTTAATTATTGTCAAATCTTTTTCCATTTTTAAATATCACTTACATCCTCGTTATATATTTCTGTCATCTATAGCCCATTACATAATCACTGAATTTATCAAAATGAATACGATTCAGCATTCACCACAGCTATAAACAATCCGCTCCGGTCCCCACCAATAGAGGATGCTACAGTAGAGGCTACAGTTTCAGAGCCGCATTCCAAGGAGCGCATGTGTGCCCCATGGACCTAATAAAAGTGTGCCCAGACCCTAGTGGGTATTTATCGATAGATGGCGCTGTCGATCAATAATCGGATCTTCGCCGCCAGCGATCGGACCATGGTTCGGACGGGCCCACGCTTAAAGAGTAATTAAATTAGGTTTCTCAAAGATGAAGCCAGTTAATATAACTAAATGTCATCAATATTCATGGCCTATTGGCCTTTAAGCTATACGTCGACTTACTGTCCATGCATTGACAACGATCAAGTTGTTTGTGTTCATAATATACAAAGTGTCGGCTATTCTATGTAAAATACATTCAAATTGGGTGCAAAATGCCCCTTTGTAGTTTATGCTCGTATCCCTTCTAAAAAAATCCCATTTGAATTGGCTTATGTATTTGACACGGGGTGACGAGGACAGCATTTCATGTGTATAAGGTCTGTCTGCGCATTTTATTCCTGTTGTTCCCTATGTTCCCTGGTACCAAATTAATGTAGGTGCACCGGTGGGGCGGTCCTGCATGCTCCTGCATTTCGCTATTTCAGACGGGGAGGCAGGCACTGGGAGGCAGTGACTGGGAGGTGTAGCAGTGTGGGACTGCATTAGAAGAGGAGAGCAGTGGAGAACGAAGCGGGCGAAGCAGAGCTGTGGGCCAAAGGAAGAAGTGCGTGTCCGTGTGGTGTGTGTGTATGCTTGTTGACTCTGCTGACGGACGGGATTGGGAAACCAGCGGCAGTCCGGGCGAGTTTCAGCGGGGGATACGGTGTTAAATCTTGGAAGAACTTGGGATAGGACTTCGCCATGAGTTGGGGAACGGAGCTCTGGGTATGTAGTTTATGTCGTCATGTTTTTTCGGCAAAGCGTTTTGGTGTTCTTTGTTTCTGCGGGGACAACCCACTTAACCTCATATTTCGGGGAAGGAAGGTGCCGTGTTACCTTTAGCATTGTGTAAGAAAACGGCTAATGTTAGCCAACCGGCTATTAGCCGATACGGCTAAGCTAGCTAATCTTCCATGCACCTTCGCCTTGGTGACAGCGGGCTAAACAATAGGCAGGTCCAGCAAAAAAACCTTTTATCATTCATGTGAGGCAAACCGCTTTGTCATCGCAACAAAATACAATGGGATCCTTTATAATCATTTACCTCAGTTAAGTTGTTGGGAATGTACCATATTATCAAGATGATTTTTGGGTTATTTTTTCATGTCACACCCATTTTATCAGTGGGGATCGCAGAGTCTGGGATACTGCTGTACTGGAGCAGTGAAGTGATAGGATTCGCTTCTTGGACGCTGTGGTTTAAAAATAAAAAAACATTCAGAAAAAATATATAGCGTGAACATATTTTAAAATCACTTCTCATTGATTTTATCTGAGACATATTGCCTTTTATAGAAAAACTTCGTGTGTGTGTGTGTGTGTGTGTGTGTGTGTGTGTGTGTGTGTGTGTGTGATACTACTGGGAGAGAGGGAGGGGGGGAATTGTGTGATTTCTCCATTGTGGTATTCCTCTGTAATGGGAATTTGATAGAGGAACTCTAGGGTCTGTGCATCTCCTTGTCTGCAGCATGTAATACTACTTACTATGCTAGGACACACGGATAACCAAGGGCTTCTAACATCGTTTGTAGACAAATGAAACTGAAATTATAGCGTTATTTGGTTTGTTTTTCTTGTCAATATTATCATAATGCACTTGTGTGTATTCCCTTGTTTTGGTGCTAGCATGTCGTGTTGTGTCCTGTTGGCTGCAATCCAGCTTCTTTGATCATCCTATTACTGGGCTGCCTTCCTGTTCTCCATCTCTCACACACACACACACACACACACGCACTATTAGGAACAGCCTGTATGTGTTTGTAGTGTGTATACGAGAGGTGTTTGTGCAAGGTGTATGTTGCCATGCTGTGTCTGGTCTGTTAGGCGGAGGTGAGCCAGAGGCTAGCACAGTGAGGCAGGTCCCCTCTGACTAAAGGACTAGAGACAGACTGGTGGTCTGATCCTCAGCCGGCTCAATAAGAAAGCTAGGAGCAGCCTAGAGATAGAAAAACGCCCAAGGTAGGAGAACAGACGTGTTTCTAAATTGGAGCAAATTTGCCATCATGCCTGCTTTGCTACAACCACTATGCAACCTTTTTTAAAGTAGTATATTTACGTATCCCAAAACTGCTCTCATGTGGAGACACTCTAATTGAAAAACAATATATGCCTCGTAAGAGTTTTTTTGTTTGACGTTTCAAGCTTTTTGATTCACCTCTTTAGTGGTGCGATGTTTGGCTCGGCTCACTTAGGGAACACACTTTCAGTGGCTTGGGTCTCTGGCTAGCCAGGGGTTTCACATTGGATACACCCCAACGCTTTCCCGTAGTGTTTTTACTAGGTCAACAGTCTGCTGCTTAGCAGGTGACAGCAGGTGTGTATGAAGTCACATGCTGGACGCCAAGGATACTGTCCCAGGTCCATCAAGCTGTTAGTGTGGGGCTGGCCAAGCCTTCTCTCTGCCTCTGTCTCTCTCTCTGTCTGTCTCTGTCTCTCTGTGGAGTTGAGAGATAAGGGAGCAGAAAGAGAGTGGAGAGACAGGTGAAAGGTGCAGGGAGAGAGTGAGGAGATGGGTCAGAGAAGGAGGGGAGAGTGGGGAGACGGCTGTGAGGAGGGAGGATTTTCAACAACAATTTGATGAACACCGCCTTCCCCGAAACATCTGCAATGCAACAGCTTATGTTCAACAGATTCTCTCTTTCGCTCTTTGCCAATAGCACAGTTGTCCAGCAGAACAACACAACACTCATGCACAAGACGTGCATGGTTCTCTCTCTCTACCTCTCCCCCACAGCTGGTCGCTTCTTGCTTTTCGCTCGTTTTCAAGATATGTCCCCAGCTCCACCGCCCACACTTCCTTTCTCTCTCTCACCCCTCCCCCCCCTCCCTGGATGCAGTCACAGCTGTATCTTTTGGAATAGACCCGTGCTCACTTAAGTCTTTTCAAATGAAGAAACTGTACACTGAGTGAACAATAAAATTCACTCAAAGTCAAAGAGCTACCTTACTAGTATGATAAGATCTTCTTATCTCCTAAGCCGTCACTATATTTCCCACAGAAATCCTTGTTATTTGAACCAACAAGCAACAGTACTGGGGGTGAAAGGGTGAATTTCACACAGCCGGTCACAGTGTATTTGTTATGTCTTTTAATGGCATTTAGTTTCCCAGCCTGCACTTAATGTTCCTAATATGAACAGTAAGTTTCCTCATAAATGCTAGTTAACATTCAACGGCGCCTGCCATTCCCTTTACCCATTGGATTTGCATTCTGAAAGGCTTAAGAGTATCTCAGTTGACTGCTTTGCGAAGGTAACCAAGGGGGCATTATGTAAACATGGGCATGTTTCCTTGAATTCGATGCATGATGCTACGCTACTGCATAACTTGTCCCATTAGCCAAACCTTTCCCTACTACCGAGCCCTTCTTCCCGAGGAGGACTTGTGGTATGACTTTCTGGAACAGTCTGGGAGTTCAACAGAAACCCTACTTTTACATCACATGGAGGTATCCAGATGCCAAATGAAGGAACGAAGTGTCCATCGCGGCACTGTGTGGATGTTCTCTGCTGGCTCATACAGCTGTGCGACAAGGCCTCTCTAGGAAGTGGATGCTGACTAACCAGTAGAGGATTAAAGCACTTCCAGACCTCCTCTGTGTCACAGCTGTTTTTTTTTTCTTTTTTTCGAGACTTCAAACCCCTGCCTTCCTGTCCTACTGGCATGCTCAGAAGTCTCTCTGTCTCTCTGTGTGTCTGTCTCTCTGTGTGTCTGTGTGTCTGTGTGTCTGTGACAACAATTTTATCATTCAGCTACATTAGACCGCAGGTTTAAGGACACATGGAACATTTCTGGAATTCCTTTCTTACCCTGGTAATTTTCCCTAGATTTCCAACCCAGTCATTATGCCAAAGTTTTGCTGGGGATGTGAAAGAGAAGTTGCATTTGTATGCTGGTAGACTGGGTTCTTAATTCTGCTATGAGTTTAAGGCTTTTGTCAAGGTTAGTTATTTACACCAAAGGCTGCTTCTGTGTGTGTGTGGAGATGAGTCCAAGGTTTCTTCAGTGCCAGGGTGTGATGTGGGGCAGTAACATACCTACTGTTGATGAAGCGGTGCTTGTGTAGTAAACACGTCCACTCTCAGCTGCAACCTGCACAGCTTAGCAGCTCAAGTACCATCAGCTCTTAGGACAGGTATAATATTACAGGAGTGACGGGTAAGAATGAGTACTTAAAATGTCGAACAGACATTTTATGCATCTCCTGCTTATAGTGGTTGTATTAAGCTGCCTATTAAATTTTGTGCTGTTAGATAGTAAAGGATATAAAACATGATTGGCTCCCTGTGAGCCAAATTAAGATTATTGTGGTAGGCATTGACATTGTTGCTAGTGCTACTGTGACATTTGATTGAAAAGATAATTGAGATTAATAAAATTACTCACTGCTAAATTGTCAAATAATACCACCCAGTTAAACAGAAGATGAACTAACAGACATTTCAAGTTTCAGTCTATTGTTTATATTGTGTAGTTAATGTTTTCCATTGTGTTGGATCTGTTTCCTCTTCTGTCCTTAGTTGGCGTGTGTGTGTGTGTGTGTGTGTGTGTGTGTGTGTGTGTGTGTGTGTGTGTGTGTGTGTGTGTGTGTGTGTGTGTGTGTGTGTGTGTGTGTGTGTGTGTGTGTGTGTGTGTGTGTGTGTGTGTGTGTTTCATGGCAATAAAAGTGAGACAAAGTTCATAAATTGCACTTGCTCTCTATTTCTTCTGTGCCCTTTCCTTAAGCTCTTTTGGCTTTCCTTATTAGCAATGCCAACAAGCACACACCCCTAGCTCAATATCACCTGTCTGTTCAATCAGGATCTGGCATGTTGACACATTGTCTCCCCCTCCAAGGCGTTGAGGTGACATGCGGAGAAGGTGTAAGACATGGAAGGACAAGCAGGGTGATAGCTCCCCAAACTACAGTGGTAAGAATACGTTTATGCACCCATGCTAAAGTTGACTAAAAATAGGAATAATAAATCACCTTTTGGAAATCGATCTTAATGCCTTGTTTAAACAAATGAAGAAAAATCCAACCTTTTAGGCCACCAATTTTCTTTGTGAATGAATAATGTATTTGTAAATAAGTTCTTCAATCAAATACAGGGTGCATAAGTATAGGAACCCCTATGTTAAATTCCCATAGAGGCAGGCCTCTATAAAGGCCATTTATTTCATGGATCCAGGATAATATGCTAACCCTAACCCTATTAGGTTGGATTTGCATTGAGAAATCATTAGGCTAACTGAAAAGAACCATGCCAATCTCTAGGTATGGTGAAGGCTATGTGATGATGTGGGGCTATTTTAATTCCAAAGGCCTGGGTGACTTATCAGGATGCATATTATCCTGGATCCATGAAATAAATGGCCTTTAAAAACAAAAATCTGCCTGCATCTATGGGAATTTAACATAGGCGTTCCTATACTTATGCACCCTGTATTTGATTGAAGAACATTTATTTATTCACAATACATTATTCATTCACAAAGTAAATTGGTGGCCTAAAAGGTTGGATTTTTCTTCATTTGTTTAATCAAGGCATTAACATCGATTTCCAAAAGGTGATTTATTATTCCTATTTTTATTCAACTTTAGCATGGGTGCATAAACATATTCTAACCACTGTATACTGAAACTGTCAAGATACAGGGGCAAGTTGGCAGCTTTGTAACAACCACATTTGGCATGAGGGGGTGCGTCGTGTTACATTGTCGCAGCTTCCAGATCGGCAAGGAAGACTACCGGTAGTTTACTTAGTAGATCTAAAACGAGGTGTTCTCCCTTTGGGCCTCATGCTTTTGTCTGCTTATAGTAGAAGTTTAACTTTGTGCATATTCAGTATTACAGCATGGAGAGGGTTTGGCTTGTTGATACAAACCACTGAAGACTTTTTAGTCATTCTATACAGCTTTACAGCGTATCGCCTCCAAGAGCAGTTGCGCCATCACTGTTAGGTAGTGAGGGACAACTGATTGTCTTCCTCTTATTTGGTTAGATTCTGAAATTCAAATTTGTAGTTTATAGTGAACATCACTTCTTGCAATGATGAAACAGTTCCATGGTTTCACCAGATGTGCAGACTTCTTGCTTGTTGCTTTGGATCCAACAGTCTTTTCCCAGACATGTAGCTGTGTGTCTCTTTCCACTCCACGCCAATTATACTTCCTGGATAAACGTAACGCTATATTATTTGGAGCGGAGATATTTTATCAGTCTTGTCAATCCGTTTGTCTCTGTAGAGAATTTCTCCAGCTGTAGGAACTTTTATTTTGTTCTTGTTGCTGTTGGGAATCAAGCACATAGCATGAATAAAAGGTGTGCAGATACGTTGCATATTATGAGAGACACAAGCTGTCTCAGCCCCTGACACAGTATGTTTATGCAGGCAAGAGAAATTAAGCTAAAGTTACCAGAGTGACGTTACTATAGTCACCAGGCTGTTTATTTGTGCATGTTTGCTGCAGCGCATGTGAAAACACACAAAAGCGGTTCAGCATGGAAGGTTACTGGTCCCCCTGGTAACCTGTTGCCTGTCTATCCTTCGAGTGCAAGGCAGTCGAAAGCATTACGTATGCTCCTTGCTACTGCACACCACACTAGTCTGGTGATCATAGAATAAATATCTCAATGCAACTTACTATTTCGTTGTCCATTTTGCCTTTGGTATTTTGTAGGATGAATAAAAACATACAAATGTTCTTAACCTTTCTGTCATAAAAAGTCACCTAATCTAAAAAGTTAAACTTCAATGCTTAATCGTCCACATTCAATATTTGTTTTGCAGCCAGTTACATTACCTTGAATGCAGCTTATTCTACCTCCTAGAACAAAAGCCTTTGACCCGCAGAGGAAGTTGACGATCCAATGAGATGTAATCTGAAGGCTCTCAGTTGTCTATTCTCAGGGAGATCCCATTGACCAGCCAAGGGACGAGGCCCAATGCTCTTTTCATTAGTGCAAACTAAGTTGACAATGGCATTACTATAAAAAAAAAAAAGAGGAGCCGGTAATGATATTGGAAGAAGTTACTGCTATTTGTTGAAGTCGTCACTACATACATTTAACTGACAAAATAGTGAAGGCTAAAAATGAGCTGGATTGTTCTGTTGTATTGGCTATTACTGATCAATTATCTATAATCATTTTAATTATCTGACTGTTTGGTTGGGTTCATGTCTCCCAAAGTCAATCATTGGTGGTTGTACTATAGCATCGTTCCAGTAACTTGAGGTTCTGGAGGTTACTTTGGCCCAGTAGCAGTATCTCACTGCATAGCTTTAGTGTGCTGTCAGCAGGCAATCGGTGCATATGGGGTTAATGGTTAACTAGAAAACCCCATGATTCTCTAACTAGGCCGCATTGGTCTCAGTCTCTAAGTGCATCCGTTTTGCATTGAATATAATGATGCAGATAATTACGTAAAAAGGGCATTCCTCAAGGCTATCTGATTTGGTGACGGTAACGGTTGAAAGTCTTCTCAATGTGGGTCATCATGATCTTAGCCTGTGTGTCTTTTTGACAAATGTCTGACAGGAAGTCACATGGGATTACAGGCGACTGGCTAGCCTCAAGCACAGCCTCATGCGTCCCTAGCCGGGGGGGAATCTTACTATACATCCATGGAGGAAAAGAGAGGGCATTCCCTGTGAACAGTATGCCGTATTGATTAGCGATCGACCGATATGGATTTTTTTTAGCCGATATTTGGAGCCAATACTACCCTGGAAATCCAGAGTTCTCGCGAGAGCACAATTTGAATTTGCTCAGCGAGTCACTCTGGGAACGAGCAATATACTTGTGTATATTCTAGGCCTCCCCTGGCCCAGAACATTAACCAATTACTCGATGTATCAGTTATAGGCCGGCCAAAAGCGTTGCCGTTTAACCGACCGGATACGGCAAGAGTCTTATCTATTGGTTAGCTCCACTGGTCTGGATACGTCACCCCTTGTATTCTTCTGATGGTCGTAGTGTTATCCAATGTTTGTTATCCAGTGATATTTTCAAATGCATACTTGGTGCAGCCCCTCGAGTTGGGCCATTTTCATTACTCGTTGCCAGACCCTACAGCTTTCTAGATGTAGGTCTGGATTTCCAGGCTAAGCCTCCCTCAATTTACATCATAAGAATGACATAATGATTAACAAATGTTACAATGTCTCAATTTAAAAAAAGTGAACATTTATTGAAATGTCTGTAAATCATGTCGACGGTAAAATAAAAAAAGTGAACCAGTCAGATTTAAATTGAGATTTCTTATTATTAAAGTCTCTTACCTATTACTGGGAGGGAATCATTCTTGCACGTTGTGACTTTTAGGTGTAGAACTGTACTTTTGCAAACAATGAGAGATTTGTAATTTACAGTTGACAAATGGTCTCTGTGACAGAGTTGCATGCTCATAACCTCACATCACACTTGTTTTCTATGTGTTCAGATGCTTTTCAATCTAATCCACATTAGCCTTTTGCCCTTGTCCAGAAATTAAGCGTTTCATTCAAGAAGGTGCTCAGGCATTTTTTACTGCTGTTCAGAATGACTACTCGGAATTGGTGTATGACTAATGCTGCCAATGCAAGAATTTTATTGTGGGTTATTCACTGTTCTTGGATTAGGGCATTGTGATTTAAACAGTCATCTTGACTTCAATAACCCTCTTAAGAGTCATAGCCTGGTGTTAACCTCTGTAATCAAGACAGAATGCACTCAGACATATGTCATATGCTAAATCCTAACTTTGATTAAGACCGTCAAAAGACCGATATATTGTGACGCGTGTGTGTGACAGTGCCCATGTCCGTGTCTGTCACATGCTAGAACAACAAAAAGCAGGATTTGTTGAAGATGACTGCATTTTCTTAATGATCAAGCGATCTGTGTCATCCAACTGCTACACCACACACCCTACATGCTGTATTCTACAGCACGGAGAAACCAACAAAACCACAAAGTATTTTGCAGAGATGAAGCCCTCCACAACCTAAATGTGTGTGTTTGTGCTTGAGTGTCTTTGTGTATGTCCTTGTCCAAGTAGTAGGACATACATCATCCAAATAAGTGTGTGTTGTGTGTTGGTCACCACTTCATTGCCATGATATGAGAGGGTTCTTTCTGGATTAGACTCTCTGCAGCTTCCAATAAAATGATTTCAGCATGTTGTTAATGCACTTAAGGCATGATTAAACGTAACATTAACCCTCAAAGTAGTTCTCCCAAGATGTCTTAAAAATGCATGATGGTAGCCTAAACCTTTCAACGCTCTTGCTGTGGTGTACCTGGGAATTTACTTGTCTGCATGCAATGCATGTATTCATGTGGACTAGACCAGTCCAGCATGCTTATCAAAAGATGCAGACAGTGCTGACAAATCTCAAGTTTCCTTGCTGTAGGTAGGTACGGGTTGTCAGCATTGTTAAAGGGACTCCTGCTGACAAACTCTAACAAAGAATGAGCTGAACAAGACGTGCCCGTTAGCTTGCCAATACTGACCAAAAACAACCATGTGTTAGTCAAACCAATTGCTGACGGAGTGGAAGGCAAACTGTTGTGGACATGTGGACTAGTTTGTCGCGACTCAAATGCACTGCCACGTATGAACCCTAAACAGACCTGTTTTTCTTGAGTGTTGGGAGTTCAGTGAGGGTAGAGGGTGAAGGTCACTGGTAGAGCAGTCGCATAGGATTGTATTGTGTGTGTGCCTTTGGTCATTTAGATGAAATGCAGTGCAAAGCCAATTCTTTCTTAACAGCCACGAGGCATTTTGACAAGTTAGCAAAATACTTGCCTCGTAAGTCGAAAAGTTGTCGAGCAAGACTGTACAATGAATCACTACAGATCTCTGGTATTTATCTGAAACGGGTCCATAGTGGTTATTCATTTAGGAGCAAGTTGTGTGTGTGTGTGTGTGTGTGTGTGTGTGTGTGTGTGTGTGTGTGTGTGTGTGTGTGTGTGTGTGTGTGTGTGTGTGTGTGTGTGTGTGTGTGTGTGTGTGTGTGTGTGTGTGTGTGTGTGTGTGTGTGTGTGTTAAAAATCTGATAAATGCCTGCTGGCCAACCAAACAACCACAAATTAAAGTAACTGAGATTTATGCAATAATATACTATCCTCCAGACATTGCTTTCTTGTTCTACATGTGATTGTTGGTAGCAACAGCCAACCCACCCCCCTACCCCCTGCTTCTCCATGTCCTGCGGGCTGTCTGCTAATGTGTGATGTATTCTCTGTGAAATCGGTGGTCCGCAGATCAGCTGATAATGATATGCTGCAATACATGTTGCTGTACTAGTCTCATGGTGAATCTAGAGGAGTGGTTATCTCGTGGATTGGACAGGAATAAGGGCTGTCGCTGCAGTATGCGGCAGTTGCCAAACTCTTGTGGTGTACGACTCTAGTTTCCATGGACAAATGTGGTGTAAACCAGGGCACGTTAATGGGCTGGATTATTTTTAGCAGACTACATATCAATTAAACTGTCTCTCTCGCTCTTTTTGCTCTCTCCTTGGTCTAACCAGTCTGTCAAGGTGTTAGTGTGCGCATGCGTGCACATATAAGGCAGTAGGCCAGCAAGACAATAGAGGAGATCAGGTTACTATGAAACCTGAAGACGAGCTGTGTGTGTGTGTGTGTGTGTGTGTGTGTGTGTGTGTGTGTGTGTGTGTGTGTGTGTGTGTGTGTGTGTGTGTGTGTGTGTGTGTGTGTGTGTGTGTGTGTGTGTGTGTGTGTGTGTGTGTGTGTGTGTGTGTGTGTGTGTCCACTGTAATGGGAGGGCAGACCAAAGGAAGGCAGACTGCTTTAGGCTGATGGGAAGGACTGTGCTCGTGGGTGTGACTGGTGTGTTTATCTGTTTGGGGTATGAGCATTCTGTTGCTCCAGTGTCCATGACATGCCAAGGTAAGGTGTTCTCTCTCGATGAGGGGCATAGCATTACCATGATTTGAGACTGATCACCATGATGTTTCACTTTTAGTTAGCGTGGTGCACCTGAGCACACGTACTGATATTGGTATTGATCACTGACGTACATAAAGTGGTTACTCTTAAAGTGTTAACCTCTGCATGAATGAATCCTTGTGTTTTGATATTATACTATGCCTTTGTGGCCAGTACCGGAATCTTGCAGGTTACCTGATCGTGTGTGGGCATTTAAGGATATAGTTTGATCTCATTGTAGAGGCGAACAAATGAGCACTAGTCTCCCTTAGCCTTTTCTGGGGATGGCCCAAAAGCTGAATGCTCCCTCTGTATTCTCTCACGGTAGTAGAGCTTCCTGGCCTATATATAGACCTCTCCATGTCTTTGTCTCCCAGTCTCTCTCTCTCTCTGCCTCTCCGTCTCTCTCTCCGTCCCTGTCTCTCTCACTCTCTCACTCTCTGTCACTGTCTGTCTGTCTCTGTCTCTGTCTCTGTTTCTCTCTGTCTGTGTGTGTTGTGTTCAGGGAGGCCAGTGAAGCAGTACAGTGTGTCTTGGTAGAGTTCAGATGGTTAAATTCATCCATGCACTTCATTGAAGAAACATGATATACAAATGCAGTCTCCTCTCTTATTCATCTCTTCCTCTGTATTTGTTCAATCCTCCTCCCCTTTCTCTCCATCTCTTCCACTGCCAATGAATTCAATAGTGAGGGACAAAAAGTGTTTGTATTTCATGCTTGGCCATGTTGTGTTGCCAACGGTTTAATGTGGGACTAAAGCTCATTGGTGGTGGGGTTGTGAGAGATGTGATTCATGTAGAGGTTGGTGTATTTGACTGTTACAAATTTCTCATTGTTCACTCGTCCTCTAAACATCTTCACAAAAACAAGATTTCATTTTGCTGCGACGTGGAAAAGGCTTCAGCCATGGCCAATCCTTAACTCTCAATTATGGTCACTCCCTTCACCCTTGTTTTAGATAGGTTAATATCAGACTATCAATCCTTGGTTGTTACTGCCAACAATGTGAACGTCTCCCTAGAATGTACACCCGTATTCTCTCTGAAGATGCTTGATTCATTCTACAAATGTCTTCCCATGATCATGCAGCATTAAATCAAATACTTTAGTGTCCTAAAATAAATAATATGCCTTTTCTACATCTCCCTGTGTCTGGTTAGTACAATAATGACAACTAGAACTGCAAGCAGTTATGCAGGGGTCCAAGAAGTGTGCATTTCGCCGGCACAACGCGACCAGAAATGTGCGTTTCGCCGGCACAACGCGAAGCATGTGTTCAAAACGCTACCCTGAACCTGTGGATACAAAGGATTTGACTGTGGTAGGAGTAGCGAGAAGTCAGTGTAGCGTTTTCGCGGCGAAATTTTGTAGAAGATATACAATTTCCTCGTTTATTGCGCCCCCTAATGGCGAAATATTCAGATTTTTTTTGAACGCCAGTAGGGGTATCATCGACATGTGTCCAAAATTTGGACTTGATCCGATGTCTAATTTTCGTCGTCGAAGGTCGGATCAAAAAACTGTCCAACGATTTCTTTGCGTGTGCGTCTGAAGATGTCGTGTGCAAAGTTTGGTGTCGATTGGTCAAGAAATGTGGGAGGAGTAGGGAAAAAACAGTTTTGCGGTTTTCGCGATTTTGCGAAAAAGAATTATGGACGCAAATGGGCGTGGCCTATGCCAAAAGATGCAGCAGACTCCAGTGAATATGTGGGTACAAGTTTTGACTGTGGGAGGTTCGGTGTGGGAGTTATAGCCCCAAACGCGTATTCCTTGGTATAGCGCCACCTAGTGACCGGCGTGTCTGGATTTTGTCGTCTGCTTAGTCCGAACAGATCTGGATCTAGTCATGCAAATCGCGTGTCGGCACCATTTACGGTTTGGGCCGTGGTCCCACTTTTAGGGGGGTAAGAATAACAAGAAATGTGCATTTCGCCGGCACAACGCGAAGCATGTGTTCAAAAATTGAGAAACGGCGTATGCCAAAAGATGCAGCTGACTCCAGTGAATCTGTGGATATAAAGGTTTTAACTGTGGGAGGTTCGGTGTGGGAGTTATAGCCCCAAACGCGTTTTCAGAACATTCCATTGGCAAATTAAGAGACATACAATGTCGTAGTTTTCTGGCGCCGCCTTGTGGCGAAATTTTCCGAACACAATTTTCCTTTTCCAAATAACTCCCGCCCAGATTAATAATTCTTGGCCATATTTTCTATATAGACTCGGGATTGCCCCTTGATGGTTTCCCTCGAGTTTAAAGAACATTCCTCAGGCCAATTAGAAGATATACAATTTCCTCGTTTATTGCGCCCCCTTATGGCGAAATATTCCGATGTTTTTTTTGAACGCCAGTAGGGGTAGCATCGACATGTGTCAAAAGTATAGCGCCACCTAGTGGCCGGCAGGTCTGGATTTGGTCGTCTGCCGTCACCTCACGGACCTGGATCTAGTCATGTAATTGGCGTGTGTGCACCATTTACGGTTTGGGATGTGGTTCCACTTCTAGGGGGGAATAATAAGAATCCTTACAAAAACAATAGGGATCAAACCTGTTGGCTTGGACCCCTAATGATGATGATGATGCGTCTTATTTCTATGGTTAGGCAGCTTTTGTAGTTTTATCAGACTTTTTTCCTGTTTAACCAGTCACCAAAGGAAGACCTTGTTTAGTAAGAACCTATTTCTGGGGTTGAATTATACCATGCAAGGAGAACGCACAATGACATCATATACTCAGAAATTACTTCATACATCAAACACACAAATTACTGGTTGGGTAAATGGGTAGTTGGCTGTGTTTTTGTATTTTTCCTCAGTTCGTTCGTCTGTTGGTTTATTTATTCGTCTCCAAAATCTGTGTTTTTCAACAGTTAAATTCAACAGAAATAACCTTAATTTTTTCAAATGTTCCTAAAGTCTGTATCCCAGTGCAGGCACAGGGCTGGCTGTCCCCAGCTCTGTAGGGCTAAACCTGGCTAGAGCTCATGTGGGCAAGTGTTGCCTGAGTAGCCTGTTCGCTTTGTTTTGCCCATAAATGGTATATTCTGGAGACTCACCTTAGCTGGTGAGTCAAAGCTTCTGCAACAAAATATCTCTTCACCACGTCATTCCCAGGCAGGCAAAACAGCCCTGTTAAAAGTAAGAGCATCCATCGTGTTTGTCCAATACTGTAAATTTCACTGACGTTTAGAAAGGATGAAGTGAACACGTGTTTCTCATGTTGTTGCAGAAAACGCGGGAGAAGGCTATAAAGTAGCAGGCTCATTGTCAAACACGGTCATCACCAAATTGAAGACAGCAGCTTTGCATGGACTACCATGCACTTGGATCTGCAGGGATGGAGGGAGCGAATAACAGACCATGATCAGGGCATAACTTAACCTGTTGCATGTATTGAATGATATGAAATGCATATGCATAGTTCATCAATTAGTTGAATGGTGGTTTGTTCTGATAAGAAACAAGCCGGATTGTACGATTTCCAGAGACACAATTTAGATTACATGTTTGGCTACACTTAGAAACAGCAGTCGGTTAGATCTTGCTTGGACAAAGTTAGGGTCTCCTTAAAATCCTGTTTTTCTCTCCTTTACGTTCATGGTAAGTTCATCTTCCATCGACACACACACGATCATGCGCATGCGCGCGCACACAGAGAGTGAGAGCCCTGTCCCCGTGTTTGTGCATGTGGTTGCATGTGTGTGTGTTCAACCATGTGTCTTGTGTGCACCCTCTACTAAATTCTGTCCTGGAACGCCGTAGCGTAAAGAATACATTGTCCCTAGTGGCAGTTGCTATGCTAATCAACCCTGCCTTCCCTGTTGAGCTATCCATAGGCTGTTGGAAAGTACAGGAGACTCCACAGTGAAATCCCTTTTACATTGGGGATTTACTGCGCTCTCCCAGTGTTGGGAAGGGGATCTCACTTTAATGTGTGCCCCTACTCCGGGGCCCAGACTCATTAAAACAATGGTGGTAGCCATGTCACACAGGAACATTCCAGAAGCAGCACTGGCGGGAGGGCTGAGAGGAGGGTGGGGTTCTGGGGGCTCTGTAAGGGGCTCGGAAAGAAAACATTTAGGAAAGATAAATGTTGCTCCATTGGCAAGAAGTCATTTTAATTTGGGCAGTAAGAAAACGAGTGTTACTGGTTGTGCCTCAGTTGTTTTAAATGTTTCCTAAAGTGGTGAGGAGATCGAAAGAGTGAAAGTAAATATGTTTTTTTGAAAGAAAGCAACAAGTAAATAAGAAAACGCACAACAGGAATGCTCTTTCATTTGGTGCATCCTTATTCTAGTGATCACATGAACCACGGACCTTGCAGAAATGTCAAGCAATGACATCCCATGCCACAAAAATACCTCCAGGAATAGCCTCAATCTGTGATGACATCATTTCCTGCTATTATGGCCCTGCAGGATGTCATGTGATATACTATCAGATAAAGTTTCCTGTTGCCTTGGCTACCGCTCTGTTCTTTCTCTCCACTCGTCATGCGTTGGTAGGCGGGTCTTGCATCCTGGTAGAGGATGGATCCTTGCCTAACTCAACTCATCGTACCACACCTGTGCTCTGAATCCGTAAAGCAGCTTTTCTTTCTCCTTTGTCGTCTTCACGAAGCGCTTTGATCCCCCCTGCCCCAGTCATCCCTGCAGTGTGCAGAGAGGCAGAGCTGGTGCTGAGTGGTGCTGTCATCTCCCAAGCGGGCCCTCTACCTGCCCTCACCATCACATGACCTCATGCCTCCCTCGACTCCATGACTTATTCAGCAGGACTCGTGGGATCGCAGAGCTGTGGAAACCCAGAGCAACGGACGGACAATCTCATGACCGTCTGTGAAAGGGGTCAGAAATGTATTTTTAAATTGTTGTTTTTTTTACCTAGCCTTGTTGGACTATGGCTGATACTCACATTTGCGTTTCGCAATGAGTATCTGATTGGTCTTGGGTGGGCAGCATTTGTTTTCCAAATATGGCCGTGGCCTTACGTTGTTCAAAAAACTCTGGCCAATAAGAGTGACACTTCTGCACTTTTCTCTCTTGCCAAATCCGGTTGGAAGACAAGCAAACACATATTCTAATCTGAGCAAAGCCTTGCGTTATAACGTTATCGTTCAGTCCATTTAAGATCAAAATAATTGTGATTGTCCCGAGAATTCTACTGTCCTAAGGCAACCCAAATAGCCGCTGATAAATCCCACTTCTTTATTTTTGGGAGACGCTTTCAAAGGTCTCGAGGCAAGATTACTCTGCAGAGAGAAACAGAATGTGAACTCTCGAGATTGGGATGGTCTCCCGAGATTACTTTTTACCTCCCAGAGTGGAAAAATGTACCGGCTGGTGGGGAGTTTAGACCCTGTTTGTGTGAGGCTCAGGTGGAAGACACAAGCAAGGAGCTCCTCCCATGGCTTTAAGGATGTCTGATGAGTGACGTGCCATAATTTTAAGGAACAAGATGGCGCAAACATGAACTAAGGCGTACACCATAGACGCATGACGAAGAATAACAGAGCTTCAGTCAGACTGAGAGACAAAAAGAGTCTAGTTAAGGAAAGAGGGATGTCAACTTTGCATCTTTCTATTGTTGGTGGTTGAACCCTCAAGGACCAAAGCACCAGGTGGTATTCTTGCTGACAGATCCTGGTGTTGAACTGTCAACCTCTGGAAGGCCATGCCTCCTGCGAAATATTGAAGGATGCTTAATGTTGTTCACTTGCAGAGCTTTTTGAAACCAATGGCCACTTTTTAAAAAATTGGAGCGCATGCCTCCACTTTTTACCCATCATGAAATCAATGACTGTGATTTAATGAAATATTGTATCATGGAATTAATGTTCGGTTGGATATCATTCTATAATCTTGAAAAAAATCGAACTAGGGAAAAATAACTATGGCACTCTGCAGCAGAACTAACGTACGTGTGTGTGCGTGTGTGTGTGTGGATGTTTTTCCAGTTGCATGGGGCCAAAGTTGCACATCTTTCTACCCTAGAGAGAGAGAAAAATTAAGGGACACACATGACACGCAGTCCTTGCTCTCATAACTCATAGCTACATTGTGCATACCCATTTGACCTGAGGAGAAAACAGGAAGTCTTGTTATTTTATTGGGCTGTAATAACGTTGCAACGTAAGAGACTTATTCGACCAAAGAAACGGAGGGCTTGATCTAAACAATGATTAGCTGTAACATATGTTGAGTAGTCTGTATCTACTGCATTCTACAGCTTGTATGTTCAAATCGCTTTGTTCATCAAACAAGTAATTCATTAACCCAAAGGCGTGGCTCCAAACAATTCTGACCGATGACGAATGGAAGTTTCAGAAACATAACAAGGCTGTGTCCTTCTTATGAGTGTGATACAATATTGTTACATTAATTGAATCCCAAAGGATGTTTACTTGCACTCATGATCACATGCATTTTGTGGTGCATTTATAACCGGTGCGCGCGTGCGTGTGCGTGTGTGTGAGAGAGAGACAGGAAGTTCGATCAAAGCTGAGTCCCTGGCCGGTAGAAATTAGGTTTATTGGCTCCTGTGAGCAAGACAGTGCCGAGAGGCTCGCACAGATTGTGTTTGTGGTCTGTGTCACAGCAGTTAGGTGTTCGCATTATGGAAATTATGCTATGATACATCAGTGTTCGTTATTTCAATAGGGTGATGGTGACCAGTAAAAGGCTTCCCTGCTTTGAGGCAGCTGATTTGGCTCTCACAATGTTGGGCTCCTCAAAAAGGATGTTTCAATCCTTATAAATGACGCTACGAATGGATCGAGTCGGCCATCAAGTTGATGCCAAACCCAAGTTCATGAAAAGGATTGTTGATCTGCGACTACCACTACTACGACTACAGTGATTGCTCCTATCTGAGCCCGTGTCTATCTTCTTCCAGGACCAGTTTGAGAATCTGGACAAGCACACCCAGTGGGGGATCGACTTCCTGGAACGATACGCCAAGTTTGTCAAGGAGAGGCTGGAGATCGAGCAGAACTATGCCAAGCAGTTACGGTGCGAACACACACACACACACAGACACACACACACAGACACAGACACAGACACAGACACAGAGAGAGAGAGAGAGATAACGGCATCATGTTCATAATAAGTACAGACTTTTTGACTGGTGCAGTACAATCATGAGAAACGAGACACGCATTCATGCTCTCACTCACTCATCCACTCACAATCACGCACACTAGAAAATATGTCTGTGTTTGATCAAAGGAGGTCCCAGGAGTGTGACTACTTGACTGAGATAATGATCAAAGGCACACTCCCATGTGGGGATACATGTTTAGAGATCTCTCATCAGATCTTTGAGTTCCCCTAAGCAAACGCTGTTTGTTTCGTGAATACAATGTGCTTTGCCCTATGGCAGTATATCAGTGCCATAGTGAATTGAATGTACCCAACTTTCATTTATTTTCATATGTTGTAGATTATCTTTAAGAATCAGCTGACAAGCATTTTGCCTGCCTGTTTTTTTGTTTTCTGTCTGTCTTTGAATAACAGGAATTTAGTAAAGAAGTACTGTCCAAAGCGGTCTAAAGATGAAGAGCCGAGGTGAGAAGCCTCCATAGACCGTCAAACTGTTTTACCTGCTCTGTGTGTCATGATTCAACTATATCTTGTCGAATCATGTGTGTGAGAGTGAAGGCCACACACATAACATACAATTTGTGTGTGTGAGCTCAGGTTCACTTCGTGCATGTCATTCTACGCCATCTTGAACGAGCTCAACGACTACGCTGGCCAACGGGAGGTTGTGGCCGAGGAGATGGGCCACAAGGTGTACGGGGAGCTGATGATTTACAGCCAGGAGCTCAAGGCCGAACGGAAGCACGTGAGTGGCCACACCCAGGTGTGGGCGGGGCTAGTACGGACATCTTTTGTTTTTAAAAAAGCTTCTTTGCATATGAAATAAGTGTAGAAATCTGTTTTTGTCTTTACTCCTACAGCATCTACAGGAGGGCAGGAAGACGACGCAGTATTTTGAGCAGTGCTGGAAACAAATGGATAATGTGAGTTAATTATTGTTGGTAGTGTTATTGGTACTATTATGACTACTGAGCTGGTATTCAGCTTCAAGGAGTGTGTGATTTAAGGTGTTAATGCTTAAGATGCTGTGCATTACCATGGTTGTATTATCTTTTCTCATAAATACCAGACAGACTTCTGGTTGTAAAACATGATTAGACTATGTAAACTATATCTTGTAAAACATGATTACACTATAACTTGTAAACCATGATTAGACTATGAAGATTAGATATTGCAAAACATAATTGGACTATATAGACTATACATTGTAAAACAGGATTAGACTAAACCTTGTAAACAGGATTAGACCTTCTAAAACACGATTAGTAAGTAAAAGAAAAACATATGCAAAAATAGAAAGTTAAAAAGGCATTTTAGTATTAAAATAGAAAATAAAGGCAAAGTTATTTAGCAGAAAGCTATAGCAAACATAAAAGTCTTCAGTCTTGTTTTAAAGGTGCTCAGAGTTGGGGCAAGTCTTAAATCCTCTGGGAGTTTATTCCAGCTATTTGTTGCGTAGTAACTAAATCCTGCTTTCCCATGTTTTGTGTTTACTCTGGGGATAATTAACAGATTGGTCTCAGAGCTTAGTGGTCTAAAAGGCTGATATAGTGGAAGCATATCAGTTAAATATTTTGGGCCTAAACCATGTAGGGATTTATAAGTAAGCAACATGATTTTAAAATCAATTCTCTGACTTACAGGAAGCCAATGTAACAATTTCAGAATTGGTGTAATATGATCAAATTTTTTGGTCTTTGTTAGAACTCTAGCAGCAGCATTCTGAACAAGCTGAAGCTTCCTCAGTTTGTTTTGGGAGACCTGTAAGGAGACCATTGCAGTAATCAAGCTTACTAGTGATAAAGGCATGTACAAGTTTTTGTAAGTCTTCGGTGGACATGAGCCCTCTACCTCTAAGTCTTGCTAAAAAAATTTATTTTTATTTTATTTATTTATTTATTTATTTATTTTTAAGACTAGACTATATGGACTAGACTCAGACTATATGATGACTATAAGATTAGACTATATGGACTGGATTTTGTAAAAGATTATTAGACCATATAAACTACCTTGCAAAACATGATTAGACTATATCTTGTAAAAAATGATTAGACTGGACTTTGTAAAACATGATTAGACTGAAGAATCTTCAGCATTAAGATGTGTGTGCAATATGTAAACAGTCAAATGTATTATCAACTCCAAATTTAAAAAGATACAAGGTATGCTTTACAGACCTTAATAAATTCAGTTCGGTATTTCCTAGTGATTATCTGTCTTTTAGAAGTTATGGATCCAAAACGGGCAAATGTGTTTAAGTCATCATTAATACACATTTCCAGTCACATGTTGTCTCACAAACTTCCCAAAAAGGGCTGACTCCCTTAGAATTTAATGTGCACCTTTCTATCTTTAGTCACTACCTCGTTCCTTTAGTGACTAACAAGGTGACTACTCTTTCTCTCTCACCCTTTTTTTCTCCCTCTACCACTTAAGCTGTCCGTCCGTCTGTCAGTAATGCAATAAAGATGGACGGGCAGGAAGGAAAGTCTCTCGCTATCCCTCTCTCGACCACTCAATATAATTAGATGTTATGTTTTCCGTATTTTACATGTACACTTGTTCACCCTTGAATTGTGGCATGAATGAAGTGTTGTAATGCAGCCCTGTTCTTAAAGTCTTAACTTGTTTTGAACTTGTATGACCTTGTGTGTTCTTTCTCTTTTTCTCTCTTTCTCCCGGTCTCTCACCATCCCTAGAGTAAAAAGAAGTTTGAGAGGGAGTGTAGAGAGGCGGAGAAATCCCAGTTGAGCTACGAAAGGTTGGATAATGACATCAACGCCACCAAATCCGAGGTGGAGAAGGTAAGGATGTCCCGTCTCCCCCGACCCCAACAACTGTACTCCAAATTGACAACTCACTTTTGAATGTGAACTTCAATGTATTCCTTTTGTTATCCATGTGACTAGACGACTATGCCATAAGGCTGTTGGTTGATGTTGTAAATGCTGTCGTTGTTCAGGCAAAGTCTCAGTACTACCAGCGGACACACCTGGCAGACGAGAGCAAGAACGAATATGCTGCCCAGCTGCAGAACTTCAACGCAGAGCAGTGGAAGCACTTCCACACTACCATACCAAACATCTTCAAGGTACCCTCCCCCTCCCAGTCACACTGTTAACAATGCCAGACATACCTGGATACTGGGAGCAGGTGAACTGGTTTGCTGCATACTTTTATTCTGTGCAAATCTGTTGGAAGCTTCTGCTCAAACTACACCACTACAAAAACATGCAGAGGTTTCTCTTTCTAGTGAAGAGCTACGGTGATGCATGCCTTTGAAAGGGAAAATAATTTTAAGGACAAGGTTGGTGGTGTTATGGTTCAAATTATAGTCCTCCCCCCAATTAGAGGAGCTAAATAGTCTAACATGATTAGACTATATCTTGTAAAAAATGATTTTCTCTAGTCTAGCAGAAAGACACTGACCCTGGGCGGCCATGGCTTCTAGCGCTGCCTTGAAACCTATTAAAACAAGTATATTTATTTATAAGGCACATAAAAATATAACCAGGGTTGATCAACGTGTGGTTCAGCTAGAAGAAAACAGACCATGGCTGGGCTGTTGCTTTATAGGCAGCAGAAGTCCCCCATCCAACACCACAAGTCTTTTGTACTATTTTGTATGAATGAGTAATAAACCCATTCATGAGTAATACACAAGTCTTTTTCTGAAATGTTTTTTTTTTTTCAGTGATGATCAAAGACTACCTTTATATATAGTTCATCCTACCACATCTCCAGGTTAAATAATAATTAAACTCACTCACTCACTCACTCACTCACTCACTCACTCACTCTTAATGAAATGTTTGACATTGTTTACTAATATTTAGTTTAAAGGCACCCAGTGCAACTTTCGAGGCTTAAAAATAAACATTCAATTTCTAGTCTTTTTTACACGTGGTAAGTTTCAATAACTCCATACCATTACATACCGACATTTAAGCAGCAAAGGTGAGACGTCGGTTGTGTGGTGAGAACTGATACAAAATCGATAACAAAAACAATGCCGCCATTTTCTTTATTTTTTGTAACCTACAATAAATAAAGCAGGCTTCCAGTCAATGGAAAAATGGCTTCTCCCCACCGGTGATTGTTGTTGTTTACGATTTTCTATCAGTTCTCACCACACAACGACGTCTCATCTTTGCTCCTTGAATGTCGATATGTAATGGTATGGAGTTATTGAAACTTACTACGTGTAAAAAAGACTAGAAATTGAATGTTTATTTTTCATTGAATGTTTACATAAAGTTGCACTGGGTGCCTTTAAGAGACAACATTTTCTACCTTTCTAAACCCCAGGTAGACTTACTATGACATCTGTACTAGGGATGTCCGATATTGGCTTTTTTGCCGATATCCGATATGCGATATTGTCCAACTCTAAATTTTCGATTCCGATATCAGCCGATACCGATGTCGATATTTGGGTTATTTATTTTTCCTCAAACCTAATTTAGGTAACATTACATATCTCCTGTTGTGGAATTAACACAACATGCTTAATGTTATTGTGATGCCCCCCTGGATGCATTCTTGAATGCAACAAGGCTTTCCAAATGTTAACATTGTCTGTGCAAAATAAGAAAAATACTTCAACTTAATTTAAGGGAAAAGTGCCATGTTTATTTTTATTTTTTTAATGGTCTCAGACAACAGTTTGGATTACACTCTCCCTGAGATAATCTTGACAATGCCCACAACAAATAGGGCAAACTTGACTTCACAAATGATAAAACATTGTACCTGAACAACTATGTGCAACATAGCAGTATGTTTCTTTAACTAAAACTCAATAACCTTAATTGAATAAATGCACAAATATGAGTCAATTACAATGTGCACTGTACTGCACAATTTTGAAAACATTTATTTGAGCTAAAAAAATAAATACCGATATTGACCGATATTACATTTTCATGCTAATATCGGGCCGATAATATCGGTGGGCCGATAATATCGGACATCTCTAATCTGTACGGCAAAGGTCACGAGTGAATGTCTTCCCCTCACCAGAACTTGCAGGCCATGGACGAGCGGCGCACGGTGAAGCTGGGTGAGACGTACCGGAGCTTCGCCGAGGTGGAGAGGAGGGTGGTGCCCATCGTCTCAAAGTGCCTGGAGGGCATGGTCTCGGCCGCCAAGGCCGTTGACGAACGCAAGGTATGCAGAGCTGGTGGAGGTGATGGTGGTCGGGATGGAGGTTGTTGGTGGTGGAGGGGATTCAGGGAGATAGTGGAGAGGGTAGAGATGGGGTTTGTATGGTGGTGGTAATTGGTCAGGGGGGGGCTGGCCTGTGTCTCACCCTTTTTGTGTGTGTGTGTGTGTGTGTGTGTGTGTGTGTGTGTGTGTGTGTGTGTGTGTGTGTGTGTGTGTGTGTGTGTGTGTGTGTGTGTGTGTGTGTGTGTGTGTGTGTGTGTGTGTGTGTGTGTGTGTGTGTGTGTGTACCCCCCTCCCCAGGACTCGGGCATCGTGGTGGAGTCCTTCAAGTCGGGCTTCGAGCCGCCGGCAGACTTCCCCTTCGAGGACTACAGCCAGAACCTGAGCCGCACGGGTTCGGACGCCACCATCAGCAACACACCCAAGGGGGAGAGGGACAAGGAGTTGGTGGGAGTAGCAGTTTCCGGTGGGACGCGGGCGGACCCCAAACACTCCATGGGCAAGGCCAAGAACAAACTCTGGCTGTTTGGCAAGAAACCAAAGGTGAGCAGCCATTTAGAGCATTGCTTTCACGATTGATACAAACTTGATTATATCATTGTGGATGGGACTGTTTGTTTGTGTACCAAGAGCACCACCTTTTGAGTGTCCTTTGTCTCTCTCGCTCTCTGACTCATTAGAATGAGTCACTGTGTGGTCCAGACTTGACTAGTACTTGAGTCATTAACTCTGACATCACACACCCATCAAGCCATTTGTGTTCTATTCCGAGCCCTGGCACTACCCTGACCCCACCCTTTTATGTGCTCCTCCCACTTTCTTCCTCGGAAGTCTTATCTCTCTCTTGATTTCTGTTATTCATTGTTTGTCTACTACTTTCACTAGGTGTGTGTGTGTGTGTGTGTGTGTGTGTGTGTGTGTGTGTGTGTGTGTGTGTGTGTGTGTGTGTGTGTGTGTGTGTGTGTGTGTGTGTGTGTGTGTGTGTGTGTGTCAAAACAAAGGTAATGCGGTCGTACCCAAGCTTTAAAAATAAATATTAAAATAACACAGACTGGACTTCGCCCTATATTCCAGAAAGAGTCGTTGTGCCGTTAATGATCTACCAGATACTTTTCACAAGCCGGAATCTCTGTGACGAGATTGTGTGTGTGTTTATTTAATTTATGCCTTTGTCCACATTAGATACTTAGAGAGACGCTGTAGATTGCTCTACACATCTAGCATCATATATCACATACAGTCTATTCTATTTTACCTTGAGTTATACTATATTCGTATTAGGTGAGTGCTGCATGCAGAGCTCAAATATTGTTCTCAATTTTTATTTTCTTCTTTCTTTCTTTCTTTCTTTCTGAAAACTTTGGGACCTATCTCTATCTATCTTCCTACAGTTTTCACCTAGAGACTCCATTCAAATTTTTAAATATTAAGAATAGCTTGGAAACGCCCGTTTGATATCCAAACGGAATTTCGATATCATTTAAACTTTATTCAGGATCACAGTTTTAGTTTCATACTGGCCTCGTTTTCAGTCTCATTAATTTACATTGACACTGGAGCGTGATGACGTTCAGCAGTGTTGCCAGATTGGGTGGTTTTCCCTCCAGATTGGGCTACTTATGGAGGACGTTCAGGCAGTGTTGCCAGATTGGGCGGCTTTCTCACTCTATTGAGCTACTTTTAATCACGCACTGGCTCGCTATTCTCTTAAACACACACACACACACATACACACACACACACACACACACACACACACACACACACACACACACACACACACACACACACACACACACACACACACACACACACACACACACACACACACACACACACACACACACTCTGCAGGGAAATACATTTGACGTTTCAGATTCTTCAATTCATTAAACATTTCTGCATTTTTAGCAATGCTTTGCACTTTTCATTCAGCTGTAACTTTATTTGTTTGCAACAATTTTCTTTTTCTTAAATGGTGTGCATGTTTACATTGTTTAGTCCATTTAGACTTTTGAACTATTGTTCAAATCCCTTCACTTGATTTAAGCCATTTAACGTTTCTTTATGCCTTAATCTATGTGGCTTTATTAAAAATATTTTCAAGCTCACTTTGTACTACAGCACTCACCGCATTTTCTGCAGGAAATGCATATAGTTCTTTTCTGGTCTTCATGTGACAGTATTTAAAGCCTTTTACTTATCGGAATGAGGCTTTGTATGGTTCGGAAACATAAACCACATAAAAAACAAACACATGTTACCGTTTCCCTATATTCCACATTCACATTTTAATTTATCAAGTTGGATTAAACTCAAAAAGCTCCACACCTTATCAAAAGTTCACATTTCTAATCTTTTTCTGAATATGGCAGACGAAAAAGAATAACATAACTTGTTACTGAAGACTAGCAGAACTTGTTGAAGACTAGCAGAACTTGTTGAAGACTAGCAGAACTTGTTGAAGACTAGCAGAACTTGTTAAAGACTAGCAGAACTTGTTGAAGAATAACTTGCAGAACTTGTTGAAGACTAACTGAACTTATTGAAGACTTACTGAACTTGTAGAAGACTAACTGAACTTGTAGAAGACTAACTGAACTTGTAGAAGACTAACTGAACTTGTTGAAGACTAACTGAACTTGTTGAAGACTAACTGAACTTGTTGAAGACTAACTGAACTTGTTGAAGACTAACTGAACTTGTTGAAGACTAACACAACTTGTTAGAGACTAACTTACAGAACTTGTGGGAGACTTACTTACAGAACTTGTGGGAGACTAACTTACAGAACTTGTTAAAGACTAACTTGCATTACTTGTTAAAGACTAACTTGCAGAACTTGTTAAAGAGTAACTTGCATAACTCGTTAAAGACTAACATAACTTGTTGAAGACTAGCAGAACTTGTTAGACTAACTTACAGAACTTGTGGGAGACTAACTTACAGAACTTGTGGGAGACTAACTTACAGAACTTGTGGGAGACTAACTTACAGAACTTGTGGGAGACTAACTTACAGAACTGGTGGGAGACTAACTTACAGAACTGGTGGGAGACTTACTTACAGAATTTGGTAAAGCCTAACTTACAGAAATGTTGAAGACTAACAAAACTTCTTGAAGACTAACTTACAGAAAATTTTTGAAGCTAACGTGCAGCAAAAGATAGGGATTGAGTGTAATTAAGGGCCGCTGTAACCCTTCACCTATCACTCCCATCCCCTCTGCTCACCTCATCATCTTTTCTTTGTTTGCTCTCCTCCTCCCTCATCAGTCTCCTTCCTCAGCCCCTCCCCCTCCTCCTCCTCCTCCTCCTCTCTTGCCCTCCTCTTGCTCTGCATCCTCGTCCCGCCCACGCCCCCGTCCCCGCCCCCTCTCTGAGCTCCAGCCCCCCACTCCCCCGTCCCGCTTCAGCTGGGACAGCGTGGGCCGCTGCCTGTCCGAAGTCACCAGCGGTGCTCCGCGCATGGCTGCGCTCCGGGGCCTGAAGAGAGGGGTGAGCCGGCAGGGAGACACCCTACCCCACGGCCCTCCTCCTCTGTTCCTTGACTGCTCGTTCTTTAGACGTGATGCAGTGGTTTTTGCCCTTTTGTGTTCGGTCAACCTCTCCGTACCTGGGACTCACTTCGATGGCTTTCAACATCTTAAAGTCCTTTTTGTCTTTCTCTTTGTATTTTAGTATTTCCTATATTCAGGTGATTGACAGCCTCTTTTATGTCGTGAACGTGTGTTTGGTTTGCTGTGCAGTTTTTTGGGGATGTTATTTGGAGAGTTTAATAGACCACTGAAGTTTTGTAGTCTACTTCAGATAAATTCTGGTGTGAGTGGGTGGGTGGGTGAATCTGCAGTCATTTCACAAAGTAAAACTTCACTGGTCTATTGCCGTTATGTGCAGGAAAAGGGTGAAATTGGTGTGGTGAAGAACATATGGTGTGGTAGTGTGCTTGCTTACCGAGTATAAAACTAGCGTGTGTGTTTGTGTGTGTGTTTGCAGTGTCTCTGTGTTAGCATGGCTGTGCTAATGCTGTATCAGTATGCTGCGAAGCAGACAGTCTGAACATTAAATCGTCGATAACGCTGTCCACAGTGCCAAGACTGACAGCCAAACTGCTGTAGTTGGGGGTTTTCAGTCTATTCCATCTGTGCCATCCGTGAACGGTCGCTGATTTAGTAGCTGGTTTAATCCATCTAAGGGAGGCGGTTGACCTGATGGTCTACTGAGGGTCAGCCAGAATGTAGAATGTTCTCTCGGTAGACTGACCGGTCAGGCTGGTGGAATGGGCCGTCGATTCTGCATGATTTCTTAGACTGGCGCCGCTGACGATCCCACCACTAATGAGCTTTCCATGTTGTCTTGTCTCTTTAATTTGCATGGGTTATGCTTTACGGCTCAGTGGTCAATTAAAACGGTAAGTGCTGTGTGTGGGTGTGTGTGTGTGTGTGTGTGTGTGTGTGTGTGTGTGTGAGTGTAGCATTAACAGGTAGACTCAGCAAACTTTGTGTGTGCCTGCATTTATAATTGTGTTGTTCCAACAGTACCTCTTGTGTGCCTCTTCTCTAGGAGAATACAGTAGATGACTGTGTAGTCCACTGCGTATAGGATCTAATGTTAGCTTTAGCATATGCAGAGCTGGTGCCAAGTTATAAGCAGCACTGGATCATTAGGATGGCTAATCTTTCCCTTCTCCCCTCACTTTGATTATTTAACATAGTCACTAACATTTACCCATCTCTAGAAAATATTTACATCCATAATTCCTCGTGTCATTCCTTTTAGTTATTATATTGTCTCTGAAACTATTGGACTCCCAACAGAATTATCTGCACTTTCATGCCATGTTATGGATCTTTATAATTACATGCTTTACTTGTAACAAAGCCAGTATGGGTCTCGGCTAGCCTTTTTAACAACCACAAATCTGATATTGATTCAGATGTGTTATAATTGAGTGATGGCTGTGTTGTGATATCAAGGGCTTTGGAGATAATGCCAACATATCTGCATGTGATTTACAAATCCATTGTGTACGCCATATCTCAATACCATGCCAAATCCAATATTCTAAGCCTCTTCCATATGGCCAAGACCCGGTTATACCCCATCACTGGCAGAGAGCCTCCTCTCTGACCTCACAAATGCTCACTGAACAGGACCGCTCTAGTATACGGCCTGGGCCACAATACTGGCCGGCCTTGCGAGGAAGTGACTCACAGCGGGGAATGTTGAGCGCTCTCTCCCCTCTCTCTCTCCTCCAGGCTCCGTCCCTGGAGGACTTCAGCCACCTGCCCCCGGAGCAGCGCAGGAAGAGGCTGCAGCAGAGGATAGACGAGCTCAGCAAGGAGCTCCAGAAGGAGGTGGACCAGAGGTGCAGTGACTCCGCCCCTCCCGTCCCCGTTTAGCGATCCCTTCCCTCCAATGTGTTCATGTACACATGCATATCCACACACCCATAGACACAATGCTTACCACTAGCAGCAGAACATTAGACAGTTTGTAAACATTTTGGTATTATAAATGCTATAATTTGGAATAGATTGTATGTGGTTTCTTCATCGTAATATTTACATCTGACCGTCCTCTTGTATAGGGATGCCCTGAACAAGATGAAGGACGTGTATGAGAAGAACTCCCAGATGGGCGACCCAAGCAGCCTGCAGCCCAAGATCTCTGAGACCATATGCAACATGGAGAAGCTGCGCTCGGAAATACACAAGAACGAGGTACAGAGGGAGGATTCCGCCTATAAAGACTCTTTGTGGTCATGAGGACCCCCCTCTGGGTTTGCAACTTGACCCGTGGTGTGACGTCTTCCCCTTCCGGTCTTTCTCTCTGTCTCTGTCTCTCTCTGTGTTTCTATCCCTCTGTTCTCTGTGTCCCTGTTTCTGTGTCTCTCACTGTCTCTTTCACTCTCTTGTCTATGTCTCTGTCTCTCTTTCTCTCTGTCTGAATCTCCCTCTCCGTCTCTCTCTATGGCTTTTGCTCTGTCTCTGTCTTTCTGTCGGCCTCTGTGTGTGTGTCTGTCTGTCTATCTGTCTCTGTCTGTGTGTCCGTCTCTCTCCGTCCTGCCGAGCTAACATAAAGCAACTCAAACGGTAAGATGAAGAGGGAATTTGGAAATGTTATCCTGAGGAGGTCAAAATCTTTGTGGATCAGTGAGAGGTCTCGCCGTTTTCAAATCAAACAGAACAGAAGCAAGAAAGTTATTGGAGACGCAGATAGAGGGGAGGGAAAGATGAGAGGTGGGATAAGTAGTGGAAAAGGAGGAGACAGAGGCTAGCTGTATTCCCCAGTCAGTCCTAAGTGTGTCTGTGCGTGTAACCTGAGTCCTGACAGATAACTGACTTTTGTGATTTCCAGGAGTCCAGGGTTAACTGCAATGTGTTAGCACCCCCTGCTGTTCACTGTGTGGCAGCACAGGGCCGTACACCAGAGACTGTAAAGGCTTCATTATACTTGAAAATAAATCCAAATTACCATGCTCTCACACAAAAAATAGCAGGGTTGCGACCAAGTCAAAGCACTGCAATGTTCTCAGATCGCCGTAATGTGCGGCTTTGATTTTGTTTTAAATATATTTAGGGCTTTATGCGTCGGCCTCTTAACACAGCACTGTCCTAAGGGGCTGGTGAACGCATCAGTAATCAATCTGATTAACTAAACGAGTCAACTAAATGTTGTATACTCTTGCCCTTTTCACCAGTACTAAAAAAGACCCACACTGGTGATCAATCGCACGTGTGCAGGTTCAGTATGTGCTGTTAAACACAGTGGATCTTTTGTTTCCTAATGAAGGTACCTATTTCGACAGATCTCACACATATAGGGCACATTTTCACCTTGTCATCAAAATGTCAGTCTGTCTAGAAAGGTGTTATGTTTTAATGTGTGTGTTTGTCTGTGTTTGTTTGTGTGCTTATGTAGTCGTGGCTGTCGGAGGTTGAGGGCAAGCAGAGCTCCAGGGGCGACCGGAGACACAGTGCAGACAACCACCACCACACCCCCCAGGGCAGAGAGAGGTACGCACACACACACACACACACTAGCATGTTCATGTAGTCTTAAAACCAGCTGCTTTTTTCTTATCTGCGCAAGCACTGGCATCAGAAATCTGCAAACCGCTTCTTGTTATCAACGGCAATCTATAATTGCTATGGCAGTTATGCCGTCTCCCTGCAAGTGACTTTCTTAAGCTCAGCTCTGCAAATAAAACCTCAGCCTACTAGCTGTCCCCCTTCAGGGCATGAGTCAATGCACGCCCGTCGTCTCCCTCTCCCCATTAACCCGCCCCATCTCTACCTCTCTCCGTCAGTCCTGAGGGCAGCTACACTGACGACAACAGCCAGGAGCACCAGCCTACACCTCAGCACCACCACCACCACTCGGCCCCGCCCCCACGGCAGCCTGTGCCCCCCAACTCGGACCACCACGAGTTTGACGACGAGTTTGACGACGATGACCCTATGCCCGTCATCGGCCACTGCAAGGCGCTGTACTCCTTTGATGGTAAAGCCGCGCACAGGTTTGGTCTTCGATCATCTTGGAATGGAGCGTTTGTATAGGACATGGATAACAGCTCCATGACCTACATTGCGCAGCTCATACAAATTGCCAATTGCCTGTTGAGTAAATAGCAACGATGATCCGATTTCGAAGTCGAAAATAATAATTGGATAATAATTGGATGATATTATCGGAAACTCTATGCCGGCTGTGAGGGACCGGCGTGGTCGCCCCACGTATCTGGGATACGGCCAACTGGGAATTCCGAGTGTGGGCAAAAATTAGGGCAATGGACTGAGGTCTAAGAAAAAGTGACGTTTTAATGTCTCCAAAACATTCACAAAAAATAGAGCACCGTTTCAAATGAAAAGGAAATGACTGCATCCATCAGCAAACATAAACTAAGAAAATATAACATAGCATAGCCTAACATGAATCTAGCATAGCGTTACTAGTACTGGCCTCACATCAAGCCAGCACCTACCCTCCGCCTCCAAACACCAAATGAGGCGGCCCTTAAATAGGGAAATGCCAATTGGCCCAATCAAGGCCGAATGGGCCAGACCATTAGTTGGGGGGGAACATTCTTCACCTAAAGCTACATTACTATACTGCCCCCTACCGGGACGGAAGACTAACTTCCAGCAGCCCAATCTAATACACACACACAATATAATAATAATAGTAATAATAATAATAATAATAATAATAGCTCTAATGCGAGACAGTGAGAAGGGGGAGGATTTCACCTTCTACCATTTCCCACCACCTCTGGAGTTTTGCCAACAGGATGGCGAGACAAAAAGTCTGCCTCAGTATTCTGCCTTCCCGCTTGGTACTGCACCGTGAAATGAAATGGCTGCAGTGCCAAGAACCAGCGAGTGATGCGAGCATTCGAGTCCTTCATGCTACCCAGCCACTGTGAGGCGCGGTGATCCACAACGAAGGGGTCACGCCCCCTGTCTCCCCCTTAGCAGCCTCTGTTACACAATCACAGTAACGGCCGCTTTACCAAGGGGATCAGTGGCATGACCCCTGTTCATCGCCACATAGGCGCTGCGTGCTTTGCCGGCGAGGTAGGGTACTATAAAGACAGCCCAATCCTCTCTTGGCCAGCCAAAGCCATTGCTAACCTCACAAATGTCATGAGGTACTGCTCAAATGTCGTCATCCTCTTCCAGCCTGGGAATGGCCGCCCTGGGCCAGGTCACAGGAGCTACTGTTAGAGCTGCTGGTGTATGTGCCAATGCCGGAGCTGGTGCTGGATCTGGTGCAGGTGAAGCCTCCGGTCAGCCTCTGCTCCATTCGCCGCCAGATTCGGCCTCGTCCTCGCTGTCCACTGCGTCCTCGTCTTCCCCCTCATCTCTCCAGTTTCTCAGATGGCGTTGAAAATATCCCACCACTGCCACCAAATGTGAGGGACCGGCGTGGTCGCCCCACGTATCTGGGATACGGCCAACTGGGAATTCCGAGTGTGGGCAAAAATTAGGGCAATGGACTGAGGTCTAAGAAAAAGTGAAGTTTTAATGTCTCCAAAACATTCACAAAAAATAGAGCACCGTTTCAAATGAAAAGGAAATGACTGCATCCATCAGCAAACATAAACTAAGAAAATATAACGTAGAATAGCCTAACATGAATCTAGCATAGCGTTACTAGTACTGGCCTCACATCAAGCCAGCACCTACCCTCCGCCTCCAAACACCAAATGAGGCGGCCCTTAAATAGGGAAATGCCAATTGGCCCAATCAAGGCCGTATGGGCCAGACCATTAGTTGGGGGGGAACATTCTTCACCTAAAGCTACATTACTATACTGCCCCCTACCGGGACGGAAGACTAACTTCCACCAGCCAAATCTAACACACACACACACACACACACACACACACACACACACACACACACACACACACACACACACTATAATAGTAATAATAATAATAGCTCTAATGCGAGACAGTGAGAAGGGGGAGGATTTCACCTTCTCCCACCGGCATTGTGCAGACAATCGTCATCCCTTGTGCACACACTCACTCACTCACACCTGTCAATGTTGGATGTCCGTAAGAGAGAGATGCTTTACCCATCAGTTGGGCGATGGTTGGTATAATATCAATACTTTGTCGTGACTGGATGAGATATTTCTAGAGACTGTATTATTTGATGTATGATCACTGCAAGACGGATTATGAGTATTTTCCTGGTCTTCGAGAAGAATGATCCACAATCTTAGCGTGGATCCATTCATGTGATTTTTTTTTTTGTTGTCACCAGGTAAGAACGAGGGGACGTTAGTGATGGCAGAGGATGAGGTAATGTGACTCTTTGTACACAATCTATTGTCATCTGTTATCGATGAACTGTTGTCATTTTCATGTTTGACTTGATCCACAACCTGAACCAGCATACCGTTTCTGGATATTTGCGAAAGGGCATTGTATACTACCAATTCCAGATTCAACAACCTGACCTAATCAATTCTCAAACTTAAGAGCCAGTGATCCCAAACTGTTTTCTCTTTTTTTAAACGTGGTAATATGTTTTATACGTCGTCAAAATAGTAATCCATGTAATATTGTCACTGTTACGGAAATAAGACTAAAATGTAGAAAAAAACAGGGTAAATGTTTTTGCCACTCTCCCCAAAACACTATGTGAATGTTAACTCTGCTGTGAATGCAGGGGTAGTGGTTTTCCTGGTGTGTGTGTGTGTGTGTGTGTGTGTGTGTGTGTGTGTGTGTGTGTGTGTGTGTGTGTGTGTGTGTGTGTGTGTGTGTGTGTGTGTGTGTGTGTGTGTGTGTGTGTGTGTGTCTGGAGATTTAATAGCTGTGTCCGAGTGAGGTTTAGGCTTCCCGGACCCTTATAGTATAACACTACAGTGTGTCGTGCATTTCATATAACGCTAATACACAATGACAGTTATAAAAAAATTAACGCAAAGCTGCCGCGGGTCGTAACGATGGGGCTAAACCCCTTCCATAATTCTCTCAACATGCGTTTGAAATCCAGCAGAAACAGTGGGTTCACTAGTAATTAGCATTTATTTTTATCTTTAATATTACAGACGCTATTTTAAAGCCTGTTTTGCTAACAGTTTATATTGGGCCTACTTTCTTCTTGGTTAAGTTTTTAAACCGTATTATCGAAAGTAGCACAGCTTGACAGAAAATATTATTGTATTATAAATATTTAGCAACAAAAGCAAGCTATATTTCTTTAAACATAGATCTACAGCCACCTGTTGTAAATGCTTTCATTTTGTGCCTTTCCGTCACGTGATTTAATAGGAGCCGGTCTCCCTCCCTCCCCCTCTGTATCTCTCATCTGATTGGCTCCAGGTGCTGTACATAATCGAGGAGGACAAGGGCGACGGCTGGACGCGAGCCAGGAAGCAGGGCGGTGAGGAGGGCTACGTGCCCACCTCGTACGTGGAGATCACCATGGAGAAGGCCAGCAAAGGTGCCGTCACCTACATCTGATCGGCCGTCCCACCCCTGCACTGCCGCCAGTCCCCTGCATCCATGCATCCCTCCTCCATCTTCCTCCATCTCTGTAACCTCATTGTCTCAGTAAACCAGTCTAAATGCCTGCGTGGACTCCCCCCCCCCGTCTCCTCCTCTACCTTCTTTCTTTCCTCTCATCTCATCCCACCCCCAACAGTATTCGTGGAATGTGTTGCCAGCATGTGCTCGTGCACGGACAAGCGGGCAGGTGGGGGAGAGGGAGGGGTTTTAATGGTGTTTGTCAGACCATTTGAAATGTGTTGTATGTGTTTTATGCTGGCAAAGAGACATTTAGTTGATTTTTTTTTTCATTTTCTCTATGCCTCGCTGCATCTTGAGACTCAAACCACTTCCTGACGATCAAAGCAAATTAGATTTTATTTAATGTTCCTGAGGATTTGTCTTGTTTAAATTTTTGTGAGTTGTGTTTATATTTAGAAGTAATGTCAATTTATCAAATTATTTTATTTGTTTAATCTCTGTGTTGGAGTGTTTGTGTTTGTGTTTTCCATATTCAACCTCAACAAAGCTTCCCATCACTATTTTAGCAGACAGCAATTCCATATTCTTGAGGCCTGTTCACACCAAAAGCGAAGCAAATATTGTGCTTGAGCGAGTGAGCCGAATGAGCAATACCATTCAAGCCTGACTCTGTATGTATTCGCACCGCGCCTTCGAGTTTGGTGTGAGCGCACGGTTACTCTCTTGTTCTACTGTGTAAATATTTGCATCAGTTATGTTTCACCTCAGCACACTGTTAACCTTTGTTTTAATTATTTTTTAATGTGTGTAAATTCGAGGTAGTGTTGCAACAACATGTCCGCATGTTCCTGCTGTATTCATCTCCCGTCTGCTGTACCCATCTGTCCTACATTCTCTAATATGTGTGCGTGCGTGTCTTACGTCCCCTGTAATCCGTGCTCACTCATGTCATACACATCCATCAAGGATAATGCTATCGTTTTCCCCAAATTTGTCGATGTATTCCGATGGTCTGCAATCTGCTGCCTCTCTCCGCATGGCTGCAGGCACACTCTGTCCAAACATCTACATTTGCCGTCTAACGGCATGCAGATCAGTCATGGGTTGTTAGTCCAACCTTCTGCTGGAGGACACGATAAGGTTCTACTTGCTCCCTCATTGCAGTAGTTTCACAATGCGATCGTTATGAACAGGAAGCTCTGGACTTATTTAGGAAAATGTTTCATCCGTGTGTCCTTCCATGTTGAAGACTTCCTTCCATGAGATATAGATCAGATACTATAATAGAAAGCACTGACGAAGAGTCAGCTGTGGCATAATGACTGTTGGTTTGAGATACCGTTTTCGAGCCAGGAGTACTAATACACTAACAGATCCCCGAATGTGGGCTGTATACTGGGCGAGGACGCTTTTATTTTTATACTTTGTATAAAGGAAGTTTGCACGATGGGGAAACTTTTATGGACCTTTTCTAGTTCTGTTCTCCCAGCACTACTACGGAATGCTCTTAATATGCTCTGCAAAAGACATTACTAATCATTTTGTGTATCATTGTGTCAAAGTAAATATGCAGTTTTCATATCGACTGGCTGTGTTTTTTTGTGTGTGTGTGTGTGTGTGTGTGTGTGTGTGTGTGTGTGTGTGTCTGTCTGTGTGGGGGGGGTGTCTAAGTAACTTGCTCTTTCTTCATGTGCACTGCAGGTTCCTGAGGGCTGCAGGGTTGCCGGGTGATTTGATTGGCTGGTGGAGGGATCATGCTGATTGGTGGTGGTGGTGGTGGTGGGGTGACCAAGACCAACGGGGGGAGAGGGGTATGGCCAGGGGGTGTTGATGGAAAGCTAGTATGGGATGAAATGATGAGAGAGAGAGAGAGGCTATTAGGCATGTTGCACGTCTGCATGCATGATCACACATATCTGAGCAGCAAAACATTCTGGGCGATGCAGCTTAAACTGGGCTCTGTGTTTCGTCATTAAAACCTTGAAGGACTTTGATGGCTGCAGCTCTACCGGTGAGGTTACCTATGCCATCTCCCCTGCATGATGTGCAACTCTACTATTTGTGAAGGGAAGCCATGGCAGCACGGAGTCTGGCTTCAAGACGCTGGTCCACTGCTCCCCCTAGTGGAGAGGACATGTATTTGTCTTTTGGCAGAAAACGTCCTTAACGCTATTTCAAATTCTCAAAATTTGCTAGGAATAACCTGTTTTTTCCGATGCAGTTTAAGATGATCTTTACTCATACCGTGTCAGAAATGCACTGCACATCATGCCTCCCACGTTGCCAGATAGATAAATATGCTTTGATCTAATCATTGCACCAACACTAGACTAGAGACACGCCCGCCTATCCATTTGTGCTCTGTTAACGATATCTGCCTCACCTCCCTGTCTGCGCAACTCTGCTTCACAGGCCTGCCTCATCACGCACGCACGCACGCACGCACGCACGCACACACACACACACAGCTTCTGTTAGGGTCATTGTGTGTGTGCTCTTGCTGCGGTGTCCATTGGTGAACTATCCAATCAACCGTGTTTCTATTCAAACGGTAGCCCTCTCTCTACTTTGGTGGGTACTTTCACACTTTCATTGGTTGACAAGCAGGGGGACCCCTCTTGCTATTAAATTTACCTCCCTATACACCGGCACCACTACCCACTTCAGCAAGGCCACAGAGACACCGACGTGAACAACACTACAGAACGACCAGCACGGCCACCCCCTTCTCTCTCTCACTGCACCTAAGAACCAATCAACAGAGCCGGACTTCCGTTGAATTGTCGCAGCCTCTTTAAACACCACCTCCATAAGTGTGACCTTATGGATTTACTGGTTGAGTCTCTGTAAACCCCATCAGCGCCTCCGCACACGCTCTTTCTACCACTCCGCCCAGTTTATATTTCCTTTGTCCATCACATTCCCACACATGGCCCCATCAACAGCTTAGCTTACCCTTCACACACACACAAACATGCTCTCGTTCACAGAACATGTGTGTGTGTGCGTTTGCTTCTGTGGGGTATATATACTCATGCATTCATGCTAGTTTTATCCCCCAAACTACCACCAATACTTTGAAATGTTTTGTACATGTTACCATCATTCTGTAATGCTGGAATGAATGTCTTTCAATTGTGATTGTTATTTTTTGTAACGTATATAGTTCAACATTGTTTATATCATGGATTGTTTGCCAGGCGGTCTGCCCCTACAAACCCAGACTGCCACTCTGACTAGGAGAGAACAAGGTTTGATTTGAACCGATGCACTTTGTCCCACAATTCTTAAGCATTTGAAAAAGAGTAAATGAGTGTTGTTCATTTTAATGGACGAGTGAATGTATGGATGAATGAGATTGAATCTCTGCTGAGTGTGGTGTGACGATTGCAAAGGACCACTATGACTTAACTTTCTAATAATTTACAGTTTTATACTCTTTTTTGTAACTATAAACGACATTCTTCTCCATTTGCATGAACTCCTCAGCGTCTACCACATGATTGTTCTCCCATCTTGGATGTTGTCAATTCTTTCAGTGACTTCTTAGGAACCAAAGTCTACTGTCTACTCACTCGCTGCCTTGGTTTCCTGTTCTCCTGCTGTTGATTCGCTGTCAACGCTATCTCAGTACAGAGTCACACAGTTGGGCTCGTTACACGTTGTACCGTCTCCTTGGTACAACAAAAAAGCGCAATGACCCTGCCTTACTTTCAACCTGTGGTTTTAATTTGAAGCTGTGAAATGTACAAAATATGTGTTTTTCTATTGACACCGACAATGACATTGCAGCCTAAAATTTCATTGCTCCCATTTGTCACCAAAGTGTTTCAAGTGGCTATTTTGTAGGCCTTCCTGCAGGGGCCTGGTTCAGTAGAACTGCTGTTGAGGGTGCAACGTTTGTATGAAGGCAAAATCTGCCGGTTCCTGCATGGAGGGGGAATTTTTACAGATGAATTCTGTTCCCAAACATACCCTGTTGCACCAACATTAATGTATTATTTTAATGGCTGGTTTGGTCTTGTGGCTGTTCAAACAACTATTGTCCAATGGTCATGAGGATTGTTTTCAGCTCCTCTTTTCTAAGACAAGGATTGTATCTAACCTTTTATTTCTCTTATGATCTTTGTTCAAAGACCAAAATATCAACGGCACCAATCCTACAATTTTTGGGACGTTAATGCAACACAAGCTACTAAAACATCACACAACAAAAATGTATTACATTTTCATTGTACATTTACAGATAAATATGCAGAGCCATTGTGCTCTATGGTATAATTCTGAATATGATCCCCTTTTTTATAATTGGTTTGGAAGCAATGATGAAAGTTGTATTTGTTTAGTGAATATATAATTACATATTAATCTGCATTTTCCTTGGTAAACCAGGAATGTTTAAACATTTCAAACTAGTCTTGGTGAAGGTAATACAGCCGCTTATGCCTCTTCACATGCCGCAATGTAATTCTTTTGGTTTCGCATTATTAGGAAATTATTGTCCCAACCCAGAAATAAGGCAGTCAATCACATTTAATTAGAAAAAATCATGGAGGTGATAGGTGCTGATTTGACAACTTGTAATATCCATCTAATCTTAGTGTTTTTACCGTGTTTGTTGTAATAACCCATTGCAGTACTTCACGTTTCATATTGTTGAGCACATCGTATTACTTTGAATATTGTCACTTTTTTTTACAAACCGACTACACCCCTACCCCTTTCCCATATCCAGCTTCCAATATATTGTTCCAAATAAATAAACATGTAAAGTTGTTTATTCATTTATTCAACACACAGACACCCTACGCCAGAAAACCTCACTCTACATAACTAGCTGACTAGCGATAATTTCTGAAATTTAAAAAGTATAATTAAAACCTACCTGTGCTGTTGTGAGAGCCTGTTTATCTTCTACAAGTTGGTTAAAACATTAAAGACATACTATTTGTGAGTTTGAATATGTAATAGGGATTAGACCTATTTCACTTTGTCTTCAGAGGTGTCTTGGAGCGCTTATCAACGCAATGTGATGTTGCTTACAGCTGAATGGTTTTTGAAGCCATTTGAAATGTAATCAGAAATGTGAATAATCAGTTATTTCTCTTTGCACTTTGTTTTAATAAAGGTTAAACATGCAGATTCTTTCACAGATCAGTAACACACTATTAAATCACTTGCTATTGTAGTACTAAATAGAAAGATTCAAATCCATAATCCTTTTATTTCTTTACAGTAAATAACTTCTTAGAGAAAAATATATTACAGTCTAGTATACACATGCATAAAAAATGTACACCTTTCGCCTATTGCACATGTGTGTAACAGACTCACACAAGTTAGTCAGAACCAACACATTCACTGTATACATGGTCTCATTTCCATCCTACATATTCATTCATGTAATAGCGGAAAATGTTTCCTTTTTAAAAATATTGCCTTTTATATATAACCTATTATATATAGCCCAATGTGTGTTTTCTGCCAGTTTAAATGGACACCCAATGTTGGTTAAAGGTGGTTAAAAAACCTGATAATGTTAGGGTTATTGCATAATTGCATTGCGACAATGAACATTTTGCACTTGCAAAGGTAGAATAACACACTTTTAAATAAGGGGATCTTAATTAGTGTATTATTTAAGTGGCCAGTCTTCACGATATTGATTTGAATCCTTCACAGACACTATCTTGGTGTTAACCAGTGTTGGCTGAGTTTGTGTCACTATTAATAGACAATCACACGGTTGCAAATCCAAGCTTCCAGCAAGATGATTGGTTTAAACAAATATGAAGGTGAAAGAAAGTGATCAGATTTAGATTAGTAAAATATAAAAATAGCCTATCAGATCAGTAATCTAAAGTCTGATTTGTGGGACACAAATAACTTTTGAGTCTCAAATGAGATTCAGACAAAGGCCTCAAAACCTAATTGAAACTTTGTGATATCAATGCTAAATCAATTAAATATTATTTTGTATCAACAGAAAATGTATTGATAAGCTTTAGCGTCTAGCTTTAGACATGTAAATATTTTGTTGCTTTCCCTTTTTAAAATTGTAAAATACTTTCTCTTAGCGGCTTATCAGATAAAGCAAGTTAATTTACGACAACTCTTGGGACGAGCATTTACCGACATTGTAAAGACTAAATTATGAATGTTTAAGATAATCAATTAACTAATCAGCAATTAAAATATTGGTTCTTTGAAGCTCTAAAACAAAGATATAATCATAACATAAATCTTCAATGTAACAAACTTTGTTGTCGTTTGTCATTGAATTTAGCTTTTAACCGGTACCTCAGTCATTAAATATATATAATTATATAGTTTATTTTAAATTAGCCAACAATTTTGAGTTAATTTAACTTGCATGTAAGAAAACAATTAAAATAAAAGACTAAACGGTACATAGCCAGGTCATCAGTGAGTGTGTATCGCCTGGCAATACTGAAGAGAACCGGTCTCCATCCATACTGTATTTTATCATATAACAACAGTAGGTAAATCTCCACACATTAGCAGTGATCGACCAACTGTATACAGACACACAAACAAATACACATACTAATACATACATACATACATACATACATACATACACACCTTGCATAAGCCTTCTACTAAATACATAATCATAGGCCTACATACATCTTATATCATTACGACACCTTCGTTACTTTTACCTTTAACCTGTCAAGAAACAATATTCAATAAACGATATTTACTGCGATGTGTAGACTCAACCATGGGACTAGTGGTGATAGTTAGTGTTGATGCTTCCATCAAAGTCAACTGGGGGAGCCGATGGAACCTTTTTCTCCAAGGGTCCAATGTACATGGTAATAGCAAGCGTTCAAGCTAAACCTGCTAGCTAAAAAAAAAGCTTCACTCTGTAACTTTGTGTCATTGATAAAACTTTAAAAATTGATGCTCTAATATTTCCAAAGTGCTAGTGATAGTACATTTACAAACGTAATACAAAGTGTGTGTATGTTTCCGCTTATAACTTCATTTCCCACTACTCAGATCTGGGTGTGTGTTGTGGGCGGTGGCTCCAGTTTCCTTGACAATGCAGTGAGGATGAGAGTGAACTTGCTGTAGCGATCTGATTGGTTTACAGTGGCACCCCGACTTCCCCATAGCAACCGTTGCTGAAAGTCTGTCTTGAACACTTCGAGAAGGTCCTCGTCGCACTGGAACCCTAAAAGAACACACACACACACACACACACACACACACACACACACACACACACACACACAGTTGTTATCTCACCGTGTTAATTAATTGTGTGTGTATATATTTGTATTTGTGTCTGTCTCTGTTTGCCCTTGTGTGTTTGTGTGTGAGTGTGTCTGCATGGGACCATATGTGCGTACCTTCCAGTGCCCTCAGTGCGTGTTGCGTGTATCTGTGCGCGTGGTGCGCCATGCCCCGTGCGGCCTCCAGGTGGCGCAGCATGATGTCACAGCCCTGGTCACTGGTCTCCCAGAGCTCCAGCCCCTCGGGGGAGACGGCCGGACGCTCCATCAGGGTGAGGAGGGGCAGGAGGACGGGCACGCTCACCACCGGCGGCAGGGAGGCTGCATTAGGCCACAAGGTTGTTTTATTTGAAGGAGAACCAAACCATGAAATTACTTATTTTTTTAGTAGGCCTAGTTGGTTGCATAGTCGTGATAAAGAAGGAACCTGTGCCATATCTCGACTTGAACAAGTCGAGAACTAGAATGTTCTGACCGGGTGTATATAATACAGGCTCAATTCCCTCTGTGGGTTAAACCCATGCTGTTGCATGAGTTACCTTGGGCATTGGTCATTTTGTGTAACCATCAGGTAACGTAGATCAAATATTCTGGCTACATTACCGGCAAATCAGACTGTAGAAAGTAAGAGCTGAATTGAAAGAATAGGCATATAGTCTACCAAATTTATATTTATTTACTATAGTGGGAGATCAGCACCGCCAATTCCAGGAGCTTGTCCTCAGCCGACAGGAGTTGGCATAGAGGTAGTGTTGCTTCCTTTAATCAGTTTAAAAAAATAGAAATAATCTGCGAAGATTTGGCATAGTGACTTAAACGTCACTCCCCATAGTAAACAGGCCAAACTTGACTATTTTACGCAGTCACGTGATGGCGGTCTCACTCCGCAAAGCACTCTCACAAAGTGGGCGCCTAACAAGCAGGAAGTGGCCTGAACAGGTACCTGTGCCCTCGTAGAGGCTCTGGTAGAATGGTTTGAGGCTCTTCTCGTAGGTGATGGCGGTCTGCGTGTAGCTCCTCCTCAGAGCGGTCCATGTGTGCTCCAAGCGGCTGATCTGAGACCACGTACAAAACACACAGACCAAGGAGTGAGTGTATGTTTGGTATCCACCAGGTCCGGGTGGAGAAGTACATTAATGTTCATCAGATTGATGATATTTGCTTTGGCTTCTCCCAGGCTTGCGCAATTACCATAAAACCCAGACCACTCCATTACATCCAATAGAACAACTGGAATACTAAGTACAATATAAGTAACACAGCTGAAAGAAACGCTATGTTTTCATATTTATATTCTAAGCACACTTTACCACACACACTATATATTCAGAGTGTGTGTCTGGTCTATCCAGGGTCAATTCAATTGTGTACAATATAATGCAGTTTAGTTGCCTTTAAAAAAATGTAGGGCGTCCTCATTTGGTAGTGTTGTCTGAAATTGAAGTGTTCAAATTTAGTTCCCTATATAATACTTAATAATCATAATGCACTGCTAAAGCAATGTACAACTCCACCAACTTACCTCCACATTTTATCCCGAGAGAGAGAGAGAGAGAGAGAGAGAGAGAGAGAGAGAGAGAGAGAGACTGCTCACCTGGGGCAGGTCCAGGGCCTTCATCAAGGCAGTGAAGGCGTACAGGTCTCCTACCGAGTCCTTCAGCTCCAGGGACACCTGGATGATGCGGTTCAGAGTGGACGCCCGCTCCTCAACGCTGCCCGTACATCCCAGAATATCCACGGCCACGCCAATCGCCAAAGTATGGTGTCTGGCAAAGGAGGGCAATTTGAGTCAATCTTCACATCTTACGTTTTTTAAATTTTATTTTTTGTGGAGATTTAGACTAGAATGAAACTGTACCAATAGATTACTTACAGTATAAGATGTTTAACGGTTTTGTTATCCAAATAATTTCTTCTTTTTGGTTGTGATTGTGATACAATTCACGACTAAAACTTAAGCTACCCAAGCTTTATAGAGTCAAGGTGACATTAAAGAGTTTCAATGACTGAGCTTTGTTACTATACATATTTTTCAACTTAAGGAGAGCTTGTGGGTTCAGGCAATGTGTATAAGGGGCATCCCGATGGTTACCTCTCCATCAGGTCCAGCCTCAGTTGCTGACCATGTGGCAGGGTCACCAGTTCCAGACCTGAGGCCACGCCCATTTGGCCTTCTACCTCTGACGACACGTCCAGTATCCGAGCAACCTGTGACAACACACACGTTGTTCAACAGCAATACAACAAGGAAAGTGCAACCTGAGTTGAATTGACTGTAGGAGCAGCCATGAATGTTCAACAACCATAATTGCTATTCATTAGCAAACACATTATTCATTACAAAACACATTAAATCCGACAAAATACTGTGTGTGTGTATGTAACTGTGTGTGTATATTTGTGTCTGTGCTCCTGGGGTTGTTTGTCTGCATATGCATGCACATGTGTATGTGTGTGTGTGCCCGTGCCTACCTGGCAGTCGGCCGCCAGCATGTGACGGGCGATGCTGCGGTGGTCGTGTCTGAGCACCAGCTCCTTGGACCTCCTCAGCACCACCATCTCCAGGGGCTTGTTCTCCGCCGGCAGCAGACGGGAGCAGAACTCAGATGGTCGGAACGTCGACGCTGTCTCCACCAGGGGGCGCTGAAAGCCACCCTTCCCTCTGGCCCTCCTCCTCTTCCTCCCGCTCCCCTCCTCCTCACTGCCGTCCCCGATGCATGCCAGACCCTCCCCTCGGCTCTTGCCCCTCCCCTCGTCGTCCTCTTCGCTGGTGCTCTCAAGCGCCGCGATGGCGTTGTGGTAGGAGCTCCTGTCCATGCACCTCCCCGGCCTCGCCAGCCCCCCCTCGCTGCCACAGTCCTCCCCTTCTCCTCCTTCTCCCCGCCCCGTCGTCCCGTCGCCCTCCTGCCTCAGCCGCTCCACGTAGCTGTAGTGATCCCCGTGAGCGTGGTCAGATGGCGCTAGCCCCTCCCATCGCGGAGAGTCGTCGGGTCGCTCGGTCGATCCCGTCTCCGCCCTCATCCCGGCGGAGGGGGGGTCCTGGGGGTCATGCGCTTTGAGGTACAGCCTGGACTGTAGCTTGAGGGGCTTGACCGGGGGCATAGGTGGTACCTTGGAGCCTGTAGGGCAGAGACAGGAATAAAGGTACGGCCACACTGAATGCGTAGGATTACGTGCCTAACCTGCCGCTTGATCATTGTGTGTCCCAAAAATGGGTCGATGCGCCAAACGCACCTTACCTACGCAGCTAGATGAGCCCGCCTAAAACCTATTTTCCTCCTCTACTTTTCTTTTGCTCCACAAACATGGCTGAGATCACCACCATCGCTGCGCTGTATTTGTTTTGGGAGTTCGAGGAGAGTAGGAAACCCAAACGCCGTCGTGTTGGGGTGCATGACATCCTCCGTAGGCGCTCACAGCTGGGTGAGTTTCACCACCTCCTACAGGAACTCAGCCTGGATGACGGCCGGTTCCAGTGGTATTTTTGGTTGACCGGGGCCATGTTCGATGACCTGCTAGCCCGGGTTGGTGCCAGGATCTCCCGTCAGCACACCGACTAAAGGCGCTCCATATCAGCTGCGGAGATTTGCAGGGCTTTGCGGAGCTTTGCGGAGCGCCGTTCCTCCATCTCTGTGCCAGTGACGTCGGGTAAAGCTCAACGCTGATTGGCTATCGCGGCTAAGCGTCACGTGTAGGAGTGTAAAAAGTTTCATTTTTTGAACTCCGCTCGTAGGTGCGTTGGGCGCGTAGGTGCGTTATTTAGCGCAAAACAAACGCATCTATGCGCCTAAACCAATGGTTCCCTATGCAAAAATGACGATTTCATACGCCTCTAACGTGCGTAACGCGTTCAGTGTGGCCATACATCTAGATAGAGGTCAAAAGGCCTGTATGGTCAGGACAGTGGTGAGGTAGAGGTCAAAAGGCCTGTCAGTTCAGGACAGTGGTTAGGTAGAGGTCACAAGGCCTGGAGCGTTTCTCTGATTGAATGACGTTGCTGTCAGCAAGGTTACTCCGTCCAATTGCAAAAAAAAATCCCTATTGTAGCGATTGAAGCCACACAACAACACAAACAACAGGATATTGCTCCCAATAGTTAACAATACTAAAACAATTGTTCTTAATTTTTACCCTCAATCACTACGCCAGGAGACCTGAACTAACTTTAAAAATTGATCTATCCCAGAGATGAAAAAAAAATATCTGGCGGTATCTGGGGCTGTACGTACTTGTCGCCTCCGGAGGGCATGCTGCTGCGACACTGGGGAGGCCAGGAGAGTGTTCCCTGGGGGTGCTGGGGGAGAGTCCAGCTGGGGGCAGAAGGCAGGGGCCCCGAGCCTGCCTCAGAGAGGAGACCTTGCTGGGCTTTGGCGGTGGTCTGGGGCACAACTGGCTGTCCGAGCCCCGGATGGTCTGGCCTGCAGACATCACCAAGGGAGATGCATGAGCCTGATGGCGCATAGCTGAATGGCACAATATAGGCACACAAATATTTGATAGGAATAAAAGGACATGATCAGTCATAAGGATGGACACATCGAATAAGCTCTGAGAACAGCAGTCAGGATTGTTTAGTATTATAGGATCCGGTCCAACCTTATTGTCACACACTAAACCAACCCAAAGGTCTTAAGTCATGTAGCAGTATAAAACATAACACGTTACCCCTTCAATATAACGAATGAAAGAATAGAACGAACATTAGATTGAGACCATGGATAGCTAAGCGTTTCCCGGTCAACATTTCCCCCAGTCAGAGTTCAATAGCATACATAAGCAAGCATCTATTGGGCTTGTGTGTGGATTATCACAACTCACATCTCACCGCAGAGAAACCCATTGATAAAATTCACTTCCAAGTGGTAGCAGAAAATAACGTTGTCTTTTGCATTGTGGTCACTCACCTGCAAGAGGTTCTGCGGTTCTCCGCTGCACAGAGGGGCTCAGGACTGGTTCGCTGCCCGTCCGGAAGACCGGCATCTTGGAGTTGGAGCTGGCAAGGAGTGGGTCTGAGGGTGGGGCCGGAGGTCTACAACCTGCGAGCAGGACGTGGGTGGAAGAAAAAGGTGGAGGAGGGAATAGAAAGAGAAAGGGTAAAAGGATGTAGATAATGAACGGGTATTCCCCCAAGAACACACAAGATAACGAGCTGCAGTGATAACAGTTTATAGCCTTTTTTTATATGCTGGACACATCGTTGCTGAAATGGGCCGTGAGGTTGGACCCAAGAACAGCACAGACCGAGACCAGCGTTCGAACAGTTCAACAGTAGTATTGTCCAAAACGGGAATCCAAGCTTACAGGAGACAGACAAGGGGCGAGCAGGCAAAGGGGTCAGGGACAGAAGGCTGTTCAGGTTACCAGGGCAGGAACCACGAGGGTGGGTCAGGAACAAGCAGGGTCGAAGCCAAGGAAGCAATCCGGGAAATAGTACTAGAGAGCTTTACATGCTGCTAAGACATTCTGGCAGAGACTCAGTGGAAGGAGTGGGTTTGAATAAGGTGAGGGAACACAGGTGAAGGTGGTTGCACTGATGAGGTGGGAGTGGCAGGCAGGTGATCCGGAAAAGTACTGGCAGGGCTGGCAATGGCATGGAAAGCCAGGAGCAGATTATGACAGTACAGAGCTGTCAGTAGGACGGAAAGCCAGGAGCGGATCATAACAGTACCACCCCCGCCAAGGAACGGCCCCAGACGTCCCAGCCCGAGCTGGGAGGGTGGAGGGGGCCCGGAGGAGGGCTAAAATTCCTCAGAGGCAGCAGAGTCCATGTCCTCCGCAGCAGAAGAGGAAGAGGCAGCCACATCGATGCCACCCCTAACCAGAGGATCAGAAGGTCCATCAGCAGATGGGCCCACAGAAGGCAGAAGTGAGGACGGGGCGGGCTGGCCAGGATGCAGACGGTGAAAGTCTGAAATGAGCCGAGGGTCCAAAATGAACCCAGCCAGCACCCAGGTGCGCTCCTGCGGACCGTACCCCTCCCAATCCACAAGATACTGCATCCCTCGTCCACGGCAGCGAGAGCGAAGAAGGCGCCTGACAGCGTACACAGGACTGCCATCAACGAGCTGAGGAGGCGGAGGAAGCTGCAAGGGAGGAACCAGAGGACTCTGTTGGACTGGCTTGACCCTGGAGACATGGAACGTCGGGTGGATCCTCGTGGACAGGGGAAGCCGAAGACGTACCGCCTCTGGGTTGATGATGCGAGCGATGGGAAAGGGTCCAACAAACCTGGGAGCCAGCTTGCGGTTCTCCACCAGGGGCAGGTCACGGGTGGAGAGCCAGACCCTCTGGCCAACCTGGTAGGCAGGAGCAGGCGTGGATTGCTTATTGGCGGCGGCAGTGTAGCGGTCAACCGACTTGAGGAGAGTAGTTCGTGCCCGGTCCCAGGTACGCCGGCAACGGTGAACGAAGGCTTGTGCCCATGGACAGGCAGCATCTCTCTCTTGGTTGGCAAATAATGGGGGCTGATACCCATAGGCGCACTGGAAGGGTGAAAGTCCAGTGGAAGAGCAGGTGAGGGTGTTGTGGGCATATTCTACTCAGATCAGTTGTTCAGACCAGGAAGCAGGGATGTGATTGATCCACAGGTCCTGGTTCATTCTCTCAGTCTGCCCATTTGACTGGGGGTGGAACCCAGAAGACAGACCCTGTCCCTGGCCCTAGCTAGGCTGAAAAATTCCTTCCATAACATAGATGTGAACTGGGGCCCCCGGTCAGAGACAATGTCAGTGGGCAGTCCATGAAGACGAAAGATGTTCTGGAGAACCAGTTCAGCTGTCTCCTTGACAGAGGGAAGTTTGGAAAGGGGAATGAAGTGGACCATCTTGCTAAAACGATCGACAACTGTGAGGATGGCAGTGTGGCCTTTGGATGTAGGTAGGCCAGTTACAAAGTCCAGGGAGATGTGAGACCATGGGCGTTGAGGAACAGGCAATGGGTGCAGGAAGCCGGCTGCTGGACGACGAGAGGTCCTGTTCTGGTTGCATTGAGGACAGCGCTGACATAGCCTCAGACATACTTCTCCAGTGATGACCAACAGAAGCGCTGCTGCAGAAAGTCTCGGGTCCGCTGAATGCCAGGGTGGCAGGTCAGCCAGAAAGCATAGGACAGTGTGAAGTTGACCTGTCAAAGAACAGTGACCAGCGGGCCTGTCTGGAATTCAGTCTCTTGGCAGATCGAATATATTCCAGGCTGCGATGATCAGTCCACACAATGAATGGCAGCTTGGCTCCCTCTAGCCAGTGACGCCACTCTTCCAAGGCCAGTTTCACCGCTAGAAGCTCCCCATTACCAACATCGTAGTTCCTCTCCGTGGGAGTTAGGCGGCGAGGGGTGGATTTTCTGGTCGACAGAGGAGCACTGAGACAGAACCGCCCCCATCCCCACGCTGGATGCGTCCACCTCCACAATGAACTGATGCTCAGGTTCAGGGATCTGGAGGATGGGAGCAGTGGAGAAGCGAGTCTTGAGGGTGTCGAAGGCGCCTTGCGCTTCGTCAGTCCAGCGGAAGGATGCCTTGGATGAGGTGATGGCCGAGAGGGGAGAGGCAATGGAGCTGAAACCTCTGATGAAACGCTGGTAGAAATTAGCAAACCCCAGGAAACGCTGCAGTTGCTTGCATTTCCCCGGGACTGGCCAGGAGGTCACTGCTGAGACCTTAGCTGGATCCATCAGCAAGCAGTCCTTGGCAATGATGTATCCCAGGAAGGAGACTGAGGGTTCATGAAATTTACATTTCTCTGCCTTGACATACAGGGAACTGTCCAGGAGGCGGCGGAGGACAGATCTGACGTGAGTAACATGCTCCTCCTGGTTATGAGAAAAGAAATATCAGGATATCCTCCAGGTAAACGAAGACAAACTTGTTCAGCATATCCCGGAGCAGGTCGTTGATCAAAGTTTGGAAGACAGCGTTGGTCAAACCAAAGGGCATCACCAGATATTCATAATGTCCTGTTGGTGTGTTGAAGGCCGTCTTCCACTCATCTCCCTCCCGGATGCGGACCAGATGATAAGCATTCCTCAAGTCGAGCTCAGAGAACACTGTTGGCCCCTGGAGCAGCTCAAAGGCTTTTGAGAAGAGTGGCAGGGGGTAGCGGTTCTTAACCGTAATGTCCTTAAGTCCATGATAGTCTATACAGGGCTGCAGAGACTTGTCCTTCTTCTCAACAACCCCCCCCCCCCCCCCCCTGCACCAGCATCTGAAGAGGAGGGACAGATGATCCCTACCGCTAAGGAGCCTTGTATGTACTCCTCCATGGCCTCTCTCTCAGGGGCAGAGAGAGAGTACAAGCGTCTATGGCACAGTCATAGGGGTGGTGAGGTGGCAGGGAGTTAGCCTTAGCTTGGTTGAACACCTCTTTCAGGTCATGATTAACTGCTGGAACTCCGGTGATATCTGAGGCAGGAGCAGGAACAGAAGAAGCAGGCGACAGCGATGGTGTCATGAGGCAGGTCCGCTGGCAGGTCTCTCCCCACTCCCAGACGGAACAGGTAGTCCAATCGATGTTGGGGTTGTGCCTGCGAAGCCAGGGGTACCCCAGGATGACAGGCTGGCTTGGTGTAGACAGGAGCAGGAACTGAGTGGTCTCACTGTGGCCCTCCGGCAGGAGCAAGCGCACAGGGTTGGTAACGTAACCCTCCCCAGCACATGTCCTTCCAGGGCGCTGGCAGAGATGGGCAATGATAGATTCTCTGGACGGAGTCCAAGCCGGAGGGCGAGGGCCTGGTCCATAATGCTCTCTTCGGCCCCTGAATCAACAAGGATGGCGATGGAGTGGGAGCCAGAAGGCAGCAGGAACTCACCGTCGAGGGTGGGTTTTTTAGGGGAGGCAGGACCAACGATGGAGCTCACCAGTATTCCTCCATTCACTGGTGAGCTCTGGCTTTTACTGGAAACCAGCTGACAAAGTGTCCTGGCTGGCCGCAGTACATACAAAGGTTCTGTCTCTGCCTTCTCTCCCTCTCCTCAGGCGAGAGGCGGGTGCGACCCAGCTGTAAAGGCTCAGTATCCTCCAAACTGACAGGGTAGGTTGAGGCAAACGAAGAGGAGGCAGGAGTTACTTGAGACCTGGAGTGAGAGGAACTGTGTGGCAGGGCAGAACGTGACTGGAACTCTGAGCATCTCTCCCTCTTGCGAGCCTGGATGCGCAGGTCGAGACGGGTGACGAGCTCAATTAGAACCTCCAGTGTAGACGGCAGTTCATAAGCTACGATTTCATCCTTAATGTAACCAGCCAGCCCCCGCATAAAGACATCAACGAGAGCGGCCGGGTTCCAGTCACACATGGGGGCCTTGATGCGGAAGTCTATGGCGTAGTCCATGACTGAGCGGCTCCCCTGGACCAGATCCAACAACTCTCGTCCACCTTTGGCCCCCCGAGGTCCTGTAGCAAAGACCCTCCTGAGCTTATTGGCAAAGGACTAGAAAGAGAGGCAGGCATGGTTCCCCCTCTGCCACTCAGCTGTGCCCGAAAGACGTGCTCGCCCAGTGAGATGGTTAATAGTATAAGCCACCCTGGCTTCCTCTGAGGAAAAGGTGAGCGGCTGCTGGGAGAAGATGATGGAGCAGTTGCAGAGAGAGGCGTTACAGGTGATAGGATCGCCATTATAACGCTCAGGTGCTCCCACATTAGGCTCACGGATGGAAGGGAGAGGAGCACCGACTCCTGCTGAGGCGGATGTAGTAGCAGCAACCAGCTAATATAACATGTCCTCCATCCGAGATATCCGGTCGTCAATCTGAGCTGGGTCCATTTCTGGCCAGATTGTACTGTAATCAGTGGCGTTTTCTACTGGAGGCCAAGGGAAGCCAGGCATCCCTGTTTTTTTAGGCTGTAGTTGTCATCCAATAAAAACATTCATATCAACAGTTTCGTTAATTATTTTGTGCTGTGTTGCTGTAATTTCTTCCCCATTTTTCTCCTCTCATTGACCATTTCACAATGCGCGATACTGCGCCCCTGTTATATACTCAAGACGCGGCGAAACACGACACTGCACACTGCGAGGAAGCCAGCCCGAGCTGGCATCCCTTGGTGAAAAAAAAAGAAAGAATTGACCAATCAGGTGAGGCTACCGTCATGACACTGCCCTCCTCTGATTGGTCGGGAGGGTGTCAGGAGGGTGCCAAGGGAAGCCACTCGGCCCTTGGCTTCACACTAATCAAATCAAAGCATCATTATCAACGTCACCGAAAAATCAATAACAAAACAAATAGCGCGAAATTAGCATGTTTGAATTGTTCTCATTTTTGAGTAGCCTACTTAGCAAGTGCAGTTATGGAGGGTGGAGATTTAGATTATTTACTTAAAAATAATTTTACCAAATTACCGCAACAGCAGCGAATCAAAATAAAATCCGATGGCAGGCCAACACCGAAGCTGAAACTGCGCGTGGAGAGAAAGCAAGGCTTCTTTCGGACGTTCAATGAAGAAAACTATACACGAACGGAGTGGCTAGCTGGCAGCAGCAAACCTCAGCGACTATTTTGCTGGCCGTGTCTTCTTTTTGACAAGGATTCGTGCTCCCTCAACAATCCCTGGGTCACTACAGGATTCGTGGACCTTGCCAACTTGTCCCGGGCAATCGAGAGGCACGGTAAATCAAAAAGCCACATATTATTTATCATATGCGTAGCGGCCATATACATTGGGGGGTACAAGTCCGCCCCAATGTTCAGATATGCCCAAAATGTCCCCCCCAATAAATCACTGGGAATAGGGATATAGCAATTCAATATTTCTATGGGTAGAACACTTAGGTTTTCCCCGAAGTACACTCTGTTCCCTGAACGCATCTCTGCACAAAGTGCGCGCTGCACACCCTAATAACTCAATCCGATTCCATCTACAGCTCTTACAGCCAATGAGAATATGGCTGTTCGGGCTAGCTAGCCAATGGGATAGATCCATGATTTGATTCGTCCCCGCACGTGCGGCTCGGTGACGGTGACTTGTCACTCGATTGCATTGGTCATCAACCGTCTTTTTTACATGACCACGGAATCAAAAACATCAACAACAGCAAATGAGTGGCGTGTTACGATCGAAAACACACGTAAGTTATGAAGCTTTTGATAGTGTCTCTCAAATTTCGTGGGTTGTTGTCGCTTCTCTAGCGAGCAGCATCATTAGCTATGTGTTACCTATGTAATAAGCCAGCTAGATGACGTTGGCCCCGGCCTCATTATGCCGACGTCTCAATGTTCCGAAATGTTCCCCATTAGATCTAAATGCATGGGCAGTTTGGTTTTAAATGTGCTGGGGACAGAGATGCATTCGGAAGTGCATTTTCAGAATAAGGATGCACTAGTTTTTCTCTCTTTAGTGCAGTTAATGAAAGGTTCTGAAAGACGGCATACCCATGTAGCTAATACTAAGGAATAAAATGTATACAAAATCTGTCTGGCACGTTTTATGAAGAAAACGTTTCCAAAAAGTATCGGACATATGACCCACTATGTTCTGCTCCATGTATCCAATGTTGAGAACGTGACATGACATGGCTAAGCTACCAACATAAACAAGAGGAGCTAGGAAAGGAAATTAACTGCGTGTTCAAGTTCAGAATGGGGCAAACGTGTGGCTACACTACACACAGCACTACAAAAATCGTCAAGATTGTATTTGGTGCTGCTTAGTGTGAGAGAGAGAGCGAGAGAGACAGAGAGAGAGGCCTGATTCACAAATTAACAAATGCCAGTGACAGTAAAGGTGTTGGCAAGCTGTAACAAATATGCATTAGCAACCTTTGCTGGTTTAAGTGAATTCACCATCCTCTTTAGGGTAACTAGGCTTGGAGGTTTGGAGAGCGAAAGAGAAGAGCAAATGATTGGGAGTAGGAGAAGGGAGGTAAGGATGATAGTAGAATCTCATGTTAGCCAGGCCTGCCTCAAAATTGGCTGTGTCGCACACACGCACTTGTGTATGTCACCTGGGTAAATCTTTCACATGCACTGTAGGCCTACGAAGTGCGCAACCATTCTCAGCACTTCATTTTAGGAACTATCAATGTTGTACATTGTAACAACAAGCCTGCGTGAAGTTTTAACTTGTCTCTCATGATGTTAGTGCTGCTTGTGTTATTTCACAGTCGTCATGAGCAAGAGGAAGCAAGAGGGTTGCAGAGACATTCGCCAATGTTTTGCCTCGTCTCAGAAAAGAAGCAAAGTAACTAAAGAGGGGTGAGAAAATGAGAAGTGTTAGCCTATCAGTTGTAGCATTACAGTACAGTAGAGTTAATAGACTACAACAAACTAGCCATAGAATTATTGTCATTCAGATCAAAAGTGGTTTGTTGACTATCTGAGAAAGGAACAGTACTTGTTATCTGATAATATTTCTTCCCTGTGGCATGTCCACTTTGGTGGATGAAAGGATGAAAGCAGTGTGTGTCAATCTGGTAGTGACATAGAGGTGAGTAGCCTAAGAGAGGAGTTCTGGAAACTTATAGAGCCTTGGCTTTTCCTATGTTCAATGAAATGTGTAAGTTACTTTGGATAATAGCGTAAATATTAATGGTTTAAACCGAATTGTGACATTAGAGCAGAATCCTGTTGGCAGTGGCACTGATGTTTATGGTGTGTTTCAGTAGTCTACTGGTAAATAGTTTGCTGATATCTGTGATATTATTCCTTCCATGTTTCCTCTGTTGTGTTCAGAGTAGAGCTAGTGAGCCAGCGGGAGAGACAGAAAGTTTGGAGGATGAAAGCACAGGGAGAGTTTGTCAATCTAGTCGTGGCATATAGGTGAGTCGCCTAAGAGAGGAGTAAATATGAAAGGTTAAGACCGAATCATGACATTCACGCAGAATCCTGTTAACACACATGTATATAGTGCAGGGTTGTCAAAAAAGATTATACTGAGATACTAATCGATCAAAATTAAAAAAAATAATATCGGATTAGATACTTATGTGCAACATTATCGATACTAAAATCGCTGTCTTCATCATCTTCATCTCTTTTTTTTTCTCGCCTCCTTCAGTTGACACACAACTCTACACAGCAGCGTTGCAGTTGCTAATATAGCAATATAATAATTATTAAGTCAAGTTTCATTCAAGGTTACAAAACATTGTCTAATGTATGTATTCATAGATTAATCCATAACTACCGTAATCAGAAAACATTTCGGTTATGTCCTTGACATGTCTAATTCTTTAACAGTGCATCATTCAATACGGCTTATGGTTTCACCATGAGATTAGCTCAGTGCGCTCTCTCGTGAAACTCATCTATGTACTTATTAAACAAGTGGATGAAAATATCAGAAAATCTATATTTTCTGAGGGGTAACAAAAGTTTTGGGGTGACTTCTATTTAGGTCCATGAGATAGATGCACCTGGGTGGGTTTTACTCAGCATTGGCAAATGTGATGGTTATGCAATAAAAAATGTAATGGAAGTAAGAACTGGCTGGATTTTGTGTCCTTGTTGTGGTGGTGCAGGTGTTTGTTTGTGTGTGTTTTGTAAAAAAGACAAAACATCAATGAATGTAATGTGGAAAAAAAAAGGCCTGGATTGGTTGAAATATTGAGGAGCACAAAATGTTATATTTAATTTAAAAAGTAAAGGAAAACAGAGCTCTGAAGTATATGTGTGTCATCCTTTCCCTAATTTCAAGTCTTCCACACTCCCTGACTGCTTGGTCACATCCAGTATTAAAGTGTTTTAAACATCCATCCCTAAAAAGGTCTTCAAAATTAGTGCACCAGATTAATGCATGTTCAAAATCTTTTCCTCGGGGGGGGGGGCGGACCCCGCCCCCAGGCATTTGTCCCCCCCAATGTTGAAACCATGGCTACACCTTCAAATACTGTGATTGTGTGAGTCGTGTTACACGTGAACATGAAACTTGAAATAGCCGACAGCCGTGCTGTCAATTCTTTGACCATTAGCGGCTTGTGCATTTCGGTCGGGGAGGGGTTGCATTTATAATAAAATGTATAATCATGACAGTTGCTTAATTATATTGCTAGAATAGCAGAATACATTTTAAGCTGTTAATGCATATAATTTCAACCTGGCATTTCTTTTTTGTGACACAAAAAATGCAAGATAGGGTTTGAGATGTTTTTGTGTGGATTTTCTTTAAAGCATTTAAGTTTAAGTTTATGAAGGGTTGATTGTATACATATTTGGACCTGAAAGAAAAGTTTTATAACCTGCAAGGGAACAAACCAAGTAAAGACATACAAACACAACATATGGGTATCATGCAGTTGGGTGAGAGATGACTAGTATCTACCTAGTGGCAGGAAGCTTTCTGATTGGTGCGTTTTGAGGGGGCCTCGGCGCTCCTGAACCTGGTTGAGGCTTGCTGGTTGGCTGCCACACCTGTCCTTCAACCTGAGTAAAATCACAGTACAAACCAAGCGAAATTAGTAAATGGTAATGGTATCATTCATACTAGGGGATTAGGAATAATGTCGAGTGAGTTTTCAATTCATGGTTATTTCAATAGTCTTTAAACCAATGCTTAAAAGGCTAAAAAAGCACACACGTAAAGGGCATTTCAAATGAAAAAGGTCCAACAGCCGAACCCAGTGGGGAAAAGAGGAAACCTTTGAAAGGGACAACCAAGAAGAAACCCCCTTTGTCTCTTGTTCAATATTGAGGCCAGCAAGTTGGGAGCATAACGAGAGAAAGTAACCTACAGCGTTCTCCTTCATTCTCCTTCATTCTCCTTCTCCTTCTATGACCTTTTTTAACCCCTTTCTTCCCCCCTCTTCCTCCAAACCCCTGAAAAATGCTTCCCCTTTCAGTGTGACTTTTGTGTGTGTGTGTGTGTGTGTGTGTGTGTGTGTGTGTGTGTGTGTGTGTGTGTGTGTGTGTGTGTGAGTTTAAGACAGTGAGAGAATATGGAGATCACATCTTTCTTTATTGCTGCCACTTTAGAAAGCGAGAGATAAACACTGCACATTATGTTGTGTAGTAAAGTAACACAAGTCTCAGTTTGTCTCCGTGGAGAAACAAGTGGCTGCGTATTGTGTCGTGGAAAATACCCACGGTTTAATACTTTAACAAATTACAAGAGGTCGAGAAGGACTAGGTTTGAATGATCAAGGCTTTATTGTCACCACAGAGAGTCACAACATTACCTGAGTTGGTTTGCAAAGAAATTTCGAACAATCTCGGAGCTCCGCTTTATATCCTAGTTGTGTGACCTCCCCTAAGATGTCCTTGGCCAATCACAATGCTCTAAACTACTGGCCAACGGACGTTCACACCCACGATATCCAAGATACATTTCATATAGTAATACAAGCATTAGGCCTACGTACAAAAGGTTTACATATTAAACATTAGTAACATGAAGTTACATAGTATACATTAGTTATATGAAGTGAGGTCTTCCATTAAAAATCCATTCATCGCCTTGTTATCTAACCTGATCTTAAATCACCATGACTTACCACATGGGTTTAAGAGATGAGCCCTGTGAAAGCCATATTAATTTAAACAGCAAAATATGCAGATCTAATAGTTAACAATGCCACTTTATTTGTCTGTGGCATATACAGTCATAATCCTAAAGCTGATAGTGTCTGATTTTAACCAGGGTATGGATCAGTTAACTTAACACTAATTTGGAGCCGACAGAATTTACATTTTAGATCCAGACGAGAAACCATGGGAGGGCGTTTCCTCTTACCGTGGCGTGAGCCAGCTGTCTGAGGGGCCACTTATACCTAATGAGGAACACATGTAAATGTCCCTCAGAATGCAAGTATTTGTTTACCAAGGAAAGCCAGGTAATATCAAGTGTAATATTTGGCTCCATTGTAAATATATTTACCTTATATTCTTGTATAATTCATAATTTAAGATAACCTTATTATACTTGTATTTAAGTGAACTGAGACATAGACTGATGTCATTGAATACAGAGGGATGTCTTATGTGAGTGTTTGCCGGTCAACTCTGAACTCTCTGAGTTGTGTTGAATAACAATGGAACAGGGTTGCGCCTGCGCCCCCCCCCCCCCCCCCCCCCCCGCTGGTACATTCCTCTCCACTAATATATCCTAATATTTGGCAAATATCCTTTTAAACCTTCATTATTTTCTACCACAATGTTAAATAAGCAATGAACTACGGAAAATGACTCCAACTGTCTTGATGATAAAATCTAAGTAGAATTGTAGCACTCAGATAAATTAAAAGAGTAGCAAAGGGAGTATATCTTGGCCTGCAGTGTGTGTTTTAGAATGTGTGTGCATCTGTGTGTGTTTGTTTATGTCTGCCTTTCTGCTTGTGTGCGCTGAGCTTTTATTGCTGTGTTGTGTTGCAGCCAGCAATAAAAGGACAGTGTGTGTCTGTGTGTGTGTGTTGTCTGTGTGTATGTGTGTGGGTGTGTACACTGACCTGAGCTGGTTCCCTCGACCCATGCCATTGCACTGTTTGTGTGAGTTGTCGTGCACGCCATGCACGTGGTCTTGCGCTTGCCCATTGGTGATGTTGAGGCTTAAGCGCTTCTGACTCCGCTTCTCAGGCAGGGTGAGCCTCGCCTCCTGTGGGTTGGTGGCCAATCCGTACTTCTCTTCCAGGCAGCGCAGTGGCAGCCCTCTGTTGATTGGTTGGAAAACAATGGCTCCCACCACCTGCATATAAATGTGCGATGAAAGACATAATGACTGAATTAAGAATTTCTCCATGACAAACATTATATTGTCAAGTTGAAACGCTGAACCAAGCAAGTTGTGTTCTCTAAAAGGTGTTCTACTGAGCCTAAACGTAGCTGAACCGGCTGGTCTCATGACTCTCCCTTGATTCTCAATTATAGGCCAATAGAATGATGGTACTTTGTGTTTCAAGTATTAATATGTTAATTTTTTTCTAGGAGTCTTACTATGCTAATCTTTAGTATCATGGCACCTACCTGGGAGACGGGCTTCCTGTTGCCCACATAGTATCGTATGAGGGCGGGCACGCTGTCAAAGCCCTCCCTCTCAACACTGTATTGCACTCTAGAGTAGGCCTCGTTCAACATGACCACCTGCAACACAAGGGGGTATGGCTGGTGTTAGCAGCTAACGCAGCTAATGGCTTCTTGCTTATTATATTGAAAGACCTCAAACAAAACAAAGATTGACATTGAAACAATACGTTGACTACAAAGTACCGCATATATGGTCCAAAACGTTACCTTTTTATTGATTTTAAAGTGCTGAGCGGTATTACGCCACTGGCTGGTCAGAACGTAGCAGCCTGGACTGGATAGCGAATCACGGACCAGGAAATCTCCATCGCGCTGGACTAGGTTCTCTGCCACCTGACAATGGGAAGGTACATGTAAATAAAGATGAAGCCTGCCCACGCACATACACACACGCACACACACGCACGCACGCACTTGTGCACACACAGCATTGTTTACACTGATAACATTGCATTTAAATAAAACAATGGTGTCCTAAAGCACAGCTCTTTCTCTTGTTGCGGGATAAATAAGTAATAACAGAAATATATTGTCCATATAAATAATGTTGTACATTTAAGGAAGAGTGATTGGTGCTTAGATGGTAAGCATATGCACAACAACCAGCTATGCCAATTCTTTTTTTTTTTTTTTTCATGTGTATTACTAGTCAGTTAACAAAACTAATCAGATCATCATTAATATATCATGGGCTAAATGTCAAACTGATGGAAATTTAAAGCAAGTGGTCGTGAGGTCAACAACATTTAGTTTATTTATAGGCTAACTGGTTTTCTGTGATCGACAACATGAGGGAGGTAAACATGTCAGTTGGTTTATCGTTCCCTTTTTATGCTTCTGCAGCAATAGGAAAATAAATGAAAATGTCACCATGTAGTTAAACCAGTGTTTGGAGAGTATAAACTACTTCAATTAAAATTGCTTCTTTTATGTTTGGTCAGAGAAAATATAGTATTCAAACGGATTACATCTCTGGGTACAGCCTGATAGCATTTGGCTTTCAGGTCAAACACACACACACACACACACACACACACACACACACACACACACACACACACACACACACACACACACACACACACACACACACACACACACACATTCCATCTATAGTATGTGAGTGTGTCTGAGTGTGTGTGTGTATGTCAGATCTTGTTTTACCTGTTACTAGCCAGTGTGCTAATGGGAGGGACACTATGATTACGTCACAGAGGTGCATGTGAGTGTGTGCTTGTGTGTGTGTGTGTGTGTGTGTGTGTGTGTGTGTGTGTGTGTGTGTGTGTGTGTGTGTGTGTGTGTTTATGTGTAAATAAAGCATTATGAGGTTTTGATTAAACTGAATCTGACTTTTTGAGGCTGTTCCATTAACACTCTGCATGACATTTGGTTCAGCATGGTAATGTGAACCAATTGAACCAATGTGAACCCATGTTTAAAATTTGAAGCACAAAGCCAAAGCTAAGCTTAAGCAAACTACAACAAACGGTCATCGTGCTGTGACTAACAGAGGAGCGATATGAGATATAACCACACTTATTGCTGCTTTAAAATTCTGATTTTAAAGCAGCATAAGAGGGCAAGTCAAATAAAATAATTTAAATCCAAATCCAAATAATAATAGCTATAATATATATACACACTTGGTTATCAGAAGACTAATCAAACTGTGCTAATACGCAGGTAGAGGTTAAAGTGAACAAGCCTAATCTTGCTATTGGGTGCATTCTCCAGCATTAGAACCAATCAGACAGCTGTGAGCTAACAGGCAAAGGCCAGGTGTTTGTCCATGGGTCTGTGATGACGCTACCTGTCTGGGGATGGACCCGTGGTACCAGGCATGACTCCTGGGCTCCTCACTGTTCGTCTTTAGCTCTTCCTCAAGCTCCCTGCGAAGCTTCTCCGGAGGACCACCGTCCATGATGAACTGGTCCCTTGAGAACTGGACCCACACATACATACAAACACACATGCACACACACATGCACGCACAGAGAAGAAGATTTTGAGAAAACACATACATACACCAACTTCAAACTCATCGCAGTAAAACAGGTGGAACTTTTCTTGAACGATTTGTATTATTTATTTTTTTGATCCTAGATCCCCTGAATATATTGAGTTTGTGTTTGTCTGAATATCAGATGTAAAAGTAATGTAATAATCACAAAAATGTTATTTAACCATTGAGAACTAGAAAGCAGAATAGATACCGGAAATGTATACCTAAAATAAACATAAGACAGCTGAACAACATTGTAAACATGAACATTACAAATAAAAAAGAATATTGCAGAATGTTTGAGGCAGAGTAACATTCAGACCTCGCTGACATGGTAAAGCAGACGCTGTGGACAACCTGACCGACCTCACAGAAATGGCCACCCTCACAGGACACGCTGTTAAAATGAAAAAACACTTACATTGCAACTCGCGGGTCTCGCCATAGCTCCCTTGTTTCCCTTCTCTCTCTCTCTCTCTCTCTCTCTCTCTCTCTCTCTCTCTCTCTCTCTCTCTCTCTCTCTCTCTCGCTCTTGCTCTCTCCCCCCTCTCTCCCGCTTATCTTTTCAGACACACCTGCCTTGTCTTTCACTTGAACACATTAACACACACTGATTTCCTTCCTTCATATCCGTAAGTCTCTTTTCTTCTCAATCACACACCGTTAGCTTGCTCTGTTTCACCACACACTCAAACTCACACGCTGTCTCCTTTCAACACTCTGATGTGTGCGTGTGTTTGTGTGTGTGTGTGTGTGTGTGCTTGTGTGTGTGTGTGTGATCTTTTCAGTGTCGTATCATGTCATTCAGCGTTATGGCCGCGCCCAACAGTCTAACCTGCCCTTACACACACCCTTAACCTGAGGGACGCATGCAGGCAGGTCCACACAGACACACACACACACACGCACGCACGCACGCACGCACGCACACACACACACACACACACACACACACACACACACACACACACACACACACACACACACACACACACACACACACACAGACAACCAGACAAGAAGATCCACACTGTCGCTGCAGGGCTGAAGTGAAGTTACCCTTTTTGATGTAATGCATTCTAATGGTAAACCATGGTATGTCATTAAGTAGTAATCAAGTAGTAATCTCCTTAAATCCTGAGAAAGTGATTAAGATTAATGTGACACGAGACTACATGGGGACAGGAAACATTGTCCATGGTTGTGTCATGATGATATGCTTTCATATTTTTATTCATCCTTCCCCCTTTCCTTTTGTGCTCCCTCTCCCCTCTCGCTCTTAAATAGTTCTCCATGTCTCCCCCTCTTCCCAGCCCCTAACCTTGGTGTTATTGATAGACAACAACTCAATACACTAGACCCCTCCGCTGCCCTGATGTGCTGTGTCTCCATGCCTGACAGGAAGCTCAGCCTATCCTGTTGCAGCGTCTCCATGGACTGTGTGGTGGAACACACTCTGGTGGGAGGAGTCATCCAGCGACACCATCACTAGTTCAATTGGTCCATGCAACCAACCTTGTGGACTACCTTCTCTGTGTTGCTTTGCTGTTATGAGATTTTTAAACAGACATGTCACATGATGACATTGTGACTAGTGATGTGTGTGTATGTGTAATTGTGTGTCACATGGCACAATGCTATTGAGCTGTGGTCTGACCAAGGCCCTGCTAGACACATTGACCCCCACATGCATGTCCAATTGATCCAGCACCTCACATGAGCTATAGTGCAGCCGTTTGGCCCATAGGTAAGCATTCACCTTTATTGAACCCCTACATGGTCGTTCCAACGTAGGAAACAAACTTTGTTTCCGCCCCTTTATATTTTGAAGATTGTGAGAGTTTGAGGTCAGATCATATTCATACAACATGCACTGACCTTCATATAGTTATATAAGTTGTGTTGGCTCACGTCTATCCATATATAACATATGGCGACCATCAGCATTTCCTCTATAGGTTATATTGTTGATGGATACTCGGAATTGGTTCTGCCAGCCAGCAGTCATATCGTCATACAGCACAGAGGTCAGTAAGGGGTGGACAGTGTAACAACCGTGTGTTTGTGTGTGTGTGTGTGTGTGTGTGTGTGTGTGTGTGTGTGTGTGTGTGTGTGTGTGTGTGTGTGTGTGTGTGTGTGTGTGTGTGTGTGTGTGTGTGTGTGTGTGTGTGCAGGGCCGTTGCACCAAATCCTGGGCCCTGTATACAAGAGGTACTGATGGGCCCCCCCCCCCCCCCCCCCGAATTCCCCCTACTAGCCCCCTGCGCTGAATTGTTGACGGGGGGGTAGAGAACAATTGTTGACGGGGGGGGGGGGGGGGGGAGGAGACATGGCCGTGTGCGACTCCTAACACTATGGGCTGGTGGATAATTCAGATAAAATATTTAAAAAAAATTTTTTTGCCATGGGCCCCCCCAGGACTGCCTCACTTTCCCCCGCAGTCCGTCGGCCCTGTGTGTGTGTGTGTGTGTGTGTGTGTGTGTGTGTGTGTGTGTGTGTGTGTGTGTTTTTTTGGTTGGGGGGAGGGGTTATCTATTGTGGCAACCCGGCCCCGACACGGCGGCCCTGGAAGCCCAGAGGGCAGGTAATACAAGCAGTTTACCACCCTTTTCCCTCAGAGGGCACCAAGGGCCACATTAGCGCGGTCCCACTCAACGCCAACGGGAGACCCCTGTGTACCAGGCCAATCAGACCTTGGTGAGGGCTATATAAGAGAAGCGGAGACGTGATCTAGGGGGAGGGGTATGTGACCCATGCAGGAGCTGGGAGCGGACCGAGATACCTTACCGGACGGACTTTTGCCTTAGGAGACGGTCGGGAGACGACCGACGGACTCAACGGACGGACGTCCGCATCGGGATACCGGGACAGCGCATGAGGAAGGACCGCGGCGTCCCCAGTGGCTCACGGAGCCCGGACTCTTTCACCGAACCTCCCACAGTCAAAACCTTTATATCCACAGGTTCACGGTAGCGTTTTGAATACATGCTTCGCGTTGTGCCGGCGAAATGCACATTTCTTGAACCCCTGCATAACTGCTTGCAGTTCTAGTTTTCATTGATCGGGAGAAACCCCACTTTCTGTTGTCGGATTTAATAAACGTGCCTTTGCTGGCAGTGTTTGAGCATCAGAGACTTGTGTTCATTTGAGGAGGCGGGGCAGATGGAACTGGGTTGCCACACTATCAGCTCTGGTTTACATTGGAAGGGTTGCGTGCCAGGTGCCAGGGTTGACCACTCTCAACACTGAACACTCCACTAGAACCATTAGCCAGTATAATGATGTCATGGGACAGTTCTTCAGCGGGGAGGAATGGTGATTGCGTACCTTTCCGGGCCAAAGACAAAGTCAAAAGTATGCTGCATGACTGAATTAGAAACAGAACAGAAAGCCCTGGAGAACATCAGAAGCCATATTCTGAAATGCCTTGCTGGTGTCAGAAAAGACCATGTTTTGTGACATTGAATATCATGACTGATAGAGTTCCTAGATGACAATAGTGACTAAACCTGTCCATACTCAGACCCACCCGCCCACCACGATACTGCCCTTCTCCGAAGATTAAAGCTCCCTTAAAACCAAGGTTTGAAATCAGCAAAGAGAAAAACAACAGTGTTATGGAATAGAAGGCAAGGGGATGGGAGAGGAGGGAAAGGAGGGAGAGAGGAATGTGCTGTAATTATCTAGCCTCTTAATTTAACCCTGCAATGTGATGTAATTCACATAAAGCACCTGTATGATCAATATGTTAAACAACCTTCATCTTGCTGGTGTGTCACTAAAGGTGTGCATGAAAGTGGCTGTAACATGAATAATGGCTAGCACATGTGCTAGCCACATGTGCAAGTGTTTTTTTTTACAGCCAACCATCCTTTCCACCTCCTCACCTTCCTCCTAACCTCCTCTCCTCTCTCTTCTCCTTCTTTCCCCTCAAGTCCTGTTCTTCCTATTCTCTTGGCTCCTCTCCTCCCTTCTCTTCTCCTCTCATCCATATCCATCTACTTTTACTCTTTCAGAACTCAATCAGTTAATTTTTCTCTTACTTTTGGACCGTGAAGCTAAACCTTTCAACGTAATGACATTTTTCTCCTCCTTATTATTCCCCATTAATCAGGGGAGACTACCAGGGCACAGGCCTGCCAGAGAAACTGGGAAGCAAACCGTAATGGATCTCAACTCTGACTGGGTCTGACCAGTCCCAGCACTACGCAACTTCACAGCTCCGACCAAGAACTATGAAGGTATTATTGTAGCAAAAGTCTTTAGCACCTGTAACTGCGGATTTTGTATGCGTACACTAAAGTCACAAATGTGTAACAGTAAATTTGAAGTCGTAAATATTTTTTATACCATTGTAAACACTAAATAGGGTCTACGAGTTCACAAGTCCTGCGTTCACACCAAAAGATGCAAAAAGTTGCCGCGCAGCACGATCCCATTCAAAGTGAATGTAGAGACGCATTGCTGCTTTGCTGCCGCAGCACTTGCTGCCGAGAAAATCGGCAGCAAAATTTGATTTGCGGCGCGGCAAAATCTGATTTGCAGCGCAGCATGCCCGTGCCCGCTGCCGGGCACAGGCGGCGGGCGCGTTCACGTATTTTGCGACGCGTCAAATGCTGCTCGAGTTGAAATATTTCAACTTTTCGGCAGCAAACGCGTGATGACAGCCAATCAGCGTTCAACAGCGTTGCCACTGAGGCGTTGCCACTGAGTGACATGCCGTAACAGCCAATCAGTGTTACTCCCTTGGAGAGACCTAGAGTTCACTACCGTTACATTTATTTAGTAACTCGAAAAAAACCACAAATCAGCATTTTGTAGTGTAGTTGTGTTTACAGTTAAACTCAACTATGAGTATGCTAAAGGGCTAGAATAACAACCCCAAACAAAACCCAGTTGGGTGGCAGGCAGCACCAGCCTTCCAGGCTCCGAATGGTCTCATGAACCCATAAACGAGGGGCATTCCGACGTCTCTCCCTCTTCCACAACAGGTAAAGACATGCAATGCTCGTAATGTCGGCCATGGTTGTGAATGAATTCTGAAGCACCGCGGGCAAAACTTGCCGTGCCGCGAAACTTCCCGCGCTGCAAAACTGCGGCGCAGCAAAACCTTCGCTGCGCCGCAAAACCTTTGCTGCGCAGCAAAACTTGATTTGCTGCGCCGCAAAACTTCGGCGACAACGCGTTCGGGCAGCAAATGCATCTTTTGGTGTGAACGCAGGGTTACAGATGCACAAATCCTATCCTGTGCATCATAACTTCAAAGAGTCATGCAATTGAGACTTTTGCTACAATCATTGTAGCGCAGTTGGTGCAAAACACATTTGCACACCCGTGTTTCATAATCTGAGAACATAGCCAAAATGTGTGCATTCGTAAACCCAAATGTGAACTAATGCATCAGAAATTGCACATCTGTGAAAAATTTCCTCACAAATAAAATGATATAGAACGCTATGTTGATTCAGCATTTTAATGAGCAATATGGAAGCATATATGTAGCAAAATTAAAATGGCAATGCAATTTGCAATCCATTCAAATTAGTGCTGTCAGTTAAACGTGTTAATAACGGCGTTAACGCAAACCAATTTTAACGGCGTTAATTTTTTTATCGCACGATGAGCACAATTTATTTATTAAAAAAAATGTATATATTCCTTTCGCTCAAAACAAAGAAGCAGTAGCCTGACTGCTATGTTCAAGGCAGTATGTTTGTATGTTCATCGTTTAATTGCACTATAGGCTTTTTTTTTTTTGTATCGTCCTGTTTTGATCAGTACTAATATGCCAGTGTTGTTATCAATAAAAAAACATTTGCACAAGGCAAGCCGATTAAGAGCATTAAAATGAGAACAATTTATGGGACAAAGAAATCAAGGGATATATACCATACATTTTTTTTAATTTTTAATTTTAATTTAATATTTTAATCGCTTGACAGCACTAATTAAAATATTTTCTGGGCTTTCAAAAGAGCCACTATAATCATCCTCGTCATCATTAAACTAACAACCGTCTAGATTGCTGTTTATCTGGTATTTCCTCTTTACTTTATCAAGATATCCTTTATCAAGCTCCTTAATCCTTTATTACATTACTACAGATTTGCTATTCAGGATTGATTAATTAGGGGAAAACGACATTTTCAAAAGAAACAGATGTCAAACAAGACATTTTTCCATCAAATAAGATAGTGTCGGGGTCTCATCTCTGCTTCAGAACCCTGCAACAAAGCCAGATCTGATAGTCCTGCAGCTCTGCGTGCGCCTCCCAGGTCACGCCCTTTCCTGTTTACTCACGACTAAACAAGGGTCACATCCTGTGTATCCCTGATGTACAGATACACACCGGTCTGTGATGCTTCCCTCGAGAGGAACAACCTCCAGGGCTGTAACAACTGTATCCACTGTGCCCAGGCACCTCTTTGGACGCTGTATAATATATGATGTCTGCACATGTGGTGGACATGTGAGTGCAATCTTTAGACATTTGAAAGCGCCTTTCAAAAGGTACCCAAGGAAATGATCCAAAACGGCGCCCCATCACTTTAGCAAATGGTCATGTTTCACCTTGATGAGGCTGACGCTAGATATTGGCACGAATACAACACCATCCGTGGAACCTAAGTCCATATATTAAAGCCCCTTCCTACAGGGAATACACATCTTTCTACAGCACATTTATAATACTTTAAGTATGTGTTGTTGTTCAATGTTCAAGTGGAAGGGTTGTCCAACTGTTAGTGGCCAAACATTTTTTGGACTGTTTGCGATTTCAGTCAGCATGTGACTTGAAGTTTTCTCACACACACGAACGCAGTGACACACACAAACACACACACACACACACACACACACACACACACACACACACACACACACACACACACACACACACACACACACACACACACACACACTCGCACACACACACACGCACACACACACACACACACACACACACACACACACACACACACACACACACACACACACACACACACACACACACACACACACAAACACAAAAAGACATATGGGGTGACTGGCTACATCCCAGAAAGAGCAGAATTAGAAAAATAAGAGCAGACGGATGGAAACAAGAGGGCGAAGGAACACCTCCGGCTCAGAAGAAACTAACTAGGTGACATCTCAGAGAGAGAGAGATGGAGAGAGATAGAGAGAAAGCAGGAGAACGAGAGCCACAGAGACAGAAGAGGTTAGCAAGGAAAGGAAGGAAGAAACCAAAGGAAGAAGTAAAAACACATGACTGAGATAATAAAATGATTAAAACGGAGCCCGACTGATAATGGTTTTCTTGCACTGACATGTTTAAAATGCATGTCCTACATTTTATACTGTGCGATACCAGATTGAGACCCACTCCCTGCTGAAGAGTTCCTCTGCATCCTGCCTCAGTGTTGGGGGTTCTTGGTGCTTTGTATCTGTATATAAGGCCGAGATCAGAAAGCACAAATTCCGCTAGATTTGAGTAAATGTTTTCGTCTTCGACGGTCTTCATTGTTGTAGGCGATAATGAACAACACGATGGCCAGCTGTCTTTATCTCCGTAGTAGTGTGATCACTGGTCAAAAGTTTGCGATGTGGACTTGAAGCTAGGTTGTGATGATGGAACGCTTGTCGCCTTGTCCAGTCTATGGAATAGACTATTGAATGGTTTTCATTACCTTTTAAAATATTCACTATGCCAGTATTACAGAGAAGTCCCAAACCTTTGCGTTAGCATAATTTTTTAATCTCATATCTCTCACTCTCTTTCTCTCTCTCTCTCTAGCTTGTTTTCTTGCTCACTCGCTCTCTGTCCCTCTCTCTCACTAAACATTCAAGTCTACTAGTCTGGTTTTTGAAGGCCATATCTCTTTCACAGAGAGAGAGAGAGAGAGAGAGAGAGAGAGAGAGAGAGAGAGAGAGAGAGAGAGAGAGAGAGAGAGAGAGAGAGAGAGAGAGAGAGAGAGAGCGAGAGAGAGGGAGAGACAATCACAGCAGCTCACACATTCACACAGTAAGACATTTATGAGCGCATCAGGAAGGAGCAAGAAAAAGCCCAATGTTTTGAGCACAACTCGAAGAGAGAGAGAGAGAATAGAGAGAGAGTGAAACAGAGACATTCGAATCCAGTCAGATTCCTCCCTGGCACACTCAGTGGCATGGGCTGAAATGGTCCAGGATGCATGTGTCTAATCTTGTAAAGGTAGCATGAGGCTAACTTCTAATCCTAGTTAATGTGCCACTGCTTTTCAATGTAGCCGCATGTAAGTTGCACTCTGCAAACCCAGCAAGGGATAGGGAGCAGCTGTGGTCAACCAGTTTGTGCACGTTGGCTGTGGTTAATTATAGTGGGAGACATGCTTTGCACACATTTTGCTTCTGATT